>NC_083440.1:19086813-19392640 GCF_020745735.1 Hemiscyllium ocellatum | reverse complement strand
GCAGCGAATGGTCATGACTTTGGACTCAATGCTGGCCCACAAACGCCAATAATGGTGCGATCCTGATACTTTGATGGAGGTCATGTGTAAAAAGCACACTGGTCTGACCAATGATGGAATCTGAATTGAATCAAAACTAGCATTGATTTGACAGAATTAACGTGAGATTTTCCGAATGGACTGAGGCCAGACGATTCCAAGACAGAAAGCATATCGCCTTTACACAAATTACTGGTTGATTCTCGAGAAATCTTTCGCTGATTCTAGAAATCTTTCCATCGACTGACGTTGTGAGACGTTGCCAATGTATAAAGGTCCAACTCTCAGAAAGACATGGCTGGGAATACTCAACAGATCAAGCAGGTGGAAATACAAACAGCGAACATTTCAGCTCAACGAAATTTCATCAACATCTTCTTTAAGTGGGGCAAGTAGGTGGTATATACAAAAAGTAAATGATCAGGAGCCATTGTATAAGCGTGCAAACTAGAATCGAAATCGCATAGTAAAATACTATGGATGCTTCAGGAAGTGGTTGACATCAGAGGAGACACACATTGGATAAACGTTTTGAGTTCAAAGTCACTGAGAGCCAGCTGAACTTGAAACGATAAATCTGCTTCTGTGTTCGATTTATGAGGATAGACTAAAACAATGGGAAGATATTAATAATCGGAGATTTAGGGAAATTCTTTGTTGATCCCACAGAATTGTTAACATTTAGTGCAGAATGCTCTATAATTCGGGAAAGTGCAATCAGATCGTGTGGCTTTTACTTGTTAAAGAGTGCCTGGTTAATATATTTGCACACCACTACAATTACAATTCCTACTACTCTTCCACAAACATATTCCAGCCCACATAGATAACAGTTTGTTGGAAACAATAGAATCTTTCAATTTGTGGATAATTATCAATGGAAAGTTTTAACTGCAAACAAATGTTTGAGAGGAGTCCTGTGTTATGATCCGGCTTGCATTTTCCTGATATATTCTTGAACCTGCTGAGCACTGTGATGCTGTCTCTTCAGAACTTTCCCTGATCTCCTTGGCAGTGACAGATCTTCTGATCAAGATAACAACCATGACACTATCTGATTTCTAGTCTATCTTTTCTATAAGGCTGCTGCCCACCATTCCTGCAAATACATTTACTTCTGTCTTCAGTTATTTAGTAACTGGTAGTTCCAGCTGGTTGATGGTCACTTGGTCCGTATCGCTCAATTCCTTGCACATCCATATGCTTGTAGGGCTAACTACCATCCCTGAGATTACGTTCCAGACACCTACCACTCTCTGTGGCAAAAAACGCCATGCCCCCACATTTGTTTAAACTTTCCTATTTTCATCTTGAATGTTAGCTTCATTGTTTAAGAAATTTCAATTCTACTCCATTTTTGTGTCTCATAATTTTATAGACTTCTCCGGGGTCTCCACTCAGCCTCTGGTGCTCCAAAGAAAACAACCTGAGTTTTCCTAGAGTCTCCTCATATCTCACAACCACTAACACATTCAGCATCCTGATAAACCTTTTCTGCACCCTCCACATCCTTCCTGTAATGTGGCGACCAGAATTAAACACGACACGGTAAGAGAAGCCAAACAACAGTCTTATAAAGCTGCAACATGACATTTTCATTCTCCTTTCTTCCTTGCACTTTGCGTCGAGTCCATTGAGCTTCTGTACTTTCCCACACAGCACTTCCATTTACAAATTTTACCTCAAAACATTACGCATCCCAAAGCCCCAGGACTACAGCGTCACCAAACAACCACCATTTTGTACTGCCCCACATCAAAACCGGGACAGTGAAGGTGACTCGCACTTCCACAGTAACCCATGTTCTTGTATCCATCGCCCTCCAATGTAGTGATCTTCCCACCCATTTCACAATTGCTGTCCACTCTGCCGACAAGCAAGCTGTTTCCACTGCCCAGAACTGGCTTCCCCAACTTCACTGCTACTGCAGGGTCCCCCGAAGCCCTCCTTTAGAATTTCATCGAACTGATCCGCAATGACAGGAACGGACAGGTTCAGCTTGGATTAGTGAACGGGAATTTAGGATCGAATATTCTACCGGAGCATTTCGGGGATATAATAAGTAATTTGTGTGGCCATCCCTCTGGACTGCAGTGATACAGATTCCCTGATCTTGATTGTCCCAAACAATGTCTCCTGACTTAATGCTGTCTCCCTTCTCCTGACTGAGAACTGGTTTCCTGAGGATTTGAGACGTGCCCATTGTGTTGAAGTTCGTGCAGAGTGTTTGCTGCTTGAGCTGCTGTTCCAAGTGCCTGACAGTCAAACCCCTTGACTGATCACCGCTTACAACAATGATAATCTGCCTGGCTTATGTCTGCGATAAACTACCAGGCAAGGCAGGAACACTGTGAAACATTAGGTTCTGGTTGAGCCATCAAAGTTCAGAAAAGCCAAGGAAAGGCAGAGATGTTGTGCCAGTCCCTGGGCAGGACATGTCGCAGGCGCTGGAGAGGTTGCAACATTTTTGGAGTAATAATATTCTTTGTGGGCAGATACTGCTACGTCTTGATGGAGTGCTTTTATTTAACTCTGACACATTTCACCCGCTCTGCAAATACCTATTGGATTTTTTAACGTGAGAATTGGCTCTCTGAATAATATGCCCCGACTTGATTATTCGTGATGCCATACCCAATTATCTCCTACGTCAGTGAATATGTAATCTGATTCAACTCACAGGCATTTGAAGTGTGAAAATAAAGCCTTCATAAATAAACCTATTGATTCCAGTTGCTCTTGCACTCTGGTGAAAAATATTATTAAGAATTTACAAGTATTTTTTCGCGGTGGAACATTTGTGCTATAGGGAGAGTGTGAATAGGCTGGGATTGTTTACTCTGGAGCGTCAGAGGCTGAGGGGTGACCTTCTAGAAGTGTATAAAGTCATGACGGATATGATTAGGATAAATAGACAAGATCTTTTCACTGGGGTGCGGTAGTTCAGAACTCGAGGGCAGAGGTTTAGGGTTAGAAGGGAAAAATTTAAAAGAGGCCTCAGGTGCAATGTTTGCGCACAGATGATGAGCTGCCAGAGGAAGTGTTGAAGCTGGTATAAAATTTAAAATGCACCTGGATGGGGATATGAACAGGGAGGGTTTAGAGAGATAAGGGCCAAGTGCTGGGAAACGGGACCACATGAGGTTAAAATACCTGGTCACCATCGACAAGTTGGACTGAAAGGTCTGTTACCGGGCTTAAACTTCATGTACCATAAAGGGCCAGCACAGTGGTTCATACTACTGTCTCCAAACACCAGGGAGCTGGGCTCGATTCTGGCCTTGGGTGGCTGTCTTTGTGGAGTTAACACATTCTTCTTGCGTATGTGTGGGTTTCCTCTCACATTCCAAAAGATGCGCTGGTCAAGTGAATTGACAATTCTAAATTGCCCAAAGTGTTAGTTACGTTATTCACAGGTAAAGTCGGGAAAAGAATAGGGGTGGGTTTATCTTCAGATGGACTTGCTGACACAAAGGGCCTGTTTCCACGCTGTAGGGAATCTTTTTTTTTAAATGAGATCCTTTCCTGCTTCACAGTGTTCTCAAAATATCTCAATCGATACATCCAAATCATCCTCCTCATCATTAAAATCCAAACAGTTGAATACTTCAACAGTTTCATCTTCTCCATTTCTTTTCTGAAATGCCGTTTGACATGAGGTAGAACTGGTGGAAACTTTGTTTTACTTCTATTGTTCGGAACATGCACCAGGGATGAAGTGATAACATAGCGAGTGAGTGCTGAACGTATAGTAAGAGACTGATAAATTAGATTCGAGGACAAGTTGCCTTAACCAAACAAAAGCATTTGTAAACTTTCTTACACATAGAATACGTACACGAGAAATTAGGGAAAAATCGACCAAAGTGAACAAATAAAACTGGTTTTCGAATATTTGAATGGGGAGTGCACCAGTCCCAGAAATGTTGCAATATTAGGACGATGCACCAAGTTGATGCAGCAAGCTGCGAATCCATCTCCAACACAAGGTGTGCGAGGTTGGTTTGGGGGAGTTGAAAGAAACTGACCCACAGTCTTGCCCCTCCATGTAGCTCAGACTGGGAGACTGAAGAAACAATTGGAACATTAAACAGTTATTGGGATAGAAGATGTGTAACGAGCTTGGACGGGAACGCAGGAAATTGGATAAGGGAATCGAACTGCATACAGGTACGATGAACCAACTGGCCACTTCTGTGCCACAACATTCTATCACTCTGTGATCTCTTCCTCTCTCTCTTGAACCAGGTCTGCCTTTCCACTATGGATAAGACAATGTGCGCTGCAGACTAAGCACGCGTGCAGAGAATGAGTTCGAAACTAATGGGAAGTGTCTCTTTTTCTTCAAGTGTTGCAAGAGCTTGTGAGTTCCAACTGGGGAAGCATAGTCAAAGCGAAGCTCTGCTTGTTGCTGAATGTTGTCACTCCTCAGTTGTGTCAACGGCAATGTGTGACAAGCCCACTCTTCCTGCATTGACTTGAATAAAACTCACTGCATTCATGATCACTTCTGTTCTGTGTTCGTTTCTCATGGAGAGAACATCATCCCTTCTTTATTTTGAAAGAATGCCCATCTGGCCCAAGATTCTCTCACAAGCAGAAACAACTTCTCCGCACCTACCCTGTCGTGTCCCCTAAGAATCTTGCATGATTTAATGAGGTACTAACTCAGTTTTCTAAACTCTGATGGGCACAGGTCCAGCCCTACTCAACCAGTCGTCGGAAGACATTCCCTCCATTCCTAGGAACAGTCTGATGACCATCATAAGTTTAAAGGTAGGAGTGTTCACCAATGACTGCACAATGTTGAGCACCATTTGCAACCTCAAAGATATTGGAAAAGTTCATGTTCAAATGCAACAATATCTGAAAACCATCCAGACTCGGGCAATGATACTTGCTCGTCATAATTACCATACAATGACCATCTCAAATAAGAGACAATATAACCAACTCCACATGAAACTTGATGGTGCAATCTACATTGAATCTACCACTATCAACACCCTAGGGCTTGTCATTGACCAGAAACTCAAGTGAACTCACCAATAAACCCTGTGGTTACAAGAGAAGGTCAGAGCCTAAGAAAACTGTGGCAAGTTACGCCCAAAGTCTGTGCACCAACTTACAAGGCACAAGTCAGGATGTGTTGAGATACTCTCCAATTGCCGGGGTGAGTGCAGTTCCAGGAACACTCAAGAAGATCGACAAGGTCCAGGACAAAGCAGACCACTTGACATCCACAAACATTCACTCACTATGTCACTGACACTTAGTAGCAGCAGTGTGTAATATTTTCAAGATATCACTGCAGAAATTCACTAAATATCCTTGGACAGGATCTGCCAATACGCTTTCATTGTGAAGGACAAGGATAATTGCTAAATTGGAACACTACCACTTGCAAGTTTCCTATGAAGCCATTCAGCACCCGGATTTGGAAATATATTGTCTTCCTTTCACTGTTGCTGGTCCAAGCAGAAGACCGGTTAATAGGGTAGTAAAGAAGGCGTATGGAATGCATTGCCAGTAGTGGTAGAATCAGGTACATTAGGAACATTTAAGCGACTCTTGGATTGCCACATGTGATAAAGTAATATGTAGGTTAGTTTGATCTTAGTGTAGGATAAATGGTGGGCACAACATCCAGGGGCGAAGGGACTCCACTGTTCTGTGTTCCATGTATGCAGTTCTAGTCACTGCACCAAGGAATGATGCAGTTGCATTGATGGAGATCAAAGCAGGTTCACCAGAATGTTGCTTATAATGTAGCAATTATGCTGTGAAGAGGGATGCTGGATAGGCAGAGATGGGAGCATGGATGAGTGGCATGGACAGAGTGAACAGAAGCAGTTGTTCCCCTGACAAATAACAGGGTGGTATATATATATATAAGCTGAATGACAGAAGCTTTAGAGGGGATATGAGGAAACCTCTCCTCACCTAGAGGGTGGTACCGGCCTGCAGTTGAAATGCAAAACCTCAGAAAAGTACTTGGATGAACACTTGAAATGTCATAAAATTCAAGGTTATGGGCTAAACGCTGGAAAGTGGGATTGCTGTAGATTTAGTGTCATTTTGTTTGGACAAACACAATGGGCCGAAGGGCCTCTTCTGTTCGATGTGATTCTCATTCTAGAATTTCTGAAGTTCACGTTCTCAATTAGTTTCTTTCGTCCTTGTATTTGATTTGAGAAACTTTGTGTAAATTCCATTGTTGTTGTAGTCAGCATCAGCTTCAATTTCAGTATAAGAGTGCTCACTCACAGATAGAATTTCACAAATAAGTTGGAAAATTGAATTAACAAGGAAGTCAGTGGGATAACAGTGTGCAGTAGAGGAGCTCTCAAGGAGCTCGATGACATGAGGTATTGAGAGATTGAATATCCTCACCAAAATGACGGTCATCACTGAAAAGGATATCGAAAAATATTTTGAAATTCATGGGTTGGATAGTGAGTGAAATAATGGAAGTCTGGTTGTTTGGAGACAAATGGCAATGAACATTTCAGACCAAATAAGATCAGATTAATCCAGTCCTTGGTGTATTCAAATACAAATGTAAATCTGAGTGAAATCACTGCATGGAAATAAACCTGTTGTCATTCAAAAATGATTTTAAAGATAATGAAAGCGACATAATATTTTCCCAGTGGAGATACCAAGCAAGATAAAACAGTCTCTGCAACTGTCTCATGTCCAATTATGAGATAATTCTCCAATGCTGAGAGATTGCTATCAGCAGGAAGTAAGTGGTCGTTCCACAAACAACAAAATGTATTTTCCTAGGCTAAAGATCCTAAAAGTATACTATATTATCCTTCCCATTGTTAGTGTGCCTGGTAAGTCTTTAACCACTTCAGCTATATAATATTTCTACTGTATGCCTGATAACTATTTTGTTTCTACTTAGCAAGGCAAATCCCGAGCCAGATGACACTGTCCTCACTTACGGAGTTTAAAGTGAATAGTGTGTCAGTTAGGAGGCTCCGCAGTCATGTGCAGCACTGTTTGTTTCTCCACACTGTGCAGAATGGGTTTACACTGAGGTCGCATTCATGAAATTTGACTAAGCACCAGCCCTGGATTGAGGCACTTGGTGGCTCAGCATTTAGCACTGCTGCCTCACAGCGTCAGGGACCCAGGTTCAATTCCAGCCTCTGTGCAGAGCTTGCACATTCTCCCCGTGTCCGTGTGGGTTTCCCCAAGGTGCTCCAGTTTCCTCCTACAGTCCAAAGATGTGCAGGTTAGTTGGATTGGCCATGCTTAATTTCCCACAGTGTTAAGGGAGTAGTGTAAGTTTCGTAAATTAGTCAGGAGAAATTTGGACTGTAAGGAATGGATCTGGGTGGGTTAGTCTTTGGAGGGTTGCTGTGGACTTGGGTCAAATGGTCTGGTTCCACACTGTCGGGATTCTATGGATTGACTATAAAGTCTGCAGTAACATGACTCTCTCTGTGGCAGTTCAAAGCCTGCTGTCGGCTAGATGGGTTTTGTAATGACTCATCTCTTAGTGATACCTGGTGTTTCCTATTCCTTGAAGTAAAGTTAGTTTGTTGGTGGATCTCACTCAGGCAGCTTGTTCCAAATGGAAGCACAAATACAATGCTGACAATAGGTGGTTGAGCAGGTTGTTATAGGGTGATAAGTGAGGGTAAGCACGGAAGGCTTATACTATCCTGAGTGTATTTGTCAGTCAGTGAATGTGTGGAGACATGATATGTGTGAGGACAGAACACTGGGAGGTTCCAGGGTAACAATTATAATGTGTAAAGTGTTAGAGCGGGCGCACAGAGATGGGAGCCAGAAGGTAAGCGGAGACCAGTTTATATTAACATTTTTCTTTTCGCAGTCTGCGTTTTTTTCAACTAGGAGCGGGAACCTGGAAGTCGTCAACAGACACTTCTGGAAAGGTAAGGAGTTTGAGTGGAAAAGTAACCCGAGGCACTACACGTGTAGTGTCTCCCACCGTCCCTCCCTCCCTCCTCTAACCTAAAAAAATGGACTTAGTCGGCTGAACAGGTAAGCTCCCTAGTGTTCTTGTTTTGGAGACTAAATGTAGAGATGTGGCAGCGCAGGCAGTGGAATGTTCTTCCTGCAGGATGTTTGAGGTAAGGGTGACTACCAATGCTCCTACCAACTTCACCTTCAGGACGTGCAGCCCGCTCCAGCTCCTCACTGACAGCGTTAGGGAGCTGGAGTTGGATGAACTGAGGATTATTCGAGAGGCTGAGAGGGTGATTGATAGAAGCAACAGGGACATAGTTACGCCAGAGAACAGAGGTAGCTGGATAACAGTTAGAGGTGGGAAGGGGAGGAAGCAGGCAATGCAGGGACCCCTGTGGTCGTTCCCCTCAACAATAAGTATACCACTTTGGATACTGTTGGGAGAGGGGAGAGACGGCCTAGCAGAGGTAAGCTGCAGTGACCGGGTCTCTGGCACGAAGTTTGGCTCTGAGGCTCATAAGGGAAAGGGGGAGAGGAGGAGAGCGCAAGTGATCTAAGACTGTGTAGTTAGAGGGACAAATAGACGGTTCTGTGGACCTTGTCGTCAGAGTCCTTACAGGGGAGGGTGTGCAACCAGAAGTCGTGGGGCACATTGGCACCATCGACATAGGCAGGAAGAGGGGTGGGGAGGTCTTTCAGGAGCTCAGGGAGTTAGGCTGGAAGCTAAAATCTAGCACGGACAGAGTCGTCATCTCTGGGTTGTTGCCGGTGCCACGTGACAGTGAGGCAAGGAATAGAGAGAGAGTGCAGTTGAACGCGTGGCTGCAAGGATGGTGTAGGAGGGAGGGCTTCGAAATTGGACTGCATTCTTGGGAAGGTGGGACCTGTACAAGCAGGACGCATTGCACCTGAACCAGAAGGGCACCAATATCCTGGGAGGTAGTGTTAGGATATTATAGAAGCCCATGAGAGGACAGAGATGTAGTTGCTCCGTCGGACATCGAGGGGCGCTGTGAACCTATAGTTTAAAATTGATGACCAAAGTGATTTATAATTCTTGGCTCTTTGCCATAATAGATAACAATGGTAGTTTTCAAATAAGACTATCTACAAGGTCAATTCTGCCTGGTAAACTATGCGATAAGATTTAAAGGCGAGGAAATGTTGCAAACATATAGTAATTCCTTGTATGCAAGATATTGAATGTTTCTAATATATGTAAAGCCTTTGTGAAATCTACTAAAATGTTTCCAGAATACATAGAACCTTTGTTTGCAAGATAGACCATTTTAAAGAAGGCCTTTGACTGTGAAAGATCACGCGATGAGTAATTACGTAAATTGAGATTAGAAAATAGTATAACTAACGGAGCTTATCGATAGATTTTCAGAACTTGTACATTTTCTCCAGCGAACCATTCGATCTTTTGTGCTTCGCTGTAACAGCTAAGTTTCTGCAGCTAAATAAATGTACCTCCAATTATATCAAATAATTGGGTAAGTGTGATCTCTCCTTAAAAGAACACGCTTGGACGAATTCCGTCCTAACAGTAGGTTTGCTCGCACTCTTCAGGGTGGGATTTAAACTAATTTGGCAGGGGGATGGGATCCGGACTTGTAGTGGGTGAGCAAGTATCCAGCAAGTAGTTGAGCTGTTTTTTGGGATGTACAAGAATGTAGGGAGGCTGTGGAGAAGGTAGCACTGACAGGGAATACTTGCGGACACAGAGATGTGCTCAAGTGTGTAAACTTCAACGCAAGACGGATCAGAAATAAGGTGGGTGAACTTCAGGCGTTGGTCAGTACTTGGGAGTACGATGTTTTGGCCATTACGGAAACGTGGATAGAAGAGGGACAGGAATGGTTGTTGGAGGTTCCTGGTTACAGATGTTTCAGTAAGATTAGGGGGTGATTAAAAAGGAGGGGGTGGGATGGCGTTGTTAATTAGAAACGGTATTACGGTGCAGAAAGGCAGTTCGAGGGAGATCTGTCTTTGGAGGTAGTATGGGCTGAAGTCAGAAATGGGAAAGGAGCATCTCTGCTGCTATTGTGGGGCCTATAGTAAACAACCTTGTTGGTTGTTTACTATAGGCCCCACAATAGCAGCAGAGATGTGGAGAAACTGATTGTGAAACAAATTTTGGAAAGGTGCAGAAGCCACAGGGTAGTAGTCATGGGCGATTTCAACTTCCCAAATATTGATTGGAAGCTCTTTAGATTAAGTAGATTGGACGGGGTGGTGTTTGTGCAGTGTGTCCAGGAAGCTTTTGTAACTCAGTATGTAGATTGCCCGAGCAGAGGAGAGGCAATATTGGATTTGGTACTTGGTAACAAACCGAGACAAGTGATAGGCTTGTTTGTGCGTGAGCATTTTGGTGATAGTGACCACAATTCTGTGACTTTCACCTTGGTTATGGAGAGAGATATTCGCGTGGAACAGGGCAGGCTTTACAATTGGGGGAAAAGTAAATACGATGCTGCAAGACAGGATCTGGGGAGCATAAATTGGGAGCATAGGCTGCCAGGGAAGGATGTGGTTGAAATGTGGAACTTTTTCAAGTAACAGATACGATGTGTCCTTGATATGTATGTACCTGTCAGGCAGGAAAGAGATGGCCGTGTGAGGGAACCTTGTTTGATGAGGGAGGTTGAATGCCTTGTTAGAAGAAAGAAGGAGGAAACAATGTTCAGACAGAGCGTTGGAGGGATACAGGATAGCCAGGAGGGAGCTGAAGAAAGGGATTAGAAGAGCTAAGAGAGGGCATGAAAAATCTTTGGCTGTTAGGATCAAGGATAACCACAAGGCCTTTTATGCGTATGTGAGAAACATGAGAATGACGAGAACGAGGATAGGTCCAATCAAGTACAGTAGTGAGAGACTGTGTATTGAGTCGGAAGATATAGGAGAGGTCTTGAATGAGTACTCTTCTTCAGTGTTTACAAATGAGAGGGACCGTATTGTTGAAGAGGAGAGTGTGAACCGGACTGGTAAGCTAGAGGAGATACTTGTTAGGAAGGAAGATGTGTTGGGCATTTTGAAAAACTTGAGGATAGACAAGTCCCCCGAGCCTGACGTGATGGATCCTATGATAATGTGGGAAGCAAGAGAGGAAATTGCAGAACCGTTGGCAATGATCTTTTTGTCTTCACTGATTATGGGGGTCGTACCAGGGGACTAGAGAGTGGCGAATGTTGTGCCCCTGTTTAAAAAAGTGAACAGAGATAACCCCGGGATTTACAGACCAGTTAGTCTTCCTTCGGTGGTCGACAAAGTAATGGAAAGAGTACTGAGGGATAGGATTTATCTGTATCTGGAAAGACACTGCTTGATTAGGGACAGCCAGCACGGATTTGAGGGGTAGATCTTGCCTTACAAGTTTTATTGAATTCTTTGAGGAGATGACCAACATGTGGATGAGGGTAGAGCAGTGGATGTAGTATACATGGATTTTAGAAAGGCATTTGATAAGGTTCCCCTTGGTAGGCTTATGCAGAAAGTCAGGACGCATGGGATAGTGGGAAGTTTGGCCTGTTGGTTAGAGAACTGGCTAACTGGTCGAAGTCATAGAGTGGTGGTAGATGGTATATATTCAGCCTGGAGCCCAGTTACAAGTGAGTTCCGCAGGGATCAGTTCTGGGTCCTCTGCTATTTGTAATTTTTATTAATGACTTGGAAGAGGGTGTCGAAGGGTGGGTCAGTAAATGTACAGACGATACAAAGATTGGTGGAGTTGTGGATAGTGAGGAGGACTGTTGTCGGCTGAAAAGGGACTTAGATAAGATGCAGAGCTGGGCTCGGGAGTAGCAGGTGGAATTCAACACTGTCAAGTGTGAGGTTGTCCATTTTGGAAGAACAAATAAGAATGCGGAATACAGGGTTAACGGTGGGGTTCTTAGTAAGGTGGGGGAGCTGAGGGATCTTAGGGTCTATGCTCATAGATCTTTGGAAGTTGCCACTCAGGTGGATAGAGCTTGTAAGAAGGCCTATGGTGTATTAGCGTTCATTAGCAGAGGAATTGAATTCAACAGTCGGGAAGGGATGTTGCAACTGTATAGGATCATGGTAAGGTCACATTTGGAGTACTATGTGCAGTTCTGGTCGCCTAACTTTAGGAAAGATGTGGAAGCTTTGGAGAGAGTGCAGAGGAGATTTACCAGGATGTTGCCTGCAATGGAGAATAGGTCGCACGAGGATAGGTTGAGTGTGCTAGGCCTTTTCTCATTGGAACGGTGAAAGATGAGGGGTGACTTGATATATGTTTATAAGATGATTAGGGGAATAGATAGAGAAGACAGAGACTTTTTCACCGGGTACAACAGAGTGTTACAAGGGGACATAAGTTCAAGGTGAAGCGTGGAAAGTATGGGGGGATGTCAGGGGTTGATTCTTTATCCAGAGAGTGGTGGGGGCATGAAATGCGCTGCCAATGGGAGTGGCAGAGTCTGAATCATTGGTGACCTTGAAGCGGCAATTGGATAGGTACATGGATAGGTGCTCAACTCGGACAAATGTTTGGCACAACATCAGTGGGCTGAAGGGTCTGTTTTGTATCAATGATGCACAGTGCTGTGGTACGGACTTTAATAGGATAAACACTGAGATCTGGAGTGCAGTAGCAGCAGATGTCTCACAGGGGATCAAACATCTTTGTCCATTAGTATATTTCCCACCTTGACCTTTGTTTCTGTTATCATTTCATGTTCCCCAAACTATAATGGTCTCTGTACAGGTGCTTTAGGTGTAAAGGAGAACTTCTTCATGATGGGCATCCTCAGTATAGCGTTTGCAGTAAGGTTTACAGTGACTGAGAGAAAGTGAGGATTGCAGATGCGAGAGAGTCAGGGTGGAGAAGTGTGGCTCTGGAAAAACACAGCAGGTGAGACAGCATCCAAGGAGCAGAAAAGTCTATGCTTCGGGCATAAGACCTTCATCATTCCTTGCTTGATACCTGACCTGCTGTGCTTTTGCAGCGCTACACATTTCGACTCTGACTCTCCAGCCTCTGCAGTCCTCACCTTCTCTCCATGTGAAGGTACGCCCAAGTGTATTTATTTGGGATTGTTATTTCAGTTTTAGCTATCAATTTGGATCAGTATTCATCATCTGTATAATTGTTAATTTGGTACTGACACTTTACAGATGAATACCCCGCAAGTATTTTGAGGTCAATTCATTAAATGGCCACAGTGTTATACTCTGGACTTCAGTACTCCACCAATTCTGTGAAACCTTTGTTCTTGTATCCAGTACAAAGGCTCAGAACGATGGAGATTGTGTGATGCAACAGGACTTTTTTTATGATGAAAGACAATTTGATTTGTTGGGACTGATGTATGATTTAGGATACATAATATTTTGTACTGCTCTGAGGTTCCAATCAGGGTCAAGAACCTTCGGCCCCATACAGAAAAAAAGTCAGTCCTGCTGCTGTGCTCTCCAGTTGATCTGATGTTCAGCATTGACTGACTCGGTGAGTTGGAAACTGTAAAAGAATCAGCAGTTGATTCATAGACCATCAGGAGTACACCGCTAAAATAATATTAATCATTTGTCCAGCATGATGCTCTTTGTCTCATGGTTTGGGACATTATTGCATCAATGTTACATAGGATGTATGTCCAAACGATTATTGTAATTTACACCACAGGGACAGATTTATATCGAGTCATAAATTCCAATGGTGAAAATGCGGCTTGCTATAGTTACATCAGTGCAGTTCAAGATCCTGCTGGGCAATTTTAGTCCTTCTGCTTCTTGGAAATTGTATTGCATCTTCCTTGAATTTTGAATTATTGAAAAGCAAGCGTTAAGTGGGAATGACTGTTCGCCTGTGCTCACTTTATGGGAAATTGTTCATGACCAGACCCTGTGCTGGATGAGGATCGCCATTCAGGGAACAGACCCTACACAGGGCAGTTCAGTATGTTCACCTCCATCTTGGCTGGTGATGATTCTGATGAACGGTCACTCAAACCGAAGTGTAAACTTCATTTCTCTCCACAGATGCTGCCAGAACTGCTGAGCTTTTCCAGCGATTACGGTTTTTGTTTCTGATTTAAAGCATCCACAGTTCTTCCAGTGTTTTATTTGACATTTTTGATGTTCAACTCACTTTATCAAGATGAGGTGGATTATTGAATGTCCAATTTAGGTGCTGAGTAACTTAAGACTGTTTAGTGCTATTGAATGATGGTAAGTATATTGGGGTAGGAATGAGGTAGTATTGAAGGGACTCATTGTTGCCAGTTAAAATTTGAAAGTTTATAAATGTTTGCAGTAACACCAACACTGAACTGAACATTTCCACAGTACATTGTAAATGTCAGGACTGCTGCTGGTTGGAACGTGTCGGGCACAGCATGTTTCATATCAAGGGAGTAACATCAAGGGACTCTCTAATGCAATAATGACTTGTGTCGTCAATTCCAAAATAGTTCACTTGAAGGAAATGATTTGTTTGAATGCTCGGCACCAAGATCTCAAACAAATTTCATTTAGTTGCTGATCAGACTGTAAAATTTCAAGAACACGGAACAAATTATGAATTATATCATAGGATCATAGAAACCCTGCGCTAACCCTCCGAAAAGTATCCCACCAAAACGCCACACCTTATCGCCATAATCCTGCGTTTGTCATAGCTACTGTACATAGGCTGCAAAAATTTGAACTGGGAGGTATTTGGAGCATCCGCTGAAAACCCATACAGTCATTGAGTGAATGAATAAAGTCCACAGAGACAGTGCACTCTGGCTGGAATTAAATCTGGGTCCTTGGTGTTGTGAGGCAGCAATGATCAGCACAATGCGACCAGAAGTGTTGGATGTGGTAATTTATTTTCATGCCACATAAATGCCAGGCAATGACTATTGACAATACAAATCTAATATCCACCCCTTGACGCTCACTTTACTATTCCTGAAACCCTCAATATCAATATCTTGGGGACTACCATTGACTGGAAGCTTGTTGGACTCACTCTATAGACACGGTGGTGAGAAGAGAAGGTTAGAGACTAGGAATACAGCAGTGAGTAACTCACCTCCTATTCCCTGAAGCCTGTCCACAAGGTACAAGTCAGGAGTGCAATGGAATATAACCCACCTTCCCTGGCTGAGTGCAACTTTCTCATCGCTCTGATACTCCAGCATCTGCAGACCTCACTTTCTCCTCGAACCAGGGATATATTTCCCTTCCCTCCACGATCAGTGTTCCAAAATGACCACTCCCTCCGTGACTCCCTCGTCAGGTCCACATCCCCCACCAACCCAACCTCCACTCCCTGCACCTTCCCATGCAACCGCAAGAAATGCAAAACTTGCGCCCACACCTCCTCCCTTACTTCCCTCCAAGGCCCCAAGGGATCCTTCCATATCCCCACAAATTCACCTGCACCTCCACACACTTCATCTATTGCACCCGATGTGGCCTCCTCTATATTGGGGAGTCAGACTGCCTACTTGCGGAATGTTTCAGAGAACACCTCTGGGACACCCGGACCAACCAACCCAACCACCGCGGGGCTCAACACTTTAACTCCCCCTCCCACTCCTCCAAGGACATGCAGGTCCTTGGATTCCTCCATCGCCAGACCATAACAATATGACGGTTGGAGGAAGAGCGCCTCATCTTCCGCCTGGGAACCCTCCTACCACAAGGGATGAACTCAGATTTCTCCAGTTTCCTCATGTCCCCTCCCCCCACCTTGTCTCAGTCGAATCCCTCGAACTCAGCACAGCCTTCCTAACCTGCAATCTTCTTCCTGACCTCTCCGCCCCCACCCCACTCCGGCCTATCACCCTCACCTTGACCTCCTTCCACCTATCACATCTCCACTGATCCTACCCCATGTCCCTCCTCCCTCCCTTTATCTTAGCCTGCTGGACACACTTTCCTCATTCCTGATGAAGGGCTTATGCCCGAAACGTCGAATTTCCTGTTCCTTGGATGCTGCCTGACCTGCTGCACATTTCCAGCAACACATTTTCAGCACTGAGTACAACTCAAACAATACTCAAAATTTTGACACCATCAGGACAAAACAGTCCATTTGATTGGTATCATATCCACATACGCATACTCTCTCCAACACTGATGCTCAGTAGCTGCAGTATGTACCATCGACAAGATGCATGTAGAAATTCACCAAATATCCTTCGACAGTACCAGGACTATAACCATCCAGAAGGATAGGCCAGCAGATACATGGGCACATCAACATCCTAAAGTTGCCCTCCAAGCCACTCACCATTCTGGCTTCTAAATATATCGCCATTCGTTCAATGTCAGTGAGTTAAAATGCTGGAATTCTCTCTCGTATGGCATTGTTGAAGCATCTGGATTGCTGTGGCTTGGGAATGTGGCTCACCACAATCTCTCAGGGCAACTAAGGGAGGGTTATAAATTCTGACCAGCTAGCAATGCCGACATCCCATGAATGATATTTTTTAAACAAAATCTTCTCCTGTGTGTAGGCGAATACTCAAATGGGCACTTCTGACCCAGCAATTTTGCTTTATTTTGCATATCTGTAAATGCAGAATTGTAGTATACGTGTACCACAAAAAGAGGAATAGTTGTGATATCAATTGCAATTTTTATGAGGAATGTCTCTCACTCGTATTGCACGTGGGTCAATAGCCTGAATGGAGCAGCGATTCCATTGGCAGCGTGATTCTGTGAGCATTTTTCAGTTCAAATTTTACCTTGTGGAGGTTACTAGACAAAAGCGAACAATTAACCCCATTGTCCAAGTGTTATTGTGAGTGTTTCTCAGAACAAAGATACACTGAGTGTGTGTTACTAACTGGACGTATCAAATTACCCAAGAGGACTTTCATAAGTAGGAATATCTCAGACGATAGAATTTAACTCAGAATTAATGTTTTGGGTTGAGTGACCTATCATCAACAATTCAGTGCTAAGGAAGGAACACTCAACCCGAAAAAATGACTCTGATTTCATTCCACAGATGCTGCCAGACCTGCTGAGCTTTTATTCAGCAATGTCTATTTTTGTCTCTGATTAACAGCATTACCAGTTGTTTTAGTTTTTATATAGAATTTAATTGTCTGTGGGGAACTAAATGAAATGGAATATCTGAAAACAATGGCCACTATGACCATAAGGACATGAACCATACTGTCCTTCACTTCTATCACATTCCTCATTTCTGTTTAGATTACTTACAGTGTGGAAACAGGCCCTTCGGCCCAACAAGTCCACACCGACCCGCCAAAGCGCAACCTACCCATACCCCTAGATTTACCTCTTACCGAACACTACGGGCAATTTAGCATGGCCAATTCACCTGACCCGCACATCTTTGGACTGTGGGAGGAAACCGGAGCACCCGGAGGAAACCCACGCAGACACGTGGAGAACGTGCAAACTCCACACAGTCAGTCACCTGAGTCAGGAAATGAACCTGGGTCTCAGGCGCTGTGAGACAGCAGTGCTAACCACTGTGCCACCGTGCCACCCACTGTCCACTGATGCTGTCAATGTCGTGTATAAACATACAATGAATTGCAAATTGGAAAATATTCACAGTTCGTTGAACATGTTGGTACTACGTTAACAAACTAAAATGTGCCCATGGAGATAAAAAGATGTGATGATTTTTTAATGAAGGAAAAGTAGCAGAGCTACAACGTTGATTCAATAAAATGCCCTACAGAACATGTCATGTTTACTCAAATAATATTTTTAATCCTTTTGGGACTGAGCAATCTTCCAGCAAATTTAGGGCAAGTTGTGAGCTATCGTTACATTACCTTCTGATCAAGACTCTAATAAGGATGGATATAGAGCTGGAACTGTTGACACAATGTTACACCAGAATGTGATCACATTTGGCTTAACAGTTGATTTATCAGTAATTCCGAATTTTTCCACAGTTAAGTAAAAGTACTTGTTACATTTCACTTCGTGTATTCCTGGGTTTGTGGCCGGATGGGGGCAGGTGGGGAGAGAGATTTGATGAGAAAGGTCCATCAGTCACGTTTAAGGCAATATATAAAAACAAAAATATGAACAGCTTGAGGAATGAAAAAAAAAGTTTTAATAAATAACTGACTTAAGTCCCTTTAATGCCTTTAGTATGTCTGTAATTAATAATTGAGTTGAAGAATTAACAGGACAGAATACAGAACACTTGACATGTTCCTTTAATGTAGTATACATGCCTCGCCCATTACAAAGTTTTTGAAACATGAATGAGTATTTTAACTGCATGAACTCTGTTTGTGTTGTACTTTATTGATAGAAATACATTTCCATATTTTGCATTACTGAATCCTTGAAAGTTTCAGGCCCCATACTTGACAATGTTTTGCTTACTCTCGGTGAATTTCAAGAAAAAGTGATACATACTTCTTTTCAGATGCTGCACATTCAATATCGAAAGTTATGACCCATTTATTTAAGCTTCAACAGTACGATTTGGTTCTGCCCGCTCTCAGTGTACTTCATGTCACTAATAGAGCTCACAACTCCTATTTCTCGACTGTCTACTTTTCTGTTCCTGTAGCGTGATAATGACAGACATTCTGAATGTGCCCAGGAGTCCAAACTGTACCAAATCCATTTTCTTGTACCGCAGCCTCTGACCTTGCCAACACCTTCTCCTACCACCCTCTTGACCACAAAACCTCCTTTCATCACTAAAACATAACCTCCAACGCCATCCACAAGCCCTTCATCTCAGCCCACCCTCAGCCTCGAATCTCAGTTCCCCAATCCCGCATCACTCCATTTTATAGCTTGCTGAAAATCCACAAATCCAACTGTACCAGTCGATCGATTATTTCTACATGTCCCAAATGTTCTAGACACCGCTCACGTCCTCTACCTCTTCCATGACTTTCGTTTCCCCGGCCTCCAACACCTCATCTTCACCATGGATATTCAGTTCCTATACACCTATATACCCTATAAGGATGGCCTTAAAACCCTGTTTTACACTCTCACCGACCAAACTGGTCCCCCTCCACTGACAATCTGATTCGTTTGGCAGAACTTGTAGTTATATTTAACAACATTTTATTTCAATCGTCCCACTTCCTAAAAAGTAGAGTGGTGGCTATGTACTCACATAAATCCCAGGCGTGCCTGCCTCTTTGTAGCATACATGGGAATACCCCCTCTTCCACAGCTACACTGGCATCATCCCTCACCTGTCAAGGACAATATTTAGGATTCCACCATGCACCAATGTCATGCAATGACCAGCAAAGAATACCACCAACAAGATGTAAAACATTTAAACTCCAAGTCTCTTTCCACAGCACCTGACAAAACTATGAGTTCCAGCATCTAGACGAACAGGGGCTAAAAATGCACAAGAATACCATCACATGCCAATTCCCCTTTCAAGCCAGATATTACTCTGTCATTACTCCAAAATTGCTGCAGTCTAAATATTCGTCAACTTTCCTCCAAAAACAGAGTTTCCATTTACACCAGATAATGCAAATGTTCAGAACTGCCGCTGTCCCGGATTATCACAAAGGCAATTACAGCTGGGTAAGAAATATTGGCCTCGCCACCAAATCTCGTATTCTGCGAGCACCTTTAAAATAACCAGTATTTCCACATCTCAAAGATTATATCTCTGAACTCGCAGGATTGTTAATTTTCAAGAAAGTGTCATATGGGAGAGAGAGCCTGAGAAATGTCCAAGAGAAAAGGGTAGGAGCTTGGTGCTGAGGTACTGTTGTATTCAGGGTGTCACATATCCCAGAAGATGGCCAATCAAAGCATTTTTTGTTTAATTCAATGAACTTCCCGACTACTAGTGGTCTCAAACCAGGAGAAATGTCCTTTTGCCTTCGTTACAATATTGACTATGTCTTGGTGATCCCTATTACAGAATACTATGCTGATTCGGGCGGAGCCTATCTTATCCTTGGAACTGGGTCAGTTATGAGAGTCACATTAGCGTCAATGAACTTCATGTGAGGTTATCCAGTCCTCAGCAGTGGCTTAAAACGGGAAGCAGCGATCTATATCAGCAATTTGGTTGTGGATGGGAACTCTATTTTCCTTTATTCATTCGATGGATATGGGCGTCACTGGCGAGGCCAGCAATTCCTGCCCACCCCTAATTGCCCAGAGGGCAGTTAAGAGTTACCAGACTGCTGTGGGCCTGGAGTCACATGAAGGCCAGACCATTCAAGATCACAGAATACCTTCCCTAAAGAGAAGTATTTATACTCAGTGCTTTCCTTCCCGGCTGCCCCTCTGGTAGTCGTCACTTCCCCTGCTACTCCCGCTCTTACTGTGAAGAGAGAGAGAAAAAAAAAACACCGCTGCCCGCTACCGGTAAGTAATATTAAAACAAACTGTCTTCCCTTAGCTGTCGTCTTCCGGGTTCGTTTTTACTCAGCCGCTGCTCCCACTCAAATGACCGTTGGTGTCGAAGGGTGTGTATTTATACTCACTGCTTTCCGTTCAGGCTGCCCCTCTGATAGTCGTCACTTCCCCTGCTGCTCCCGCTCTTTCTGTGAAGAGAGAGAAATAAACACCGCTGGCCGCTACTGACAAGTAATTTTAAAACAAACTGTCTTACCTTAGATGTCGTCTTCCGGGTTCGTTTTAACTCAGCCGCTGCTCCCACTCAAATGCTATCAATACCTCACGTTGTAGAGCTCCTTGTGAGCTGTTTTACAGCACACTATATCCCACTGTTGCTCTTACTGACACAGTTTTACAACTCATTTGTTAAACTCTATCTGAGCACTCCAGGAGAGAGCTTGAAGAAAGTCAACAACAGCAACTGAAACTTACACTGATTTATGTTTTCTCGATACAAATGTCAAACAAACTTGAAACTAATTCAGAAGCTTAACTTTAGGATTCGAACATGACACAATCTTATGGAACAGAAGTGCCTCTTCGGCTCATCGTACTTGTGTCACCAAAGTTAATGTATTTCTGTTTCAGTCCCAGTCTCCATCATTTGGCCCATAGCCTTTAAAGTTATGACATTTCAAGTCCTCATCCAAGTACCTTTAAAGTTTGTGAGGTCACCGACCATCCCACACAGAAAAGTGTGCCCAACCCCCCCCCCCCCCGCCATGATATCAGTGAGAAGTTTTTTTCCCTCATTTGCCCTTTAACTGTCTAGCCTTTCAGCTTAAAGTTGTGCCTCGTTGTTATTGGCCCTGTGACTAACGGGACTAACTGTTTCCTATTCACCCTGTCCAGCATCTCATAGTCCTACGTCCCCCGATCTCTGCTGTAAAGAAAACAACCTGACCATATCAAGCATCCTTCCTCATGGGTAAAGTGCTACACATGGAGCAACAATCTGGGAAATCTCCTTTACTCTCCCTCCAATACCAACACGTTTTCATATGGTGCAGTGACCAGAACTGCATTAAATATGGCCTAACCAAAGTTCTGCAGACCTTCAACAGGACTTTCTTGCTCATAGAATCTATGCCTTGATGATAAAGTTATGTGTCCCGCCTGCCTCTTTAACTAACCTCTTTATATGTCATGCCACCTTCATGGATCAGCTGACAATCACATCAAGATCTTTCAGTTCCTCTGGCCTTATCAGTGTCCCAACATTCAGTGAGTACTCTCTTGTCTTCGGACTTCTACCAAACTTCATCACCTCACATTGGTCAGAGTTAAATTTCACCTGACACTGACTTGTCCATCTGACCAATCTTTATATAACTATCTGACCAGAGTCTATTTTCCTCATATCAAAACTACTTGGTCAATATTTGCATCATTCGCAAACCTACATATCATCCTCCACCTTCCCTCTGCACATTCCCCACCCTACATATTGTTGATGGAATGAGTTTGGTGGTGAAGGTGCAAAGTAACGAGGAGGAAATGCGGGGGATAGCAAAGCTAGGTGCCAAAGTCAGATGGGGTGCAAAGTCACGGGCGTACTATTGACCGGAGTTCAGTTTTAAAATTTCAGTACAGCATTACAATAATTTGAAACTTCTTTTTTTTACATATCCTCCGCCCATCCCTGATAAGATCTACACACACACACACACACACACACACACACACACACACACACACACACACACACACACACACACACACACACACACACACACACAATTTTTCATCCTGCTGAATGCCACAGCACGTAAAACTGCGAATATTTTCTATGAATTTGCCAATTGTTTATTTCCTATGTTATGTATTTTCACCCCCAAACTCCCTGTATCATCAAAGCAAGCTTGCCTCACTTCCGGACTTCAAACAATGCAATATAAGAATTGCCCTCTTGACTGTTGGCGGTATGGTCATATGATCCTTCTGTGAAATGGTCTTTTTATCCAGAAGTGGCAAATGGGCAATGAATAACGGTGATTGCCATTCTAGGAAAACATCAACACTTGACAGAAGGCAAACCAGGGTAGCACATACACAATTAATGGTAGAGGCCTCGATGAGAGAGATCAAGGGTTGCAATTACCTGTTTCATTGAAAGTAGCATCACAAGTAGCATGGTATAGTGGAGTCCAAATGTCATATTATGGCTGTAGAAGTCATTTGTGAGACCACTATTGCAGGATTGCATAGCATTCTGGTTTTCTCTGCCTCACACTCTTGCAGTAATGTTCATCCTTTCTGTCAGTCTCACGAAGCCTCTTGCTGTCTCACTGTCTCTCACCCTCTCTCTACCTCTTGCCTTCGCTGTCTCTATCGTTGCACACTCTCGCGCTGTCTTGGTCTCTTTTACAACCTCTTGCTCTCTCTTTGCCTCTGTCATTGTATCTCTCTCCCAACCGCTCTCTCTGTCTCAGTTTCTCCCTCACTCTCTCTTCTCTCTGTTAACGTACTGCTCTCCCTCTCATCTCTTTGTCTTTCGTTTTCAGCCTCTCACTGTCGTCCTCTCTAGCTCTCTCAGCCTCTCACTGCCTTTCTCATCTCTAGCTCTGTCAGTCTCTCACTGCCCCTCTGCTTTCTTGCTCTCTCTCACAGCCTCTTCCTCTCTCTCTGTGTTCACTCTCCCCACTCTCTCAGCCTCTCACTCTCCCCCTCTCTCTGTGCCTCTCACTCACCCCTCTCTATCAGCCTCTCGCTGTCCTTCACCTCTCCCCCTCCCTCTTTGTCAGCGTCTTGGAGTCCCTCTCCTTTATTTCTGTCTCTCTCACAGCCTCTTTCTCTCTCTGTCTCCGTCTCTCCCCATCTCAGTCTATCGCTGTCCTTCTCCTCACACCACCCCGCACCCCCCCCACCCCCCGGCCGATCCCTCATTCCCATCAATTTCCCCAGCATGATTTTTCAAATGCAAATTCTCCACTAACGCGATTTTTCTTCAGTTGCTCCCTCTCATTCTGTTCCCCAGCGTTTTTGGTCTGTTGTTCATGTCGTCCATTGTGAAGACAGAACCAAACTATGAAATTCGTCTGTCAGCCAATAATTTTTTATTCATTTTAAATTCCTTTGCCTCTTACTGAAATGTTTTTATGCTATTTTTCAAAAATGTTTTCTTCTTTACCCACTGAAAGAAGCTTTTGCATTTAACCCTTGAGATTCCTCTCGCTCTATTTTACTTCCTAATCACACTCATGCTCGCACACACTTTCACAATAAACAATCCCCTCTGGCTGACACTATGCATGCAATTTTAATTCATTGCCAATGACCCTCTGCTAGATTCTATTTCTATCTGTGCTCATGTTTTCACCAGTACCAATGGCCCTGTTGTGGACTCTGCCTGCGTCTCTCTTTGGGGTAATACGATGGCTCAGAGGCTAGCAATGCTACCACACAGCACCAGGGATCTGGATTCCATTCCAGTCTCGGATAACTGTCTGTGTGGCGCTTGCCTTTCCTCTGTGTGTGTATATGCCAGTTTCATCCAGGTGGTCAGGTTTCCACATGCATTCCAAGATGTGAAGGTTAGATGGACTGGCCATGGGAAATTACACATGTGTGAGAAGGCCACGTTGGTTGGCCAGGATATAGTGGGTTACAGTGATAATGGTTAAGGGTGTGGAAGGTTGGATTCAGGTGGGTTGCTCTTTGGAGGTTCGTTGTGAACATGATGGGCTTCATGGCCTACTTCTGCAATGTCGAGTACCTATGATGAACACACTGTATCTTTATCTCTCTCACACGTGAACACATTAGTTCACCATTAATAATCTCCCTGAGCTGTGACCACATTGGTTGGCAGAGAGTCCCGATGTGGTGAATGGCTTACTTTGTCTCCAATATGTTGTGACCCCAATGGTTAAACTTGCTGGGAACGTGAATGCAGAATGTAGGAGATTCTATGAGCGTGTAAGCAAAAAATCAAGAGAGAAGACAATATGTGTTCTTTCTGATAAAGAAGTAGATCATACAATAAAGGAAATGGCAGTGAAATTAAATAATTTATTTCGCACTCTCTTTGCGCAAAACAATGCAAATAATTGCCAGTGAACCAAAGGATGCCAATGTCTGTTGCGAGGTCAGAATCGAAGACAATTCACATTAGTTCAGCATAGTTCTGAAAAACTACATTCAAACTAATCCATGGGCAAAGACATTAATCAAAATCCCATGAAACTGAAGTGTGCGTGTGCGTGTTTGTGTGTCTGTGTGTCTGTGCGTCCGTGTGTGCGTCTGTATGTGTGTGCGTGTATCTGTGTGTGTCTGTGTGTGTGTGTATGTATGTCTGTGTGTCTGTGTGTTTGTTTGTGTCTGTGCCTGTGTGTGCGCGTGTGTGTCAACGTGTGTGTGTCTGTGTTTCTGTGTGTGTCTGTGCGTATCTGAATGTCTGTGTTTGTCTGTATGTGTGTGTCTGTGTGTATCTGTGTGTGTCCGTGTTTATCTGTGTGCCTGTGTGTGCCTGTGTGTCTGTGTACGTCTGTGTGTCTGTGTTTGTCTGTGTGTGTGTCCATGTGTGTCGCTGTGTGTCTGTGTGTGTGTCTGTGTGTATGTCTGTTTGTGTGTGTGTCTGTGTGTATCTGTGTGTGTCCGTGTTTATCTGTGTGCCTGTGTGTCTGTGTACGTCTGTGTGTCTGTGTTTGTCTCTGTGTGTGTCTCTGTGTGTGTCTGTGAGTCTGTCTGTGTGTGTCTGTGTGTGTCTGTGTCTCTGTGATTGCGTGTCTGTGTGTCTGTGTGTGCCTGTGAGGGTCTATGTGTGTGTCTACGTTTGTCTGTGTGTGTCCATCTATGTATGTGCTTGTGTCTGTGTGTCTCTGTGTATGTCTGTATGTGTCTGTGTGTCTACGTATGTGTGTCTGTGTGTGTCTGTGTGTGTGTCTGTGTGTTTGTATGTGTCTGTGTCTGTGTGTGCGTGTGTCGGCGTGTGTGTATCTGTGTGTATCTGTGTGTGTCAGTGTGTCTGTGTTTGACTGCGAGTGTGTCTGTGTGTGTGTGTTTGTGTGTGTTTGTTTGTATGTGCGTGTGTGTGCGTGCGTGTGTGTGTGTGCTTGTCAGTATCTTGTTCATGCACCTGTCAGTCACTGGCAGCGTGTGAGTGTATGATTCAATGTGATTGTGTCTGTTGTTTCTCACTTTTTTTTCCGTTACTACTTTCGAATGTTAAGTTTGTTGATTCATTCTGTAACTTGACTTGTCTGGAGAATCGACCCTGCGTGCAGGAATTTGTGCCCTATGCTGCAGAATGCCAAAGATTCGAAGGAATGTAACCAAAACATCACATTTCAATAACATACAGACCAAACAGGGGTATTGTTAAAATAAAGTCTGATTTTAGCTGAATAGCAGGCTTTTATTTGTTTAATTCTATTCCTTCATAAATGAACTGAATTGATGACATACATTATTTTGTAAAGTTGCATTGCTACTTTAACAGACTTCTAAATCTGTTTTTCTGACCTCATTTGCAGATCTACTGAATTCGCATCCTTTCTTTCTGAGGAGTACAGGCTGTTTCCTGGTTAGGAATTTGTACTATTTTTCTGTACATTTGCAAGTTGATTCATGTAAAAATTGGAAAACAATACAGGACAATATGTAATGTTTGAGAGTCAAGCTTCCGCTTATTCAATGCAACAGCATTAACTGTTTAAAGCTAAATCTAAAAATTAGAAACCTTGGTATGAGACAGCTGGCCACACCCAGTCAGGCTACTTCTCTTGTTCCAACCATGAAAAGAAAACAAGACCCACAAACTGTTTGATTTATTGACTCTCCGAGTAGACAGCTCTTCACCACTCTCTTAAACCCACTCTTTATAGACAAAGAAAATGCCAATATAAACTCTCAAAACAACAGCATCATCACAATGCATAGGAAATGAATTCCCAGATCGTGACCTAAAGGTGCTGAAGCAAATCTGATATAATTCCAAGTCAGGATGGTGAATGGCTTGGATTAGAACTTGCAAGAGGTGGTGTCTTCATGTATCTAAAATCTATGTTCTCCTAGATGGTTGTGTTCATGCGTCAAGAGGTGCTTTCTCAATAATCTTTGTTGAATTTCTACAAAGCACCTTATAGATATCGTGCGTGCCTGCTACTGAACCTCAATGGTGGAGAGAGTGGAAGCTTGTGGATGTGGTGCCAATCAGAAGGATGATGCTTTGTACTGGATAGTGTCAAGCCTTTTGACTGTTGTTGGAACTTCACCCAAACACCCTCACAGTCACACCCCCTCACTCTTTTCAGTCACTCCCATTAAATCACACTGTGCACTGCAGCCCCCACAACACACACACACCATACACATTCTTGTCCTTGCACACTCAGCCACTCACACTGATGTAGTCACATGCTCTTACACAATGTCCCACACCCTTGTGCATGGACATACTGTCACATATTCGCACAATTTCATCTGTTCTACCATATGGTCAAATATCTTGACTGAAGGGTTAAAAACAAGGGACACACTTTTAAAGTGAACGGCAGTAGTTTAAAAAGTGAATTTGAGAATTAGTTTCTCACCAGACAGTGGTGGCAACCTGGAATTCACTATGTGAGAGGGTAATCGAGATGGGAAATATCCCAATTCTAAAAATCACCCGGATGAGCACATGGTATATTCAAGGCGCTTGGCCCAGTGGGATTAGTCATTAGATTAGATTACTTACAGTGCAGAAACAGGCCCTTCAGCCAAACAAGTCCACTCCGACCCGCCGAAGCCCAACTCCCCCAAACCCATTCCTCTACATATACCTCATTCAACTAACACTGTGGGCAATTTTAGCGTGGCCAATACACCTGACCTGCACATTTTTGGATTGTGGGAGGAAACCGGAGCACCCAGAGGAAACCCACGCAGACACAGGGAGAATGTACAAACTCCACTCAGAGAGTCGCCTGAGGCCGGGTCTCTGGTGCTGTGAGGCACCAGTGCTAACCACTGTGCCACTGTGCTGCCCGTGTAGGGGTGAGTATGGTTTTGGTGGCAGAGACTTGATGGTTGGAATGATCTCTTCTGTCCTGTATTAATTGATGATTCTGTGATATCACCTTCCGAACAGGATGGAAGCATTCTAGATAATCACTGCAAATTTCCTGGTTTCATTCTCTCCAATCTGCTCTGTTCGATTCCTGGTTTGAAACATTTATATGAACAGTTTCCGTTATCTGGGAGGGCCTGACCCAGCTGGGTGAATTTCCTGTGTTAATCTGACACAAGGGGTTGCAGAAATCCAAATACTCTTTTGCATTCAATGTTCCTGAGAAACTATATGTGCACATGTGCACAAGCATGTGTGTACTTGTGTGTGTCCATGCGAGTGTAGGCATGTGCGTGCACCACCTCAATTCTGCATCATGAGGACAATTTATCCTTCACACGATATTATAATATTTCCTGTGGTCTGTCAGAGTTAACGTTCATGCTAGATTTCATGCAACGCCAGGAATATTAGCAGGTGCCAACGACGAATAACCTTTGATAACGGTTCCCATCACTGCTAATGATATTACACACCATATTGTACTGGGAGACATAAAGCAACAATCAATACCATTATATCACATTGTCATTCTTCGAACTAAACACTATTACAAAAGAATATTTTCTTGAAGATTTTGTTTAATTAGCATGATTCCAAAACAGCAAGGACGTATCCAGCCTTCACAAAATATTTCCGACACTTTGGGTTCATCCACCCTTCTCCACGTTTAATGATTGGAGATTCATGGCCTGAGCTTTGGAAATATCCTCCTGGTGATTCAGCAACACTGAGGTAGACAGTCATCTCTTGTTTGTTAAAGGACTGTCGGTAACTGTTATGACACAGCTACTGTATGCTCTCATTTACTCTCAGGGAGATGGTTTGATCTATAAAGGAAGTGAAATTAAGATTCTCAGATGGATATTACAAGGAGCCAGAGAGCTTGAGGGAATTTTCCAATTCTTCACAAAAGAATGGCAACAATTCTCCAAATTTAAAAAAAAACTATCCTTTGGCGTTCCTGGTAAGGCAATGTTATTTTCCTTTGTGGACAGTGAAGGTCATGGTGTTTATACAACAGATTTCAGGAATGCTCCTCATTGCAGAGTCGCTTATCCATCAGAAGGAACTGGGGAAGACAAACTCGGTGAAGCACAATTTCTGAGCAGCTCCTCCAGAATGGGTATTTGCGAAGAAAATCATGTCTTGCACGTTAATGCAATGTTTGTGTCCAAACGGGATGTTTTGTTTGAATCAAGAAATGTTTAGCAAGTATCTAGAAATGATTTAGACATTGCCATCAATTAAACATATTTTTTTTTTAGAAGAGCGCAGACATTACATTTTCAATGTTGTTTTGTCCTCAAATTGTCAGTCTGCCCGTCTACTTTATAAAATCAAATCTTTGGGAACTCAATGTAAAATCGCCTCCGACTATGAGGTGATTTCCTGTGACATTTATTTATGGAAGTCCCACTTCTAATCACTTCTTTCTCCCTCTTACAGCAAACCTACTGACTATCGCCATTCTCTTCAGTGGAAATTATGCACTTTCTGAATGTATCTTAAAATACACGATTGCCATGGCAACTGCAGATTTTCTGGTGATACTTTTAAATGTCATTGTGTATCACATTTTGAGTTATCACTTGCCACATTCATTTCTATCCTACACTGCTGTTTGTAAGTTCATTCTCTGTGTTAATCCTGACACAATGGATATGTCTGTGTGATTCACCGTCTTCTTTCCCATTGACCGGTGAGTAACGATCTGTTGTCAGAAGTTTAAATCAGTCAGAACTGCCACTGTGATTTGAACCATGCTGCCTGCCCTGATTTCTTTGGAGAACATACCCTTCTGGTTTGCCTATGACCCCAGCTGAATAATTTTCGGCGTTGCCTGGGACTGTCACTCCAATATGGCCTTTTAGACATCACCTGCAGGTAAGGCGTACTCTTGGCTGAAAAGTATTTTAGCTGCATGGCTTCCTTTTTGTTTGATATTACTGTTTAACTCTTTGACAGTCCAGCGTATTTTAGGGGCTAGCAAAGTCTTAAAGAGAATGCGGGGTCTCAGCAATGAGAATAGTACCGACCCAGAGATGAAAAACAGAAGGAAATCCGTCATGTTACTGTTCAGTGTATCAGGCACCTTTGTCCTATTGTGGCTAACAGCATTCATTAACATTTAACCAAGAAAAATCACCACAAAAGTGTATTACCGAGGGGATCACCCAGCTCCAACCTATATTGCCACTGAATCTGGTTACATTTTCATGTATTTCAGCACCTGCACAACCCCATGTATATGTGTAGCTAAACAAACCAAACCACAAACCTGGAACTGGCAAGTGATCATATTTTGCAACATGCTTTCCTGCGTTGTCAAGAAGTCAAGAAAGACAACAGTATCAATGAGGCAGAAAACTCAGAAAGGGATAGTGCTGTAAAGTTGAGTGAAATAGGAGTTGATGGGAAGGGCGAGGGCAGTAACAAATTAAAAATACTATATCTGAATCCACGATCCATTAGAAATAAGATGGATGACCTTGACGTTCTTTTGGAAATTTGTAGATACTATATTGTGGGGATAACTGAGACGTGGTTTCAAGTAGATAGGGCCTGGGAAATGAATATTCAAGGCTACATGTGCTATCATAGACTGACGGGCAGAGGGGGTAGGGTGGCCATGTTGGTAAGGGATGATATTCAGTCCCTTGCTCGGGGGGACCGAGAATCAGGGAATGTAGAGTCAGTATGGATAGAGCTGAGAAATTCTAAGGGTAAAAAGACCCTCTTGGGAGTTATCTACAGGCCCCCAAACAGGAGTCTGGATGTCGGATGTAATTTGAATCAGGAGCTGAAATTGGCCTGTCGCAAAGATGTTACTACAGTTGTTATGGGAGATTTTAAAATGCAGGTAGACTGGGAGAATCAGGATGGTATTGGTACTCAAGAAAGAGACTTTGTGGAGTGCCTTCGAGATGGATTCTTAGACAACTTGGTGTTGGAGCCTTACAGGAAGAAGGCAGTTCTGAATCTGATAATGTGCAACGAACCAGAATTGATCAAGGACCTCGAAGTGAAGGAGCCATTGAGAAGTAGTGGCCATAATACAATGAGCTTCAATCTGCAATTTGAGAGGGAGAGAGTACAATCGGAAGTGACAATATTTCTGTTGAATAAAGAGTACTATGGAACTATGAGGAAGGAGCTGGTCAAAGTTCAATGGTGCAATACCTGAGCAGGGATGACAGTGTAGGAACAATGGCAGTCATTTCTGGGTATAATGCAGAAGATGCAGGATCAGTTCATTCCAAAAAGGAAGAAAGATCCAAGGAGGAGGCATGGGTGGCCGTGGCTGACGAGGGAAGTTAGGAAACATATAAAGGTAAAAGAGACAAAGTACAACATAGCAAAGGTAAGTGGGAAAACGGAGGACTGGGAAGCTTTAAAAGAACAACAGAAGATAACTAAGAAGGAAATGTGCAGAGAAAAAAATGAGGTTACGTAGGTAAACTGGCTAAAATATAAAGGAGGAGAGTACAAAGCTTTTTTAGGTATGTGAAAGGAAAAAATATGTTTAAGACTAAAATTGGGCCCTTGAAGACAGAAACAGGGGAATATATTATAGGGAAAAAGAAATAACAGAGGAATATAATTGGTCCTTCATATCTGTGTTTACTGGGGAAGACACAAGCAATCTCTCTGAGGTAACAGTGGCTGAAGGACCTGAATGGAAGGGAATTTATATTTGCCAGGAATTGGTGTTGGAGAGACTGTTAGGTCTGACGGTTGATAAGTCCCCGGGGCTTGATGGTCTACGTCCCAAGGTACTGAAGGAGGTGGCTCGAGGAATCGTGGAAGCGTTGGTGATTACTTTATAGAGTTCGATAGATTCGGGATCAGTTCCTGCGGTTTGGAAGGTGGCTCATGTTGTAACACTTTTTAAGAAAGGTGGGAGAGAGAAAGCAGGAAATTATAGACCAGTTAGTCTGACCTCAGTGGTGGAAAAGATGCTGGAGTCTATTATAAAGGATGAAATTATGACACATCTGGATAGTAGTAACAGGATAGGTCCGAGTCAGCACTGATTTATGAAGGGGAAATCATGCTTGACTAATCGTCTGAATTTTTTGAGGATGTAACTCTGAAGATGGATGAGGGAGATCCAGTAGATGTAGAGTACCTGGACTTTCAGAAAGCATTTGAAAAAGTCCCACATAGGAGTTTAGTGAGCAAAATTAGGGCGCATCGTATCGGGGGAAAAGTACTAACTTGGATTGAAAGTTATTTGGCTGACAGGAAACGAAGAGTAGTGATAAACGGCTCCATTTCAGAATGGCAGGCAGTGACTAGTGGGGTACCTCAGGGATCAATACTGGGACAGCAGTTTTTTACAATATATATTAATGATATAGAAGAGGGTATGAGTAATAACGTTAGCAAATTTTCTGATGATACTAAGCTGGGTGGCAGGGTGAAATGTGAGGAGGATGTTACGAGATTACAGGGTGAACTGGACAGGTTAGGTGAGTGGTCAGATGCATGGCAGATGCAGTTTAATGTGGATAAATGTATGGTTATCCAGTTTGGTGGCCAGAACAGGAAGGCTGATTACTACTTAAATGGAATAAATTTATGTAAAGGGGCAATACAAAGAGATCTGGGTGTTCTTGTACACCAGTCAATGAAGGTAAACATGCAGGTACAGCAGGCAGAGAAAAAAGCTAATAGCATGCTTGTCCTCATAACAAAAGGGATTAAGTATAGAAACAAAGAGGTTTTTCTGCAGCTGTACAGGGCCCTGGTGAGACCACACCTGGAGTATTGTGTGCAGTTCTGGTCTCCAAATTTGAGGAAAGGCATTCTGGCTAATGAGAGCGTGCAGCGTATGTTCACGAGGTCAATTCCTGGAATGGCGGGACTACCTTAAGGTGAAAGACTGGAGCGACTAGGCTTGTATATCCTTGAGTTGAGAAGACTGAGAGGGGATATGATTGAGACATATAAGAATATTAAATGATTGGACACTCTGGAGGCAGGAAACATGTTTCTGCTGATGGGTGAGTGCCGAACCAAAGGACACAGCTTAAAAATAAGGGGTAGACCACCCAGGGACACTTGGCTAAACGCAGGGAGTGGTGACTGTGTTGAATGCTCTGCCCCAGAGGGCAGTGGAGGCCCAGTCTCTGGATTCATTTAAGAAAGAGTTGGATGGAGCTCTCAAGGATAGTGGAATCAAGGATTATGGAGATAAGGCAGGAAAAGGATACTGATTAAGGATGATCAGCCGTGATCATATTGAATGGTGGTGCAGGCTCGAAGGGCAGAATGGCCTACTCCTGCACCTATTGTCTATTGTTCTGCAGGCAGAGGTGGCATTGTAATAGTCCGGCTTGGGCAGCAGCAGCGAATTCCGGTGCATACCATCTCTGATTGACAGTGTGCATCATGACTCTTCTCCCAGTGTGGCCAATGCCGTGGGCTGTTAGGGCCAGTTTGTGTTCGCGGGGCGGGGAGGGCGAGATGGAGTTTCCGCGAGTGCAGCATATGCTGATTCTGGTTCCTGCGGGCCGGAAGCTGCACAGTGGAACTGACAGACAAAGCTGCCTATCAGAATCACCCAGTGGAGGAAAGATAAAGTGGGAGATGAAGGGGCTATTATAACAGGGAAAGAAGAGGGTCGAGAAGAGCGTGGGTAGGGTTGATGGGGCAGGCATAGCAGGAGCTTGTCTGCTCAGGGGATTCGGGGCTGCGGTTGATTGCAGCCTGCTACATGGAATAGTGGGTGTCTGGGATCATCAGTGTGAGACTCTCTGTGGAACAGTGAATGCGGGCATTTAGTTTGCATGAGGTCTATTGGCCAAGAAGGGTAATTGTGAAGGTAGCAGCAATGATGGCCATATCAGGGACAGTGGCTGGTCCGATACTAAAATTCACAGTTTGGGAGAGTGGCTCTGTCATGGGCACCCCTGAAACCCCTACGGTACGGACACTCTTGGAACTCAGGGAAAGTTCCACAGAGGGAGGCGCAGACGAATGGGTGGCCACTGAATCCACCAGGAAGGAAATGAGCCACCACTGCACCCCCCAACACTTCCAGATCCATCATTGGGTTTTCCAATGGGGAGTTGGACAGGTATATTGAGACTGCCTGCAGAACCTCCCTCTTGTGGCAGCCCTGGTTTGCGTCAGGGGCAAGGGAGAAGGGATCAGCCATAGTGCAGTCAGCTTGACGAAGCTGCCACTGTGGGGTGGTGGGCTTTGGCTGCTGTGCCAGTGTGGAATGGGGGGGGTGAATGGAGGGGCCTGGCCGTCTGTGCTTGGGTGGTAACCAACAGCGTTTAGCCAAGTGCCCTGGTTTGCCACAGTTCCAGCACTGTCCTTGACAGAACCCCATAGGTCTTTACAATAGTCTGTCTGTGTCCCAAGGGCAGTCTGGTTGTCAAATCGGGGGAATGCCCCCATCTGCCTTGGTGTGGTGAGCAGTCCATTCCCATCGAGGTTCGTGATTGTGGTAAGAGCGTTCCCCCCAGGACGTTGTTTGCCAGGTTAAATTGTGTAGTTTGTGTACATATGGGCGTATGTAGGGAGCATGGATTTGATGACAGTCTGTGCAGCCAGCTTCTCACTCTCTGTTAAGGAGTTTTCTGCTGAAAGGCTCCAGGTCTCCCTAAAGCGGGCAATGAAGTCTGGCAGGGGTACGTCTGTTTTCTGTAAACATAGGGTAACAGCACCAAAGTCTGCATGCTGCCTTGCAGTCGTTTCTATCGCCTCCTTCACAGTGCTGTCCAGCCATCTGTTCCAATCTGCAGCAGTGTCCCAGGGTTGTGTGGGGAAGTTAATGGCAAAGCGAATGGCCGCCCAGTGGGTACCATAGGAGAATTGTAATAGGGTCTGCACATCCTGTTGCAGACAGTTCTAAATGGTGGACATTTGGAGCAGCCAATTATAAAATACGAGTGGTCTTTTCAATGGGTTTGGGCATCCTTCCACATGGCCCGGACCTCTGCTGGCTCCAGGGCTTATCTAGGGGAGTACATCCAATCATAATACGGGAAAGCTGGCATTCAGTGCCCTGGTTTTTCAGTGCAGCAGCCGTGCTGGATATGAGCCTGGGGTTATTATCAGAGTGGGGCAGCGGTAGTGAGTCAGAATGCTCAGCGGCTGCTGTGTCCTGCAGCAAGCTTCTCATGGGCTGCGTGGTAACAAAGACAGTCACTTTATTTAGCAGCAGATCCGGCTCTGGGGCAGGTAGGGGATGGTTAGGCTATTGTGGGGTGTAGGTTAGTAGGGCAGTCGGTGTTTTATTGCTGCAGTCTTTTACTTCAGGCGGCTGGAGGTGTTTGGCAATGTCCCAAAATTTTGCGTGACACTGCAAGATGTAGACAGTGTCCCATGTGGGGTCCCCGTGCCCCTTTGTCATGGTTGCAGTCAATGTTATCAATTTTGAAGGATCCTCATATGTCCAATACGCTTGGGACCACGTGTAAATGTCGCTATGAATAGGATAACGTCACGGCTGCCCCCTGTGTCTTTTAGCATGGTGTCTGCCGGTGACCCAGGTATAACAAGAGCACCTTCTTCATTTTCGCCCCGGGCCGTTCTCAACGCGTGTTTGGGATTGCCCAGCTCCCACAGCAGGCGTCCCCCGGCAGACGGTGGATGTCCTTGACGTCCTGGGATGATTTGTAAGTGTGCTGTGCTTCGGCTTTCCAGGGGAAAAAAAAAACAGAGAGAAAGAGAGAGCGCTCACCGAGCACACAGGCAGGGAGTGATTGACAGGTTCGGCAATAAAGGGTAATCGAGCGTGTAATCTCTGACAGCAAAGTAAACAAACACTTAAAAACTGAACAAACACAGCCAGGTGGGACACCTGGCACTGACAGGATAGGCCCTCAGTGACTGAAGAACAAGCAGAGAAGGGTGGGGGTGTTAATACATTATTAATAAAACTTGTGCGGAATCCCATTTCATAAGCACCGATGGTTCATTCAAAGAAAAACCAGTATAGATCACCAAATGCAAATTAAATCAAGTCATCTCTGGATCTTGAGCTGCAGGGATTGAAGCAGACATTCACTCACCAGCAGGCAAATGTGCAGGCAAGACCGAACACAAACAGTCAAAGTTTTTCCAAGGGTCATTGTGGACGTGCCTGAGAGCATTAGGATCCTGTTGAGTACCTGCATGAATTGTGACAGGCAGCGGGTCAATCTCTCTCTCTGTCTTTCTGTCTCTGCTGCCCTGTGCAGCTGAGAAGCCAGTCCCACAACCATGTCATCCCTCCCCCACTACCCCGGATCAAGTTCGTCAGCAACAAAATGAAGTGTAAGGTACTGAGGGAAGGGGGCTGGCAGGAGTCCTTTTAAACAGAGTTTTCGGACTCTGTGATTTTACCTTGGGTCGGTAGTGGGAGATGACCACTTCCTTTTACTTCTCTAAACTCAGACCACGAAGGGTCGGCTTCCCTATTCTGCTCCCAGACAATATTGTCTGGTGACCTTACTCACCTCGTGACAGTGGTTACCCTAGTGCTTGGTACTTCCTTGAGAGAGTCGGTGTCCGCGGACCACTGCCACAGCAGGACAGGTCAGACTTGTCTGCAGAGCGCTCCTTCTCTCGAGGGTTGGGGTCCCACAACCTCATGGACCGCTGGTTCGAGCTGGGAATAGACAACAGACTGCCGCACTGACAAACACAGATACAAACAGGACAAACAGACGAGAGGAATACAGGACAAACACAACACAGACAAACAAGACAGCAGGGACCCTGTCAATGAGCCATGATCCGTAGATTTCTTAGTATCAAAACGAAAATTTAAATGACGATCTCTCCATGCATCTTGCTGGGCTTTCTCTGCCCGACCGTCTTTCCCCTGGCAGGATCATGTCCACGGTACAAGTCCTGGCTCAAAGCGGATCACGTGTCTGCCAAATTAGTTACACTTTAGTTGGTTGGTTAAGGACCGTACCCGACTACCTCCCCAGGCCAAGGCTGGCTCGCTCGACACCGAATTGCCGCAGTTGTTAGATTAGAATTGTGGCCACCCTTTGCAGTCATTTAGTCTCTCTCTGGTCTGACCCGCTGGTGCAGGGTTGGCCGCCAGGTCTGAATTGGGCTAAATCTAAAATATCAAGTTCACTGGCCCTGTTGAGAGACAAAAAAATGGGGGGGCGAGGGGGCTGCAAACTAACGCCAAACTGTTGGTGAAATTATCTCAGTAAAGCTGGGACGATACAAACCAGGTTGGGTGAAATTGACAAACTATTTATTACAAGCGATATCGCTGGAAGAGAAGTTGACAGTTGACTCGGCTGACGCAAAACTGACAGCCTGGACAGGGAGATCAAGGATTCTCTTCCCTGAGCAGAGAATCATGCCAGTTTTTTTTTACAGAAATATTGTACAGTGATGCTAATTGAAAATAGGGAAAATACAATGGTATTGATAATTAAGTAATCCAGTTCCCATGGTGATTATCACAAAGCAGTTATCAGAAGAATCTACAGATTGTAGATACGATGACGCATCCTGGCACATCAATCAGTTCTTAATGGGATCAGGAGATTCCAGCTCTCTTGGAGGGCAAGTGAAAGTGTCCTTTTCTTTGTTGTTGTCCTGTGAGCGAGGTATTCTGGTGCCTCTCTCTCTGACCTGTCCTTTCTGTGACTTTGATACCTTTGGGTTACAACATTGCCCTTAGGGCTTTGGGACAGCAGTGTTGATCGAGACCAGGAAGCTTATTGTGAGTTACTCTTGGGAAGTGTATTCCCTCGTCTACGAGTGACTTTGGTCATGTCCGGTTTCTCTTGACAGCTTGTTTGATCAATGCTGATGCATTCTGGGTGTTCCTTGTATGGTTTGGACAGGCTTGATTTTCTGTGTTCTGTGTGGCCATGCTGTGGGTAGGCAGGGGGGCAGATGTTTTCCAACAGTGACAAACAGCCAAATCCTTATGCATTACCATTCAAACCAGCAACCGTTTCCATCTAAAAAGGAAGCGTGTGTGTGTGTATTTTATATATACCTACAGAGATCATGGGTCATAGAACACTACAGAGTAGAACAGGCCCGTCAGCCCTCGATGTTGCACCAACCTATGAAGTATTCTAAGCTCATGCCCCTACGCTATCCCATCAACATCCATGTGCTTATCCAAGGACTGTTTAAATACCCTTAATGTGGCTGAGGTAACTACATTGGCAGATAGCGCATTCCATGCCTTACCACTCTTTGAGTGAAGAACCTGTCTCTGGCATTAGTCTTAAATCTATCTCCCTCAATTTGTAGTTCACTGTCTCTCTCTAACTAATCCTCTGATCATCTTGCATGTCTTTGTCAAATCTCCTCTTAGTCTTCTTCTTTCCAATGAGAACAGCCCCAAGTCTCTCAGTCTTTCCTCATAAATCCTCCCCTCCAGACCAGGCAGCATCCTGGTAAATCTCCTCGGCACCTTTTCTCATGCTTCCACAACCTTCCTGCAATTGGGCGACCAGAACTGTACACAATATTCCAAGTGTGGCCGATTTAGCGTTTTGTATAGTTGCAGTATGGCATTGCGGCTCCAGAACTCAATCCCTCTACCTATGAAACCTAACACACCGTATGCCTTCTTAACCTGCGTAAAAACTTTCAGGGACCTATGTACATGGACTCCAAGGTCCATCTGCACATCCACACCACCAAGAATCATTCCATTGACCCAGTATTCTGCATTCCTGTTATTCTTCCCAAAGTGAATCCTCTCACATTTAGATGCATTGAACTCCATTTGCCACCTCTCAGCCCAATACTGCAGTTTATCCAACTACCCCTGCAGCCTGCAACATTCTTCCATACTGTCCACTACTCCAACAACTTTAGTGTTATCTACAGATTTACTAACCTATCCACCGAGGCCTGTGTCCGAGTCATTTATGAAAATGACAAACAGCAGTGGTCCAAAAACAAATCCCAAAACACACTACTGGTAACCGGATTCCAGGCTGAATATTTTTCATCAACCACCACTCTCTGCCTCCCTCCTTTCAGAAAGTCAGTTTCTAATTAAAACTGCTAAATCATCCTCAATCCCATGCATCTGCATTATCTTTCTGTGTGTGTGTGTGTGTGTGTGTGTGTGTGTGTGTGTGTGTGTGTGTGTGTGTGTGTGTTTGCGGGAGTAACTGTTTATTATTCTCCCTCTCTGTTTCTAGCTCTTGTATGATGATTCCTCATAGTAAAGCAATTTGATTCTCTCCATTTCTGCATCGTTCAGGTTTCAATTCCCAAAACTAGTGCTGAACCAGACATGATGCTGTTGAACTGCAGATCAGGCTCGTGGGGCTGAACGGCCTCTTTTTATTGCTAGTTCGGATAGTCTTATGCTCTTAATGCTACCTCCCAGCTCTTGGACCATGCCCTGAAGGCTATGACTACACAAGGGACGGATCTGAAGCGTTCTCCGGTCTTCCAATGATCTCTGAGTGAACCAGCCTTTCTGGGTTGAAGTTCCAGACTTTGAGTGAGAAATGAAATCTTCTCAAGACTCGTCTTAGTCTTTGACTGCAAGTTGGATCAGGCCAGCCACGGGTAACTGAAAAGCAGGTCAGATGTGCTTACTTCCCTAATTCGGAATGACGTGCGGAAGTACATTGTATCCTTCATCAAACTACTGTGCTATCCCACCTGGCTGCTATCAAGGTGCAGGCTGCCTATGATAGGGATTCTAAAGCTTGCGCCCCTGCTCTGATTGGTTCGCTCAGCTGGCTAGGCATTCGCTTATAATGCAGTATGAAGACAACAGCGTGGGTTAAATTCCCACACTGACTGAAGTTACCGTGAATGATTCTCCTTCTCAACCATCGCCTGAGGATCGGTGGCTCTCCCCTCTGACCCCCTCCCCACTCGTTAAAGAACCCCCAGCCATCTCTATCTTATGAGTGGTGCCCTATTACCTATTAAGTCTACAGTGACATTCCATCTGGAGCTCTGTACGCAGGACTGGTCACCGTAATGACAGAGGGATGTTAATGTGTTGGAACCATTGAAATGGTTTCTGGACTAAGGTCCCCTGGAATGAGTGAAGTTTATGATGAGGAAACGGCCCTTATATGATCATGATCAAGAAAAGTCAGGATATATGAAGACAAGATATTTTCACTGGGTGACCAAGCAGTGATCCTGTACAGTCATGTAACCAAGCAGTGACCCTACATAGCCATGTGACCAAGCAGTGTGCCTGCACAGCCATGTGACCAGGCAGTGACTCTGCACAGCCATGTGTCCCAGCAGTGACCCTGCACAGCCATATGACCAAGCAGTTATCCTGTACAGCTATGTGACCAAGCAGTGACCCTGAGCAGCCATATGACCCAACAATGATCCTGTACAGCTGTGTGACAAAGCAGTGACCCTGCACAGCCATGTGATCAAGCAGAAACCCTGCACACCCATGTGACCAAGCAGTGACTCTGCACAGCCATGTAACCCAACAGTGATCCTGTACAGCTTTGTGACCAAGCTGTGATCCGGCACAGTCGTGTAACCCTGCACAGCTGTGTGATCTGGCAGTGTTCCTGTACAGCTGTGTGACCAAGCAGTGATCCTGTACAGTCATGTAACCAAGCAGTGACTCTACATAGCCATATGACCACGCAGTGACCCTGCACAGCCATGTGACCAAGCAGTGACTCTGCACAGCTGTGTGACCCAGAGGTGATCCTGCACAGCTGTTTGACCAAGCAGTGATCCTGAACAGCTGTGTGACCAAGCAGTAGCCCTGCACAGCCATGTGACCCATTAGTGTCCCTGCACAGCTGTGTGACCAAGCAGTGACCCTGAGCAGCTGTGAGACCCAGCAGTGACTCTGCACAGCTGTGTGTCCCAGCAGTGTCCCTGATCAGCTGTGTGTACCAGCAGTGACCCTGCACAGCTGTGCAACCCAGCAGAGACCGTGGGGAGCTAACTGCTTTTGCCCTTTGGTTTCAAAATCTCATCCAAGAAAGAGAAACAGTGAAATTCACAGCTGACCTTAGAGAAATTTGTATGAGGGTGCTGACAGCCGATTAACGGCTGAGTGGTTAGTTTTTGAGATGTAACGTTATTTGTGTTTATCTTGAGTATCTACATTACTGAGGAGAGGCGATGTGTTTTGATTGTATGTTTTTATTGCAACCTGTCCCTTGTTTAAACTTTAAAGATCTAAAATTGATTGGAGCTGTAAAACTGTGCCATTTTCTGTTTCTGTAGATTAAGGTGCAAATATGGCCTTTATTAGTGATTTGTTTTTCCTGTCGGATGCAAAGATTAGGCAGGTTGGCTTAATCTCAGTGATTGAGAAAATGTAAGAGTTCATATTGAAAGATGTGGAAATGGGATTTCACAAAGTCAACATGGATTGATGAAAGGGAAATCGTCTTTTAGAAACATATGGGAATTCCTTGAAGATAAACTCAGAATAGATCAGGAACATCAAGTTGATGTAATGCATTTGGGTTTTCAGAAATGTTTTGGTTGTGTCCCAGAAAGCAAATTAGTTTTGCAAAATCAAAGCAAGTTGGATTGGCGTATTATACTGACCAGAACTGAGAATTCATTAACAAACAGAAAGCAGAATGTGCATATTTTGGAGTGGAAGTTAATGACGAGTGTGGTTCAATAAGGAGCACAGTTTGGGTTCCAGCTATTCAACAATAGCTGTGGTGATTTTGTTTTCATTCATGATAGTAAATACTGGGACATGCCTCGACACTATTCTCAGTTCTTTTGTTTATTTATTAATTGGATAATGAATGTGACAGGATATTTCATCATCTCCCTGACTTGCTCTCTGAACTTCGATTGAGTTGCCACATAAACAAATGTATTTGTGCAGCAATTTAAATTTGCCAGTGAAACACCGGCCATTGCAAATATAAGTTCTGAATTATTGTAATTTCTCATGAAAGTTCCTCGAATATTATAATAAAAGAATTCTGTAACATGCACTGACCACAGAATTATGAAGGTGCCAGATATAGTCAAAAGTAAAATCACATACTTTCTTCTGCTCTCCATCTCTGGGTCACTGGGATTCTCTCCTTTTCTCTGACTCTTCAGTCCCTGACGAATCTGACTTGTCACTAAAATGTGTCTCACTGTCAGAGTGTTGAGCAAAAGAATTAAAGCGTATGGAAGCAAGGGTGTTAAAATCCTATCAAACCAATTAAATCCAACCCATCCAGGCTCAGTAAAATAACTTTCCTTTGGATAGCAGAACCATGAAACGTTGGCAACGACCCGTATCGGCTCATATATAAAGTAGAAGGGGACATTTTTAAAACAGAGCAGAATGCAGGTTATTGAGAGGATGAGAGTTGCATTTTTCCTGTTGCAATATTTTGTTTTCAAGTTCTGGAAACAAATGGCAATGAATCGATCACAGGAGAAGGTGACTGTGAACCAGACAGAACAATCCATTGCTGCACGTAGCAGAACATTGTGAATACTGCACACAGGGGTGAGGTCCAGGAAAGACACAGGGAAATAATAAGAGCTAATCTGCCACAGAATAACCTCCGTGATAATAACAAATAGATCTGCTATCGCCATGGCTTCCAGGTAATGACAGGTGCAGATTGAGAGGCGGCATTTTCCTCGGGAGAGGATCAGAATTGCAAGCAAATTAACTGCATGAGAAATAAGAGAACAGAAAGTGTTAAATTGCAGATTTAATAAATTAGCAATTTTTCAGATTTGTAGCTAAGATTGAGCATCTGGTTGTAAGTTTGCTCGCTGAGCAGGAAGGTGTCTTGTCAGACATTTTATCATGACACATGGTAAAATCATCAGTGAGTGTCCGATGAAGTGCTGGTGTTATGTCCCACTTTCTATTTATGTTTCTTGGTTTCTTAGGGAGAGTGATATCATTCCTGGTTCTTTTTCTTTCTCAGAGGAAGGTAGATGGGTTCCAAATCGATGTGTGAATTGATGGAGTTCCAGTTAGAATGCCATGCCTCCAGGAATTCTAATGCGTGTCTCTGTTTAGCTTGTACTAGGATGGTTGTGTTTTCCCAGTAAAAGTGATGTCCTGCTTCGCCTGTATGGAAGCATACTAGTGATTGTGAGTCATATATATTTGTGGATAGTTGGTGTTTATGTATCCTGATGGCTGGTTTCCTGCGTGTTTGTCTGATGTAGTGTTTGTGACACTCCCTGCATGATATTTTGTAAGTGGCATTCATTTTGTTAGTTGTAACAAAAACGATTCACTGGGAGCTCAAGGATGATGGTGATGAAACATCTGAAAACAAAGCTTCCAGCTCAGCGAGCAAACTTACAACCAGAACAACAAGCAAAGTGAATGTGACTTACAAAATACTATGCAGGGAATGTAACAAACACTACATTAGACAAACAGACAGAAAACTAGCCACCAAGATACATGAGCGCCAACTAGCCAGAAAAAAACATGACCCACTATCACATGTATCCTTTTATACAGGTGAAGCAGAACACCATTTTGCCTGCGAAAGCACATCCATCCGAGGGCAGCCTAAACACTTTCATGAACGAAAATTCCGAGGTGCATGGAATTCTAACCAGAACTCTAGAAATTAACACATCGACTTGGAGTCCATTTACCATCGTCTGTGGGAAAGAACCGAAAGAGGGAGCACCCGCCCTAAGAAACCAAGATACATAAATTGAAAGTGGGACATAATACCAGCACTTCACCTGAGTCTCACTGATGAAGTTACCCAGAATGGTGACGAAACATCTGAAAACAAACCTTCCAACTCAGCTAGCAAATTTATAACAAAGAACAACAAGGACTGTAACAAAAACTACATCAATCAATCAGGCAGAACATTAGCTACCAGGATGCATGAACAACAACAAACCACAAAAAGATATGACCTACTATCACTAGTATCTTTTCATACAAACGAAGAACGACACCACTTTGACTGGGGCAACACATCCATCCAAGGACAAGGTAAACAGAGGGATGCATGAGACTTCTTAGAGACAAGGCGTTCTAACTGGAACTCCATTAATTAACAGATCAATTTGGACCCCACCTACCGTCCTCTGTGAAAAAGAACCACAAATTGTATTACTCACCCTAGGAAACCAAGACACATAAATAGAAATTGGGACATAACCGATGGCTCAGTGGTTAGCACTGCTGCCTCACAGCACCAGGGTCCCAAGGTCGATTCCAGCCTCAGCGACTGTCTGTGTGGATGTTGCATATTCTCCCCGTGTCTGCATGGGTTTCCTTCGGGTGCTCCTGTTTCCTCCCACAGTCCAAAGATGTGCAGGTCGGGCAAATTGGCCAAGCTAGACTGCGCATCGTGGTAGGTGCATTAGACAGAGGGAAATGGATCTGGGTGGGTCTTCAGAGAGTCGGTGTGGACTTGTTGGGCCGAAGGGCCTGTTTCCACACTGCAGGGAATGTAATCTAATAATCTAAAAAAAACACTAGCACTTCACTGGAGGCTCACTGGTACATTACCTAATATGGTGACGATGCATCTGAAAGCACATCTTCCAGCTCAGATTGTATAAACCTCTGCACATGACTCAAACAGTGAGGATACTTTTTTTTAGCACTAATTAAAGTTTTAATTTCATGAATTTTGTGGTTCACAGTTGCCACTGAATACATTCTATGATTGATCCATTCCAGGATAGTTTTTAACTGGCCAAGACTGAGATTCTACACTAACTCAAATCCTCCACAAATGATACCTCTCCCCACTTGCAGGCTGCCCAAAGGGGTTCTTGTCCCATGACAGGTTGGAGCCTGGAGAGATTCAGAGAGTGTGTAAGATTGGACTGGATCCATAAATCAGACTCACCTGAGAAACAGAAGCAGACCGTTTCTTTTTCGAGTCCAGTGAGTAGTACCAGAATCCTCCTCAGTTTGGGTTTGCCAAGTGGCATATTCTCATCACAATTAATACTCTTACCCTGGATCCTATCTTCTAGAAGCAGTTTTGATGCAGAGTCATACTGGAGCCGCCGAAGTGTTAACTCTGTTTCTTCCCCTGGAATGCTGCCTGGTCTATTGAATTTTTCCAGTGTTCTCTACGCTGGCACAAAATTCTCATTAATAAACAGATCCCTCCATGTCTCTTGGATTTGACACCGATTCCCAACTCAGGGTACAGAACTCAATCAAGAAGAGGAAACCATTCCTGTCAGACTTGAGAAACAGACACTAGCTCCTGATGAAGTGTGTACCACGAGAACACTGATGTCACAAGTGACAATTCACTGAATACTGTTATTTAATCAAACATATCACTGCTGAGGTGGAACTTGAACGCATTCAAAGAGTTAAAGAGTCATAGAGATGTACAACATGGAAACAGACCCTTCAGTCCAACTCGTCCACGCTGACCAGATATCCTAACCTAATATCGTCCCACTTGCCAGCACCCGGCCCTTATACCCCCAAACCCTTCTTGTTCATATTCCCATCCAAATGCCTCTTAAATGTTGCAATTGTACCAGCCTGCACCACTTCTTCTGGCAGATCATTCCATATACGCACCACCCTCTGCTACTTTAATGCTACTTTCAATGATCCATACCCATTTACATTTATATACCACTGCTCTTTCAGTCCCTTTAGAATTGTGCTACCTATTTTATAGCTGCTCACTCCACTAACTTGTGTTACGACACAGGCTAAACAACCTCCAGCTGAACAAAAATGTTTTAACCCATGCCATAATCCTTGTGGTTCAGAGTGGGGACCTTATCACTTCACCACAAGGTCTCAAGCGAGTCAGGATTAAACCACCAATACATTCAAAATGTCTGACTTGATAAATGACATCAATGTTCGAGTGTCTGTATAATTGTGAGCACGAGATCAGAATATAACATCATCCTTCGCAAAGCACAGAGAGCAAATCTTAACCAAATTTACAAAGCCTCAATAGGTTAAGTCACTTACCAGGAAGGCTAATGACAGCAAGAATCACATGGAATAATTTATTGATGATGCCAAATGTTTCAAGCATTTCCTCTGGAAAGTGATCTGTGCTTTCGTGCCGCAGTCAATCTCTCTGCATCACGTTGTCTCACGTTTCCAAACCCAATACTTTATGCCATGGGGATCGCCTAGGGATTATGAGGTTGCAACAAGTTAGTGTTTCTTTGAAATGTGAACAAACAGGTTATGACAGCGTTCATTAAGGGCTTGAGTAAATATATATTTATTTCTAAAATTCAGTTTTAAGTATTGGACAATCCTGACCAGAATAATTGATGAAATGTGAAGCATTATTCCAGACGCAATGTTGTATTCCACGCAAACATTCCCATCTCTAAATCTCATAGTGTTTCAAATATATCCTTCTCCATATAATGCGCTCTCAGCAATTGGCTCTCTCATTGAGCTGATTAGCTTGTTTGCAATGAAGAGGAAATACAGATCCCACCCTAGCTGAAGTTACCCTGAAGGACTTTCCATCTCATCTCACCGATGTTGTGGTGACACCCTAAACTTTGATTTGACTTATTGGTATGTGTGCGTGAGCACAATGAAAAGCATTGTTTGGGAGCAGTACAGGAGATCACAATAAGCAAAGACTTACATCGTAGGGCAAAAGAAAAACTTGCACACTGTAATGTTTAGAGATATAGAATTTAAGTTTGAAAATGTCGAATGGTTATCATAAATGTTAATTTAATCTGCTTTCGGGAATTCACAAGGACTAGCCCAGTGTCGCGACATCTTGAATTCTTTTAAACTCACCACCAGTTGCCCCTCTCCCATGAGGTCGTGATATGTGTCCCTTTGCGACTACGGCTACACACATATCTCCAGTAATGAACAAAAGGAGAAGGCGAACTCATTCATACAACAATAAGATTGAACCCGTTAACAAATCTCGTCAGACAGAAATGCTGATGGTTTATCCATCTTGGCCTTCTCTAGCAGGCAAAGGCTGTGGGCCTGATCACATTCCAGCAATGGGACAGGTGACATGTGCTCCACAATATCCTACAATACTCGTCAAACATGTTGCTGCTGAGCTACAGCCCTGACATCTAACAGAGAGTGAAAAATGGCTCAGGTTGTCATGCACTAAAAGCAGAACAAAGCCAACCTAACCAATTACACCCCATCAGTCGACTTGTATTCATCAGTAAAATGATGGAAGGGATCCTCAACAGTGCTGCCAAGCAGCATCTGCTCAGCAATAACCTGCTCAGTGACGCCCAGTTTGGGTTCCGCCAGGGTCATGCAGCTCCCGACTTCATTACAGCCTCAGTTCAAACATAGAGAAAAAGAGTTGATTACAGATGTAGCATGGAATATGACTATGCTGATCAGAAAAGGCTGCATTTGACTGAATGTGACTTCAAAGGTCTGAGCACGTCTGGAATCAATAAAAATTGTGGAAAACTCTCCACTGGCTGGAGTCTAAACTGGTACAAAGGGAAAAGACCGTAATTGTTGGTTGTCAGTCATCTTAACTACAAAACATCTCTGCAGGAGTTCCTCAGGAGACTGTCCATGGCCCAGACGTCTTCAGTAGTATTATTAAAGTACTTCCCTCCATCATGAGATGCATTGGCCAATATACGCACAATGTTCAACAGGATATAGGATTACTCAGATACTGAAGCAGTCCATATCCATGCGGAATTAAATCTGGATCATGTCCAGCACTGGGATGAAAAGCTGCAGGGAACACTCATGTCCATAATTGCCAGACTATGGTAATCTCTAACAAGGAAGACTTAAACCATCACCCTTTCATTTTCTATATGTTCCCATCGCTGAATCCTCAACTGTCAAGATCTTGGGGTAACCATTAACTTGATAGTGGACTGGACTAGCCATGTAAATACAATGGCGACAGAGCAGATTATAGCCCAAGAATCCTGCAGTGAACAACACACCGACTGTTTGACTCGAAGTCATCAGCATAGCCAAAACAGCAAGGCATGGTTGTTGGCAGGCCCTTTGTCTCAATGTTCAACAGTGCTTTATAGCTCTGTGTCAGTGAATTGTTCGGTGTTCCCCAGGTAATTCCTAGTTGTTACTTCCTAGTATTTACAGAGTCAGGGTCGTAGAGATGTACTGCACAGAAACAGGCCCTTCGGTTCAACTGATACATGTGTACCAGATATCCCAAATTAATCTCATCTATTTGCCAGCATTTGACCCATATCCATCTAAACCTTTCCTATTCATATATCCATCCCTTTGCCTTTTAAATGTTGTAATTGTATCAGCATCCACCATTTCGTCTACAAGCTCATTCCATATACACGCCACCCTCTGCGTGAAAAGGTGACCTCTTAGACTCCTTCTAAATCTTTGCTTTTTCATCCTGACCCCTAAGAAATAGACCATAGCTGTTTACCCTATACATTCCCGTCATGGTTTCATGAATTTAATTAAGATCACCCCTCAGTCTCCAATGCCACAGGGAAAATTGCCCCAGCCCATTCAGTCTCTCTCTATAACTGACTTCTCTAACCATGACGACATCGTTGTCAATCTTTCCTGTAAAATTGTAAGCTGAGTAAGATCATTCTTATAGGAAGAAGAACAAAATTACACGTAGTATTGAGAAAGTGGTTCAAGCAATGTCCTTTACAGTGTCAGCATGACCTCCCAACTCCTTATATTTGATGTAATGACTAATGAAGGTAAGCATACCCCGGCAGTTAGGAGGACACAATGAGTGAGCTATTGAAGATGGTGGGAACATGTTTGGCTGTCCACTCCAGGCTGTCCACATTTTTATCTTTTCTCTGATTCTTGTCGTTTCTTTTTGCTTGCCCTCTGAAGTTCTGCAGAGAGGCAACAGTGACGATGGTATCGTGGAAAGTGTGGCAGCAGACGGGCTCCTGACGAGTGACAGCTGGATGTCTGGTGCATGGAAGTGGCTATGGGTCTGAGGCTAATATAGTCAGAGCAAGCCCGAAGTATTGATGAGGGAGGCATCTGAGACATCGAGAGTGGGAAGACAGAGATTTTCCAGAGAGTGGGCCAAAATGGTTGAGATTAAACCCTCACAGGAAATGCCCTTAAGAAAGTCTGTACAACATTTACGTTTATTCCAATATTTTTCCATTTACCAATACGGGCGACTGTAATGTTTACATTTAACTTCATTTCTTGATTTTTCTACTTACAATAAGACCAATGGGGATGCTTTATTTTTGATTTTGTGTCTGTGCTACTACTTGTACCTCAGTTTTGCACCGAGGTACCTTTATCCCAAAGATGGTGCCATATTTGGTGACATTAAATACTTTTCACTGTACTTCTGTAATTGTGGACGCATGATAATAAAGCTTAAATATAAAGATAAATCAAATACCAAACACCTTCTTCACTATGCTATCTACCTGTGACTCCACTTTCAAACATCTATGAATGTGTACTCCAAGGTCTCTTTGTTCAGCAACACTCCCCAGGACTTCCCATTAAGTACATAAGTCCTGCCCTGATTAACCTTTCCAAAATGCAGTAACTCACATTTATCTAAATCAAACTCCATCTGCATTCCACAGCCCAGCGCCATCTGATCAGGATCCCATTATACTTTGAGCAAACTTTCTTGGCTGCCCACTGCACCACCAAGTTTGGTGTCATCTGCAAATTTATTAACCATCCCTCCTCCGTTCGCATCCAAATCATTTCCATAAATGACAGAAATAAAAAGCCAACCTAGCACCCATTCTTACATTACACCACTGGGCTCAAGGCTACAAACTAAAAAGCAGTCATCTATCACCACTCTCTATCTCTTACTTTGAGCCAGTTCTGTATTCAAATAGCTAGTTCTGCCTGTATTCCATGTGATCTAACCTTCCTAACCAGTCTCCCATGAGAAATCTTGTCGAACACCTCACTGAAGTCCATATAGATACATTCACCACTCTGCCTTAATCAATTCTCTTCATTACTTAAAAAAAAACAATTACGTTAGTGAGACATGATTTCCTACACAAAAAGCCCTGCTGACTGTACCAAACCAATACATGAAAATCCTGTCCCTCATGATCCAGTCCAACAACTTGCCTTCCACCGATGTAAGACTCACTAGTCTACAGTTCCTAGACTTTTCCTTACCACCTTTCTTAAATAGTGGCACAATGTTAACCAACCTCCTATCTTCTGGCACCTCAACTGTGGCTATCAATGACACAAATATCTCAGCAAGATGGCCAGCAATCATGTCCTTAGCTTCTCACATTGGTCTAGGCACATCTGATTGGGTCCACCTTTATACATTTAAGATGTCCAGCACTTCCTCCTCTGTAACATGGACATTTTCAGGATGATGTTCTTTATTTCCCCAAGTTCTCTAGCATCCACATCCTTCTCCATAGTAAACACTGGTGCAAAATGCTAATTGAATATCACTCAATTTCCTGTGGTTCCACACCAAGTCGGTCTTGTTGATCTTTAAGGGGCTCTATTCTTGCCTTGTCACCCTTTGGTCCTTAATTTAGTTGTGGACTCTTTTAGCTTCTCCTTAAGCTTATATGCCAATGCTATCCCGTGCTCCCTTTTTACCCTCCTGATTTCTCAATTTCTCCAACCATCCAATATTCCCTACACCTACCAGCCTTGTCTTTCGCCTGAACAGGAACATTGTGTCTCTGGACTCTAGTTTTCCCATTTTTTGATTTTTTTTCATTTTCCAGCCGCCCCTTCACATACAAATATCCGCTCAAAATATTTTTTTTGTAAGTTCTTACCTGATGCCATCAAAATCGGACTTCCTCTAATTTAGAACTTTTACTTCCAGTCTATACATTTCCGCTATTAATTTGAAACTAATAGAATTATGATCATTGGTCCAGAAATTCTCCCCCACAGATCCTAGGTCATCTGCCCTGCCTTATTTCCCAAACATAAGTAAAATGTTGCAACTTCTCTAGTAGGTATATTGACACCCTGAATCAGAAACTCTTCATGTTCACACTAAGCAAATTTCTCTCCACCTGAGCCCTTAACACAATGATAGTCACAGTCTATGTTGGGAAAGTAAAAATCCCCTACCATTACCATTCTGTTAGTCTGACTGATAACTAAGAGTTCCTGACACATTTGATTCTCAATTTCTAACTGACTATTGCGGGTGGGTGTGGTCTATAATATAATCCAAATAAGATGATTATCTCTTTCCTATTTCTCAGTTCCACCCCAAGTAACTTTCCTGGACACAACTCTAGGAATGTCCTCTCCACATATAGTGGTAATGTTACTCCAAATCAAATATGATCCTCGCCCCTCCTTTCTCACCGCCTTTTCTATCCTTTCTATAGAATCTGTACTCTGGAACATCAAGTTTACAGTCCTGTTCATCCCTGAGCCACGTCTCTGTAATTGCTATGATATCCTAGTCCTATGTTCCTAACCACGCCCTGAGTTAATCTGTTTTCCCTGTTAAGCCTCTTGCATTGAAGTAAATGAAGTTTAATTTGTCAGTCTAATCTCATTCTCTGCTTTGTTCCTGCCTATATTGACTGTTTGACTTATTCCTTTTCCGAATTGCACCAGTCTCAAATTGATCTCTTTCTTTACTAACGCCCTGGGTCTCAACCAAAAACCTTATTAGATTAAATCCTACCAAGCAGCTCGAGCAAATCTCCCTGCCAGTATATTGGCCCCCTTCAACCTCAAGTGCAACCTGTCCTTTTAATGCGAAGGGAAGTGGAGGGCTGGGTAATGTGGTGCAATGATAATAACCTCTCTCTCAATGTCGGCAAAACTAAAGAACTGATCATAGACTTCAGAAAAATTGGCGGAGAACATGCCCCCATCTCCATCCCCGGAACTGAGATTGAGAGATTGGAGAGAGTTAAGTTCCTGGGAGTGACAACAATCTGTCCTGGACTCACCATGTGAATGTGACGGCCAAAAAGGGACAACTACCTCCACCCTTCCTCGGGAGTCTCAGGAAATGTGGCATGTCCATAAGGTCTCTCATCAACTTCTACACATGTACGATAGAATGCTTGATGTCCAGGTGCATCAAGGCCTGGTATGGTAACTGCTCTGCCCAGGTGTGTAACAAACTACAGAATGTGGTGTGCACACCTTCCATCTATCGAGTCCATTTACATGGCTTGCTGCCGCGGAAAGACTACCAAACTCATCAAAGACCCAGTGCACCCCGGTAATGACCTCTAACAACCTCTTCCGTCAGTCAGAAGATACATAAGCCTGAAGACACGCACCAGCGATTCAGGGACAACTGCTTTCCGGTGATTATTAGAGTGATGAATGGACTCTGTCCCCTCAAATAATGCTGACCTTACGAACGCTGATCTCATTCAATGTGCACCCTATGCAATGCAACCTGTAAGACTTTGTCTAAATCTACATCACAGAGACAGGGCACCTGCTTGTGGATCGTTTCAGAGAACATCTCTGGGCCACCAGCACCCACCAATCCTACCGCCCCGTGGCTGAGCACTTTAACTCCCCTTCCCACTCCATCAAGGACATGCAGGCCCTGGGTCTCCTTCACGTCCAAACCACCAGCACCCGACGCTTGGAGGAGGAACGCCTCATATTCTGCCTTGGGACTCTGCAACCACACTGGATAAATGCAGATTTCGACAGCTTCCACATTTCCCCTCTCCCCACATCATCCACGTTCCAAGCCTTCAACTCAGCACTGTCCTCTGGAACCGTCCATCGCTTTGCCAGCTACCTCTCCAAACATCAACCCTTCCCATTTATCTCTCAGCTCCGACCCACAAGAATCACTCCTGATGAAGGGCTTATGCCCGAAGTGGCAATTTTCCTGCTCCTCAGTTGCAGCCTAACATGCTATTATTTTCCAGCACGACACATTTGACTCTGAGCTACAGCATCTGTAGCCCTTGCTTTCTCCTTTGTCTGAGCCTTGTTGATCTGTAAATCCTTTGTTACTATGATCTACTTGCAATGTTCGTAAACAATGCTTTTCACTGCACGTCGGTACATCTGACAATCAATCAATCGATTATACATGTCACATCTACCACAGTCATATACCAATGAGACAAAAATGTGAATCTTTCACCCTATACCAGCTCCTCAGCCACACATTCATCTGCCTTATCCTTCTTAATCCTTCCCTCATTAGTACATGGCACTGGGTGTAATCCAGGTTTGACTACCCTGGAGGGCTTTCTTTTTAAATTACTGCATGATTTCCTATATTCTCTTTTCATACCCATGACCTTTTCTTATCATTTGTTATTAGTTATCATATAATAACCTACTGCGGGTCACTTTTCTCATTTGAGAATATTCTGTATCCTCTCCACGATAGTTAAACGATGGACATTGTGACAAAGCTGCTCCTTTTACAAGGTTATGTAGTCCTTGGTGTTTTTTTTTCTGAGAGGTTGTAAATGACGCAGACTTCAAAAAGTCTGGGGTTGAAGGGTTTTAGGTCAGTTTGATTATAGCTAACAGATAATGCCTCAGGCAACAGGCTTTCAAGTGTTTGAAGATAAACCCTTGTCCAATGAAAGGGGAGTGTCCAGTTCTCCAAGCTCAGTTTCACTCTATTTGTTTTGGGTTTTAGCCGTTGTGTTTTGAAGCTGCTGGACCCACAGAAGCAGCCCCAGTCTAGTCCTCTCCCTCTGACTTCTCTCCTCTAAGAATCTGGTTTTGATTCTCCCTTTTGTACCAAAACATGTTTATGGGGGTTCATGCAAATATTGGGAACAGCATCATTAAGTTTGGATGATATGTCTGCTTTTGAGAGAAGTTATGTCATTCGGCATTTCGATTTCTTTTGTTTGTGTTTCATTCAGCAATCTTGTAAATGAACTCTGTTTTGTTTAAAACCAGGTGGACAGGCCCGCAGCATCTCTCCTGGAATATCCACTGTACACCTGTTTAAAACAACTAGCAACGTTAGGGTCTGGGCTACATTCCTGAAATGTTTGGAGGGTTCTGGCCTGGTGGCCACGTTAATAAAGAGGATGTGGATACTTTGGAAATGATGCAGAGGAGGTTCACCAGAATGTTTCCTGGTATGGAGGGCGCTAGCTATGTAGAGAGATTGAGTAGATTCGGATTATTTTCGTTAGAAAGACGGAGGTTGAGGGGTGGCGGGGGGACCTGATTGAGGTCTACCAAATCATGAGAGGTATAGTCATGGTGAATAGCAAGAAGCTTTTCCCCAGATTGGAAACTATTAGGGGTCACGGGTTCAAGGTGAGAGGGGGAAGAGTTAAGGAAGATATGCTTGGAAAATTCTTTATGCAGAGTGTGGTGGGTGCATGGAGCACGTTGCCAGTTGAGGTGGGAGAGAAGGGTACAACAGCGTTATTGAAGATGTATTGAGACAGATGCATGAATGGGCAGGGAGCAGACGGATACAGATCCTTAGAAAATAGGCGACAGGTTTAGATAAAGGATTTGGATCAGTGCAGGCTTGGAGGGACGAAGGACCTGTTCTTGTTTTGTAATTTTCTGTGTTCTATGTTCATAACACTATTAAATATCTGTATGAATGCCTGGATCCATTTTGGAAACTCATTGGACAGAGTAAAGAGCCCATAAATTAATCATACTTTATTAGTGGGTCAGTGAGGGGAAACAGCAGTGTATTTGAATTCAGGCTTTTGCAAAGCCGTTTTCAACCTATTGGTACTGCAATGTGTTGTGAACATGAATCAGGAGTTTACTGCAGTAATCTAACTGAGCAATAATCAGCTGGCTGCTATAGTTATTAAACTGATCAGTCATTAAGTGTGTACTCTCATTACTGAAGTGAATAATAATTAAAGAATCGTCAACTAATAAAAAGGTTTGCTTTGATTTTAAGATTCAAAGAAATAGAGAGATGTGACCTTTTTAATTTATCAAACTTAAAACTGGCGCAGATACAACAGTATAAATTTGAGGAAGATTGCAACAACGGCAACTCATCAGGAGGCTACACACCATTGAAGATGGTACCCTGGAGGGAGACGAAACATTTGCACGAAAACCAACAGCTCAGTGAACCGATCAACAATTTGACCAGATTGGGATGTCTGGACGGCGTGGAAGAGTTAAATCAAAGAGTCTGTTTCTGTGCTGTATCACTCTGACTCGACATCTCCCTTTCCACCATTATCATCAAGGAAGGGATTCAACACTCGTTCAATGAAGAGTACAAAAGGAATGCAAATAGTAGGACTGAATACCAGTATATGAGGTGATAACCTGTTGAAGCTTCAAAATAGGACTGATACAGCTGCAACATAATGTCCTAATTCCTATACCCATTGCTCAGACCGATGTAGGCCAACATGCTCAATGCCTTCTTCAACACGCTGTCTACCTGTGGCACCATGTTCCAAGGACGATGTACTTGTAATCCAAGGTCCCTCTATTCCAAACATTCCCCAGAACCTTAGCATTTACAGTATAGGCCTACCTTTGTTTTACTTTCCAAAGTGCAACACCTCACATTTATCTGTATTGAATTGCATTTTCAAATCCTCAGCCCCCTTCCCTGTAATTTTTGATTACTTTCCACTTTATCAATGATGCCGCCTAATTTTGTACCATTTACAAACTTACTAATTATGCCTTGTACATTCACACCAGATCATTCTTATAAATAACAACTAATGCAGGTTCCAGGTCAAACTGCTGTGGCTCACCATTAGCCGCAGACCACCAGGCCGAGATATGACCTTCAACAATTACAATCTGCTTGCTACCATTGAGTCAAGTTTGAATCCAGTTAGCTCGCTCTCCATATATACCATCTGACCTAATATTCATGACTAGCCCACCATGTGGGACGTTGTCAAAGGCCTCAATAAACTCCATATATACATCATCCACTGCCTTGCCTCATCTATCCTCTTTGTGGTCAATTTAAAAATTGGAACATTTCAATGACCAGGAGTCAAACCTGGATCAACTGCTTGAAAAGTAGCTATGTTCAAAGCACTATAATAACATTGCTCATTGATAGACCTCTGATGAAGCAGGTGAAGGTGCTTCACCCTAGGATTTTTCTTGAGGAGTTCTTGCAGAGATGTCCTGAATGTGAAATTGCTGACATGAACAATAACAACTGACTTCCTTCTTGCTGCAACCAGCTGAGAGTTTCGCTCTGGATTCTCATTGACTGTGGTTTTTCCTTGGCGTCTTGGTGTCACACTCGGTCAAATGCTGCCTTGATGTTAACGGGAGCTCCTCTCCCTTGTCCTCTGGAGTTCTACTTCTTTGAACCAAGGCTGTTATCAATGGCCCTGGGGGCACCCAAACTGGCCATCAGTAAACAGGTTATTGCTGACCAGGCATTGGTTGATAGCTCTGTTAATGACACCTTCCTTCTCATTTCCATGTTAGAGAATGGGCAGATGAGGCGTTAACTGACAACATCAGAGTTGACCTCATTTTTCTGCGTAAAACATGACTGGGTAATTTTTCATATTCTCTGACCATGACAGTGCTGTTGCTGTATCAGAAAACTTTGGCTCGGCATGCTGTGAAGATCCATAACCTTTTCAGCATCCAGTGCCTCCTGTAATTCCATAACATCAGGGAGAATGATTTGAATTGGCTGGAGACTGGTATCTGTGAACATGGGACCTCAGGATGAAATTGAATGGATCAAATGCTTGGTATTGTTGGTTGAGGATTGTTGTAAATGCTTCAGCTTTATCTTTTGCATTGATGTCCTTGACTCCCCCATAACTGAGGGTTTATTGTTGAGCGAAATCTTCTACGCAGTGGTTTAATTGTCTACCATCTTTTCTGAGTAAATGTGCCAAAGCGTAGATCTGCAGAATTTAGATGTGATGCAAAAACAGAAATTGCTATTGGAACACAGCAGGTCTGGCAGCATCAGTGGGGAGAAAGCAGAGTCCCATTGGTTGTGTAATCGCTTAGCTCTGTCTGTCACTTGTTTCATACAAAAGTCATCTTGTTTGCAGCTTCACCAGGTTGGAACCTCAGATATTAGTTTTCAGTACTGTTGTTTGTTGACCCTGGTGTACTCTTCATTGAAGCAGTCTGAAGACTTCCTTTTAATATACTCACCCAGATGCCTTTTAAATGCTGTAATTGCACCAGCTTCCACCATGGAGACATAGGATCATACAGCATGGAAACAGACCCTTCGATGGATCCAGTCCAAGTTGAACATAATCCCAAATTAAATTGGTTCCACCCGCCTTCTCCTGATCCATATCACTGCAAACCCTTCCTATTCATGTCTTTTTTTCCATACATACATCATCCTCTGCATGAATGAATTGCCCCTCAGGTCGCTTTGAAATTTTGCCCTCTCAGTTTAAACCTATGCCCTCTAGTTTTGGACTCTGTTGCCCGGGGGAAGACCTTGGTTATTTATCCAATCCATTCCTGTTGTGATTTTATGAACCTCTATAAATTCTTCCCTTAGCCTCTGACGCCTTATAGTAAAAAAAAGCCCCAGGCTATCCAACCCCTCCCGAGAACTCAAACTTTCCAGTTGGATATGTCGGGCTAATAGTCGATGATTGTCTGTGCAAGGTATAATTCTTGTACTGCAGTCGGCCCACTGAACTTAATGGACACCTCGTCATGAGTTGGTTGATCTGTTTGAGGTCTCTCCCATTTCACACAGAGACAGTGCCACACCACATGATGCAGTGTCCATAAAATGTGGGGCAGACAGATTGGTGACAAAGCATTTTCGAAAGTCCTAGCTCAGTCAACAGGTGGTGCTGCTGAGTCTGTCTTACTGATAGACACTGAAGCCTCCTACACAGAGTCTATTCTCTGTCCTTTCCACCTTTAATGTTGTGTTCAAACAGGGAAATTTGGGGGATGTTGTAATTGATAATCAGCAGAATGTTTCCGTCCCCGTGTTTAACCTGATGCCATGAGGATTCATTGGATGAAGCATCAATGCTGAGCATTTCCAGGGTACCCCTCCGCCCATATTAACTGCTTCTCCCGGGTGGGTGGCGGGGAGGGGGGTAAGATGTGGGTCAGTGGGACAAGACCTACCCTGCGATGATCATAGTGTTGTCTGGGGCATTGTCTGTGAAGTGGTATCCCTTGAGCATGCCAATGATTGTTTGCTGCTGGATTAGACTGTGAGAAATATACCACAGGTCAGGTTTAGATTTTATACAATGAAGAGTTCACTCCCCTTTATTTCCTTAAATCTTAAAATTCAACTAAAATAAATGTTTTTTTAGTTGAAGATTATTCACTTCAATGATCAGACTGCACACCTAATTATTGCTAAGTTTAGTAACTGTCGTCACTAGCTTATTATTGCTCAGTTCATTAACCGCAGTAAACAGCTGATTCGTGTTCAGATGAGTGAAAAAAATGGTCTTTGCACTACGATATGCATCAAAAATCTAATTCAAAAGCCCTGAATCTAAATATGGTCTTGCTGGACAACACTGGCACCTCCAGTGCAGAGTGACCAGATCTGAAATATCTCCAGACAGATCCCAAATTGGATCTGGTCAGTTATTCAAACATGTCCTCACAACAGACAATTTAGACTCGTTTTTGAGCAAAGCATGGAGCAGATCGGAAAATGGACCAGCACTAAGCTCAGTCCAATTTTCACCATTTATATAAGTGAGCTGCCAATGACCATATCTCAAAAGTTCATCCATGTTGAAGAGATCTAATGTGCCTCATAAGCTTCATAATTCTCCACTTTGGAGTAGATCCTTACTGAAGGTGTTAGAAGAGTGATGGATTACATGGCATCTTGCATTGAATCCCTCATCAACAATATCCAGTGCGTGACAGTTCCACACTCCCAGTGTCCAAACAGAATTGTGCATCTACATTGATGTCCAGCATATCCCAAATAACATTATTGTGTTTGACTCAAACTTGAAATTTTACGAAGATGTTTTCAATATTGTATTGATCATTAACAGAAAAATGTCATTGTTGAATATCATGAATCCTTTGATCATAGCCCCTTGTTTGTCTAATAAACAAATCCACCCATTTCTTTAGTTCAATTTAAGACTGAAACCTAATGAAAACATAGCTGCCAAACGTTGAATCTGGTAATCACACCCAAGATCAAATTATTATTTAGCCCAAGCACTTTGAAAATATCCAATTATTTTGACCTTGAATGCAAACATTTCACACCTAATTGCTTTCAAGACAGTACTGTAACTAAGTTTCCAAATATTCCAGATACGAGAACATATCAAAGAGGTTCGGTCTGTCTTACATGTGAGTAATCTGGCATATGAATCTCAGTGTCCATGCGATGCTATGTACGTAGACCGTGCCTCTGAAAGGCTGACAGATTGTTCCAAACAGCGCATCACTTCAGCTCTTCACAACAAGCAAGGGACTGCCTGCATCCAACCAGCTTAGACTCACAAAACCTCAAACCAGTGTCCAGCATTAGTCACGATTTGACAACATTTTTAATGAATTCTCAACCATTCATGGACATTGCTGGCTGGGCCAGCACTTACTGCTCATCTCTAGCGGCTGTTGAGAATGTGTTAGTGAGCTGCTTTCTTGAACTGTAGTTATCTGTGTACAGTACATAGACTTACAATATCATTATGGGCGATTGTGAAACATACAGGCAGGAGGCTGGAAGAACACAGCAAGCCAGGTAGCATCAAGAGATAGAGAAGCCGATATTTCGGGTGTAACCCTTCTTCAGCACCGGGCTAACACGAGGTGCAGATGTCGTTCTTTTGTCTCTGTGAAGCAGAGATACTTACAAAATGGTGATATATTTCCAAACAAGGATGATGATTGACTTGGAAGAGAATTTGTAGTGCATGGTGAATCCACATATCAGCTGCTTGTGTCCTTCTAGATGGTTGTGGGTTTGGAAGGTTTTGTTTGAGGAACTTTGGAGAATTTCTGCAATGTATCCAGTTGTTGGCACATATTGCTGCTACTAAGAGTCAGTGGCGGAAATAAGATGGTTGTAGTGGTCGTCAAGTGAACTGATTTATCCCGGATAGGGTCAAGCTTCTTGAGTATTGTTGCAGCCTCACACATCTCGGCCACTGGGGCCACCACAGTCCTGACTTGGATCTTGAAGATGGTGGGCAGATGAAAATCAGAAAATGAGTTATTCCCTGCAGTATTCCTAGCTTCTGCCCTGCCTTGTCACCACTTTATTTATATGGATAGCCCAATTCAGTTTCTGGTCAATGGTAATCTCAAGGTGGTGGTCGTGAGGAATCAGCTATCACTTTCCTGATGAGTGTTATGTAGATAGTGAAGAGACTTTCACCATCATGCAATGCATTAGTCGCTGCAGTATTCTTGCCTTCTGACCTGCGCATTTAGTCACAGTATTTATATTGTGAATGCAGTTCATTTTCAGCGCAATAGTAACTCCCAGGTTGTTAATCGTCGGGGATTCAGTATCAGCAAAGCCACTGTATGTAAAGAGGCATTATTTAGGTGATTCCTTATTGGAGGTGGTAATTGCTTGGCATTTGTGGGGCACAAACATTAATTGCCACTTGTCAGCCCACAGGTTGAAGTTGCTGGGATCTTCCTGCATTGCAACATGGACTTTCTGAGGAGTTACAAATGCTGCTGAACATTGGGTGTTCATCAGTAATCACTCTGAATTATGGCAATGTGATTCAGGGAAGATCAGTCACTAAAGATAGTTAGGCCTAGGACACAATCATGAGGAACTTCTGCAGGGAGGTTCTGAACCATAGATGGCTGACCTGCAATAACCAAACAAATTTCTGTGAGTCTGGTGTCACATGTAGCTCAAACCAGGTAATGTCGGCAATTTGTTTTCCGGAAATGGCATTAGAGAACCAGGAGGGTTTTTACAACAATTGATACCGTTTCACGCTTAATATGAGAGAAATAATTCCATGTATGTATTAACCCGCTTTCTGTCATCTGTCATTCATAAGATTTGATCTCGATCATGATACTTCTGAATGTCTGAATATCAGACAACTCAATAGCTGGCTTCCTGGCTGATTTAGAACTTAATTTGATATTTCTGTTGCAAATACAAAGTAATGGTTTAATTTTTGTTATTTATCATTTGGTGCAATGTTAAATTGCTTCTATTTGTTTTCGAGAAAATGTGAATACAGACAGACGTAGTAGGGTCTGTAGCTTCATTAATCTGCGTTTCCTGTGAACAATTCTGAGACAGTCCAGTTTGCTTCTGATTGAGATGCGTTTGTGTATTTGCTCAGTGGGAAGTTTGAAGGAAGTGTAGATGAACAGAGAGAATTGTTTTCCCATGCAAAGACAGATATTAAATAGAAAGGCAGAAACATAATTTACACATGAGTGCGTTATGTATGTGTGTGAGCACACATGTGTCTAATATATGCGTGTGCAAAATACCTGAGACATTCTTTCACATTGCGATAGTTTACTAAGAACTCTTTCAATCACTTAGTCCCACAGGACTTTGAAATGTGCTGACATGAAAAATTAGAATCGAAAGCCAGGAATTAGAGAGCACATTTTTCCACAACTCAGTAAGGATGGGAAGGAAGAATTTAACAAACAAAACAACAAACTTGCTGTCAGTCCCTGTTGAGCAGAATTCAGGATGATGCGAGCAGGTATTGAGGTTTAGTGAGCTTCAATTGAACAAACTCCAAGGTCTGTAGGAACTATAACCAAATAAACGAGGGAGGACCCTGCCCCAAACCATCAATTCCTCTCTGGCCACTGGGGAAATGTCAGAGGATTGGAGGACAGCTGACTTTTCAAGATGGTGGTGGAAATAGACTCGGAATTACAGACCACTGATTGTCGCTTTGATGCCTGGTAAACTATTGGAGAAAGTTCCAAAGGAGATAATTAATTTCCATTTTGAGAAGCAAGATTTGATCATGTACAATCAGTACGGCTCTATCAGACGGGAGGGTGGGATTTCCTCACAAATTTGATAGAGTTTTAAGAGGAGACGGCCAGTTCTATAGACGATGGTAGGGAATTGATCTGGTTTCTATGGATTTCCGTGAAACCTTTGACATGGGCCCCACATAGATGATCGAAAACTAAAACAAAAGCACATGTCATCCAGAGTAAATTAGCTGTTTGGCTCCAAACTTCTCCCAGTTATAGCAGGCAGACAGTGTTGGTAGAAGGCTGTGTAATTGAACGATGGTGAATTGAATTGAATTGAATTGAGTTTATTGTCACCTGTACTGAGGCACAGTGAAAAACGTTGTCTTGCAAGCAATACAGGCAGATTACGTAGCTAAGTAAATAATACGTAAACAGCGATAAATACAAAAAACACAGGGATAGGAGAATGTTAACAGTTTGTGAATCCATTCAGTATTCTAACAACAGTAGGTTAGAAACTGTTTCAAAAACGGCTGGTGTGTGTTTTCAGGCTTCTGCATCTTCTCTTTGATAGTAGAGGCTGTAGAGAAACATTGCCAGGGTAGGATGGATCTTTGAGAATGCTAGCAGTCTTTCCTTGACAGCGGGCCTGGTAGATGGATTCTGTAGATAGGAGGTTGGTCTTTGAGATGGTCACAACTCTCTGCTACTATCTTCGATCTTGAATGATAAAGTTACCATATCAGGTAGTAGTAGTGTCCAGTGGTGTACCATAGAGATCAGTTCTGGATCCCTTATTGGTTATAATAATCATAAATGTTAATGATGTGTGTGTGTGTGTGTGTGTGTGTGTGTTTGTGCACATGTTGGGGGGAGGGAGCGGGGAAGGTGATTGGGGATGATAAGTAAACTTGTTGATGACACAAATATTGCCTGGAGGTTTGACAGTGAGGGAGATCATCTTAGAGGCATAGAGTCATAACGATGTACAGCACGAAACACATCTTTCGTCCAATCCGTTCAGACCGACCAAATATCTCAACTCAGTCTAGTCTCAACTGCCAACACCCAGCCCATATCTCTCCAAACCCGTCCTCTTCATATACTCATTCAACTGCCTTTTAAATATTGCAATTGTACCAGCCTCCACCACTTTCTCTGGCAGTTCATTCCATACATGTACCGCCCTCTGCGTGAAAACACTGCCTCTTAGGTCTCTTTTGTATCTTTCCCCTCTCACCCTAAATCTATGCCCTCTAATTCTGGACTTCTCCCACCCCGGGGAAGAGACTTTTTCTATTTATCCTATCCATGCCCTTCAAAATTTTGTAAACCTCTATAAGGTCACCCTTCAACCTCCAGGCCCCAGGGAAAATAGCCCAGCCTGTTTAGTCTCTCCCTATAGCTCAAACCTGACAACAACTTTGTATATCTTTTCTGAACTCTTTGAACCCTTTCAAGTTTCACATGTTTCTGATAGGGAGGAGACTATAATTGCACGCAATATTCCAACAGTGGCCTAACCAATGTCCTGTACAGCCGCAAAATGAACTCCCAACTCCTGCATTCAATACACCGAATCAAGAAAGAACCCATTCTACACTCTACTGCAAACATTCTGTAATCCACCTGAAACAATTAACAAATCTGATTCTGTGTTGTGAACGTCGCCCAAATAGTTCCTCCAAGATCTGTTGTGAACTTCACCGATTGTTAATTTTCCCAGATGCACTCTGATGTACAGCGATACATGAATTCAAACAGCAAACGCAGTAACTGTGGAGGTTCACTCTGGTGTCAGTTTCTTTCTGTCTCTGTCCTGCACTGATCTCACCATGTTCTTCCTTTGTCTGTGTTTCTCCCTTTTAAAACTGCTGTTGTTTGACTTTTTTTTTCCGAAGTTCCAAAACAATGCAACAGCATATGAACCACTAATTTCTGCTCCTGGAATTCGGGGAAATAACCTCCAGCCCCTAAAATACTTTAAAAAAGGAAGCAGCTGTTACAGCCAGAAAGTTTTCCCGTTCTCTATCTTGGATTACCCAGAATGCTCTGGTTGCAGACAGAAATAGTCAGATTGATCAGATGGGTAGAGCAGTGGCAGATGGAATTTAATTCTGATAACTGTGAGGTGATGACTTTGAGAGAACAAGACAAGGCAGTATTTAATGAATACTAGCCCAGTGGAACATCAAAGGAGGCAAGCGTGAGCACCGTAGATGCTGGAGATTAGAGTCCAGAATGTGGTGCTGGACAAGAACAACAGGTCAGGGATCATCCAACAAGCAGGAGAATCGATGTTTCAGGCAAAAACCCCTTCATCCGGAAATTGACTTCGAAGGAAATTAATGATCCTGAGGTGCTTGTCAACAGATTCCTGAAGGCAGCAGGATGGGTTAATGGGGCCTATTATGGGGAAGGTGGGACTATTACAATTTGGACTGTCTACACCTGAACCAAATTGGAACTAAAGTGTTGGGGAGTTTTTGCTACTGCTGTTGGAAAGGTTTTAAACTAATGTTGCATGGGGCTGGGGACCCGAAGAGAAGACAAGTAGATAGCGAGGTGGAAACTGGAGACTGTAAGAATCATGAAGTTAGCATTAATAAGGGGAAGAGTAAGCAGAGATAAGATGAATACAAAAGAACTGGTGGTCTGAAATGCATCTACTTTAATACAAGGTGTATAGTGGGTAAGACATATGAAGTTAGCGCTTGCATTGGCGCCTGGGAGTATGACGTTATTGGAATCCAGAGACTCTTGGTTGAAGGAAGGGCATGATTGGCAAGTAAATGTTCCAGGATACAGATGCTTCAGACAAGGCAGGGAAGGAAGTAAATGGTGACGGCTTGAGTAGTGAGGTTTTATGGGTGGAGCTAAGAAATAATAAGGTTGCATTTTACATTGTTGGGGCTGTATTACAGGCCTCCCACCAGTGAGTGTGAGGTAGAAGGACAAATAGGTAAAGAGATTATGGAAAGATGTAGAGGCAATAGGTTGGTGGTGATGGATGATTTTTATTTTCCCAACATTGACTGGGATACATTTAGTGTCCGAGGTACGGACGGGCAGATTTTGTAAGGAGCATCCAGGAGAGTTTTCTGGAACAGTATGTTAATAGTCCGACGAGGGAAGGGGCCATATTGGACCTTTTGTTGGGGAATGAACCAGGCCAGGTGGTAGAAGTTACAGTGGGGGATTTCTTTGGGAACAGTGACCACAATTCTTTAAGGTTTAGAATACTCGTAGACAAAGATGAGAATTGTCCTAAGGGAAGAGTACTCAACTGGGCCAAGGCCAATTATATCAAAATTAAGCAAGAACTGGAAAATGTGGACTGGAGGCACTATTTCAAGTGAAGACCACAAAGATAGTGCAGAATAGGCATATCTCGTTGAAAGCAAAGGATGGGAAAGGCAAGATTCGTGAACCGTGGAAAACAGAAGAAATCGTATGGCTAGCCAAGGGGAAAAGGAAAATGTGCATAAGATCCCGGCAATTAAAAACAGAACGGGCCCTGGCGGAATATCGGGAGAGTAGGACCAGTTTTAAACAAGGAATCAAGTGGGTTAAAAAGGGGTCATGAAATAGTTTTAGCAAGCAGAATTAAGAAGAATCACAAATCCTTTTATTCTTATATGAGAAGCAAGCGGGTAACTAGAGGAAAGATTGGCCCATAAAGGTTAAGGAAGGAAGGCTGTGTGTCGAACTTGAGAAAATAGGTGAGATTCTGAATAATTGCTTTGCAGCAGTGATCACTGAGGAGAGGGACCTCGTGAACATCGAGATTTGAGATAAATGTTTGTTTACTCGGGATCAAGTTGACATAAGTAGGGAAGATGTATTGGGTAGGCTAGAGGTTATTGAGTTGGACAAATCCATAGGACCGGATGAGATCTTTCCCAGGTTGCTGTGGGAGGTAATGGAGGAAATAGTTGAGACCATGATGGATAGTTTGTAGCTCCTTACACACAGGTGAGGTTCTGCAGGAGTGGAGGGTGGCTCATATTTCACCCCATTCAACAAGGGTGGTAGGGATATTCAAGGTAATTACAGACCTGTGAGCCTGACGTCAGTAGTGGGAAAGTTGCTGGAGAAGGTACTGAAGGATAACATCTATTTATATTTGGAAACGAATGGGCTTATCAGTGATAGGCTACATGGTTTAATTTGGGGGAGATTGTGCCTTACCAACTTAATAGAGTTCTTTGAGGAAGTGACCAAGTTAATAGATGAAAGAAGGGCTGTAGATGTCATATACATGGACTTTAGTAAGGCATTTGATAAGGATCTCCATGGTAAACTAATAGAGAAATTGAAGTCACATGGTGTGCAGGGCGTTCTAGCTAAGTGGATAAAGAACTGGTTGAGCAACAGGAGACAGAGAGTAATAGTTGAAGGGAGTTCCTCGAAATGGAGAAAGGTGACCAGTGATGTTCCACAACGATCAGTGCTGAGGCCACGTTTGTTTAAGACATACACAAATGATCTAGAAGAGGACGCTGTTGGTATGATCAGCAAGTTTGCAATTGACACGAAGATTGGTGGAGTAGCAGAAAGCGTTAGGGACTGTCAAAGAATACAGGAGAATATAGATAGACTGGAGAGTTGGGTGGAGAAGTGGCAGAAGGAGTTCAATCCAGGGAATTGTGATATGATGCATTTTGGGAAGTGTAATTCTAGAGCGAATTATCCAATAAACAGAAGTCCGTTGGGAAAAGTCGATGAGCAGAGATATCTGGGAGTTCAGGTCCATTTCATCCTGAAGGTTGCTGCACAGGTGGATACAGTGTTCAAGTAGGCATATAGTATGCTTGGCTTCATTGGACGGGGTATTGAGTATAAAAACTGGCACGTTATGTTAAAATTGTACAAGACATTCGTTCGGCTGCATTTAGAATACCCGTGTACAGTTTCGGTTGCCACATTGCCAAAAGGATTTGGGCACTTTGGAAAGAGTGCAGAGTAGGTTTACGTGAAATGTTGCCTGGTATGGAAGGTGCAAGCTATGAATAGAGGTTGAGTAATTTTGTATTGTTTTCATTAGAAAAATGGAGATTGAGTGGGGAACCTGACTGAGGTCTACAAAATCAGGAAGGGTGTGGGTAGGGTAGATAGAGATAAGCTTTTTTCCCAGGGTGAGGGATTCAATAATGAGTGATCACACGTTCAAGGTGAGAGGAGAAAAGTTTAAGGGCGATACACGCACCAAGTACTTTACTCAGAGGATGGCAGGTGCCTGGAACGCATTGCCAGCAGTGGTAGGAGTGGCTGGCACGGTTCATTAATTTAAGATGCGTCTGGACAGATTTGAGTAGGTGGGGAGCTGAGGAATACAGATGTTTAGGAATTGAGCGACAGGTTTTGACAGTGGATTTGGATCAGCTCAGGCTTGGAGGTTCGAAGGTCCTGTTTCTGTGCTACAAATTTTCTTTGTTCAGTGTTCTTCTTAATAAGATAAATAGCGGAGACATAGATTATAAGAGCTGGGAGGTCCTGGTAGAGCTGTACAGGATTTTGGCTCAGCCACAGTTGGAGTATTGTGTGCGGATCGAGTCACTGTACCATAGGGGGGATGAGATTGCCTTGCAGGGTGAGCAAAGGTGATTCAGTAGCCTGTTGCTTGGGCTGGAGCAATTTAGCTGTAAAGTGGAAGGCTGGGGTTGCATTATTTTGAACAGAGATTAGCATTTATAAGACTACGAGGGACGTGGACAGGGTGCACAGAAAAAAAGTTGCTTTCCTTAGTTGAGAATCTGATAATAGGGTGGCATGATTTTGAGCTGAAAAGCCGGAGGTTTGGGAGAACATGAGGAAAAATCTTCCCACCCGAAGATGTTAGGGGCCTGCAATGTACTGACTGGGATGGTAGGTCAGGCGAGAAACCTCATAACCTTTAAAAAGAACTTGCATAAGTACTTGAAATGTCATAACAATGATGGCTACGGGTCCAGTGCTGGGAAGTGGGACTGATGTAGATTTAGTGTAGCTTTAGCATGATAGGCCAAAGGGCCTCTTCTGTTCTATTGGATTCTATCATTCTGCAATTCTGAAATGAAAGTTCAGAATCACTTTCTAGTTTGTTCCATTTTGTTTTGAGGAAATATTTCCAAGTGTATGCTTCAACTGTTGCTGTGGTCAGTATCAACTTCAGATTCTGTATTGGAATGCTCATTCACAGATAGAATTTCCCAAATGTGCTGTAAAACTGAATTAACAAGGAAAGCAATGGGATGATAGTGTGCAGTAGAACAGCTCTCAAGGAGCTCTACAACATGAGGGATTGAATGACCGAATAACCTCAACAATATGAAGATCAGTCACTAAGAAGTATATCAAAAGATATTTGATTATTGATGGAACTGGTGGTGAGTGAAATAATATTGCTATTAGAAGACAAGTAGCAAGTAACATTTTTCACCTAATAGGATCAGATTAATCCAGTCTTTGGGGGAATCAAATACAGACTTAAATCTCAAAGATATCATAATATTAAAATAACCCTATTGTCATAATCTGTTTGTTCAAAGTTATTTTGAAAAATAAAGATGTAATCATAAAATTCACTGTGGAAATACTATACAATATAAAGTGAAGTCTCTCGAAATGGATCAGCTCCAATTCTGATAGAATTTTCCAATTCAAATACGTTGACAACAGCAGGAAAGGAGAGTTTGTTTCACAATCAACATAATGAATCTGAGAAGGGAAATGTTCGCTAAAGTATATTACACCATCCTTGCTATTGTTGGTGTTCCTGGTGAGTCTTGCTATAATTTAGTTTGTATAAACCTCTGCATTACATCCGACTCATTTCAGCTCAATGACTGACAATTATTTTATTTCCACTCAGTAAAACAAATCCCGATGCCAGATAATAGTGTTCCCACTGGGTTTAAATCAAATAATTTGTCAATTAGAAAGCTCCTCAGTAGTGTCAAGTATCGTCTTTTTCTCTACACTGTGCAGAATGCGTTTGTCCTGAGGCCACATTGATTGGGTTTGGCTAAGCACCGCACTTGGCTGGTCGAGAAAGTGTTCAGCAAGACCACTTTCTGTGGGAGTTCAAAATCTGCTATTGGTTAGATGGGTTATGTAACAACCCACCTCTTAGTGATACCTGGTGTTTCCCATTCCTTGTTGTGAAAGGAGTTCAGGCAGCTCGCTCCAAATGGGTGCCCACATCAGGTGGGCAATAGGTGCATTACCCAGGTCATTATGGAGTGATGAGCGAAGGGCAGATGACCTTGATGATCTTGTGTGCTTTCCTTAGTGAGTAGATGTGTGGAGGAATGATTTTGTTAAGGCAGATAATCAGGTTAATATGAGTTCCAAACTTGTGATAGAAATGCAGTTAGTTAACATTTCCAAACTAACTCTATTGCGTAATTCCTCAACTGAGAAAAAAAATCTCTATCTGTAGTTCATACACACTCGACATTATCCAGTGATTGATTAGAACGTTGTGCACTGTTTATCAAGATTTCCAAGAGTCACTCTGAATGAAGGTATGACTGATCATGGAGTTGTGCTGAATGGGAATAACCTCTTATTACTGTGGCCTCATATTGCTCAGACAACGTGTCATTGTAGAATTGTACGGAGTATGGATAACTGCTCAGATATGAACTTCTGACGCAGTGTTGTTGCTTTTCTCATGTATCAGTAAATGTAGCCTTGTTGTAAGTGTGTATCACGAACAGGGGGATATCCATGACCTCAACTGTAAATATTATAGGGAATATCTTTCAGTGGAGAGCTGTATTGAATGTGATTCAATAACCTGAAGGCAACATCCGATTCCCGTGGCAATGTGATGCAGTGAACAGCTTTCTGTAAAATTCTAACTGAGTCTGGGTTCTTAGCCAAAGGAGAACAACGAACCCAGTCTCCAAGTGTTACTGGGAACAGATGGCAAAATACAATTACACTGAGTATGAGTTACCAACAAGAGGGCAACAATTCATCCCAGTGATCTTGCACAAGAAGGAGTATCTCTGAGGATAGAAGTTAACTCATGGGGAACTGAATGAAATGAAAGATTTGAATGCAGTTGCAACTAGAAACATAATTTGACTTAAATAAAACGATGTTTCTTTAACATGACATTTCTCATTTCTGATCTGTTCACTGATGGAGATACATGGATTATAAATGGGAAAATCTTTGGTTGAATATATTTGGTACTAAGTTTACAAAGTGAAGTGTTCTATTGGGGATAAATAGGTGCGACTTCTTGCAAAAATGAAAATAACATTTTCATAGGACATCTATTAACATATAGACATATAATGTTTCCTTAAGTAATATGTTTGGGAGTGATCGATCTTTCAGCAATGTTAGGGCAAACTGTAGGACATGACTCTCCTTCATTGTCTCGATGTTAATAAGGGTGGATATTGAGCTAGACTAATTGCAACTATTCCACCTCTGAATCTGATTAGATCAATAATTTTTGAATCTGTGATCCATTATCTATCCACAGTTAGTTTTACAGTGATCGCTGCTTTATGATGCATGTTCTCCTGGCGAGGAAGAGGGCTGTGCTACAGTCAGTTTTAAGGCAATCTGGAAAAATAACGAAAATATGTATTAATAGATTGTTTCGTCAAATAACTGACTCGCCTTGCACAAGGAGGAGTACCGCTGAGGAAGGAATTTAACTCGTGGGGAACTGAATGAAAGGGAATAATTGAATGTAATTATAAATAGGAAAATAATTTCACTGAAACCATGCGATGCTTCTTTTACACTAACATGTCTCATTTCATATTTCTGATCTGTTCACTGATGGAGCTATCAATGTAGTTGGAAATATGATGGTTTGCAAGTGGAAACATCTTTGGTTGGTATACTTGAAACTAAGTTTACAAAGTGCAGTGTTCTATTGGGGATAAACAGTTGTGACCTCTTGCAAAAAGTGAAAATCACCGAACCACAGTGGGAATTCAATTAGTTGTTCCATAGACATATAATGTTTCGTTAAATAATATTTTTGGGAGCGATTAATCTTTCAGCATATGCTGAAATATGGTTAGAACATGGTGTGGGACATGACTATTCTCATTCATTATCCTCATGTTAATGAGGATGGATGTGGAGCTAGATTGGTTGCCACTATTTGACATCTGAATCTGATTAGATCAATAATTTGTGAATCGATGATCCATCATCTATCCACAGTTAATGTTACAGTGATCACTGCTTTATGCTACATGTTCTCCTTGCGGGGGAAGAAGATTTGATGAGGGTTTGTGCTGCAATTATTTGAAGGCAATCTAGAAAAATAACGAAACTATGTATTAATTCATTGTTTCATCAAATAACTGACTCAAACCTGCAATATAATGACTATGGTGATTAATTCTGTTGGAGAGCATTACAGAATTAACAGTACAGAATACAGAACGTGTTATATTTCATACAGAAATTGTGAATGAGACGTTAACAGGATTCAGTTTTACCAGCCACCTGTACACACTATGTCACTAACAGCTCACATAGCCATTTCCAGAACTGTGACCTTTTCAGTTCTTTTTGTGTAATAATGACAAACAGGCTGACTCTGACGGGTGTCCAACCTCAATCATACATTGCACAGTTTAGTTCCATCGCCTCTGACATTCCAGCACAACCACATGTTCACTCTAAAGTGTGACAAACTCAGGATTGTCTTGCATTTGCAGGAACATTGATTACTCATTCGTTAAATATATTAGGTTACTTTTCTAGTTATATTTTAATAACTGAAAAGAAATATTCAGCTCTTAAGCATATAAATTATGAACCCATATTCACAACAGTGAGCCCTCAAAGAACTGTACTCAATGGGATGACTTTTGGTTTCAGTTCTGAATGCAGGACAGGATGGTTATGGATGATGTAGGTTAAGCATCTCAGCTATCGGACATCTCTGTACGAATTCTCCAGGATCGTATCCTAAACCCCAGAATAAAAAAAAAGCCTAATCTCAGCCCTTTCCTCCATCATCATTTCTGAGGTAAAGACGCTTGCGCATTGTGGTACAATATGCAGCACCATTTACAACTCCTTAGATAATGAAGACATCTATGTCCATATACAGTGAGCAAACACCGAATTTGAGCTGACAATTGGAAAATAACATTAACGTTCCACAAGCACCAGCGAACAACCGTCTCGAAAAATGAGAACCTATCAATCTCTCATTAGCTTACTATGGCGTTACCGTCACTGACTGCATGACCTGGACCAACTATTGACAAGAAAATGAGCTTGTCTGGCCATAAAACGTCTGTATGTCAGACACCCTGAATCCTGTAGCAATATGCTACCTGCCACCCTCTCCAATCCATCTCTTCCATCCAGAAAGCCGAGTTCGGGGTGGGATGGAATGCTCTCTCATGGATCTGGCTGAGTGGAACATTCACAGAACTCCTCATTAGTTGTTTGTAATGCATAATCACTACATTCAGCCCTCACACTCTTCACCATGCATGACCAGAAGTGGATACCACCTGCAAGATGAAAACTAGGAACACCTCAACTCTCTTTCGACGTCGCTTCATAAACACATGACATATGACCAAGGGCTGCAAACGAACAGACACACTGTGACATGGAAGCTCCCTCTCAAAAACAGATTTCACTCCGACTTGGAAATGCAGTATACGGTTGTATCATCACCGTTGCTGTGTATCATTCCTGCGAATTCCTTCTAAAAATCTGTGGAATTCCCTGCACCTCAGGCATTACAGATATTCAAAAAGGCAGATCTCCAACAGCATCAGAATGGGGATTAGAGCTGGCCTGTCAAAAGGTTATACTGCATGAGCACATTTAGAAGTAATCATGATTATCATCTCTGCAGGAAGACATCTTTGAACCCAAAGGGGGTTTGTGTCCAAGGGAATTTCCTGTACAGCACAGAGCATAAGAAACATTCAAAGTAAAAGATTGGATGCTTTGTGCTGAGGTATTGCTGAATTCAGAGCGTTTATTATCCCGGAGGACAGTTCGTATTATGCCCTAATTGGCTGATTCCAATTAATTTCTGAACTCTTGCGAGTATCAAAGCCAATAGACAGATCATTTTGCCTCAGTTTTCTGTGCTGGGACAGCGTAGGGGAGGAATTGTCTATTGTAGTGAGTTAGGTATGTGTGGGAAGCTACACTTTCTGTTATTCATTCAATGGATGTGGGTATGATTATCTTGGCCAGTAATTATCACCCATCCCAAATTGCCCAGAGAGCAGGTAAGAGTCACCAGCTTGTCATGCGTTTGGAGTCACATGTAGACCAGGCCATGTTAGGATGAAAGATTATCTTCTCCAAGAGACATTTGCAAAGGACTTTTTTTCATAACTATTGACAAGAGTTTAATGGTCACCATTAGGCTGTAAGTCCAGATTTTGATTGAACTCAAATTTCTTTGTCTGCCATAGCGGAGATTGAGTCGAGAGTGCAGTGCTGGAAAAACACAGCAAGTCGGGCAGTATCTGAAGAGCAGGAGAATCGACGTTTCAGGCATCAGCCATTAATCATAACTTCTGCATTTGCAGTCCTCACTTTCTGCTGTCATCACCCCGAATTGGACTGAATACACAAAAACAGCATCTGATACCAAGCAATCATACAATGTATGGGTCTCCCAGAACAAGCTGGGGAACGATTCTGGTGACCTCTATGGAGAGAGCTGCTTACACTATGGGGATTCCTAGCCCCGGCTTCTGCTCCGACTCTGGGAGGAGGATCTCTGTTCACAAGGAGAACTGCAGGAGCTTGGACATCTGGCAGGAAGCTTTGCTTCATCTCATGATTTCCAAACCGGAAATTTCCAATTACCAATGCTGCATCAATTCAGTTTTACTCGAAAGGGGGCTGTGGAGTGCAATCTTTAACATTGTGGGGGGACTTCATATCAACTATTAACATTCTTCTGAATGCAGTGGATATCCAACCTGGGACACAGTGGTTGGATTCCCTCGTGAAAACTTCCATGTTTCAGATTTTCGTTATGTTTAGTCTTGTACAGGTGGGATTGTGGGGGTGGGGCGTAGGGGTGGTGGGTGGAACGACTTGTGTTGGCAGATCGATGACCAATCATTTCTTCATTCCCATTGTAGAGGGCATCCATTCCGGGACACTGGAAGGATTCACTTCCCTGTACAATAGTTACACAGTGTGGATGTGCAATTCTGGAAGCAATCTGAGCTGCGGAGACTCCACAACTGATGCAGGAATTTTGTAATCAATGTCCGTGTTCGGTGTCTCCCATTCTTCAATGATCCTAGGTGGTTTTGTTTAGATGTTGTGGTCTTATGAGCAACTCCAGTCAGTGAGAGTAACCTGCAAATCAGAAGAAATAATTGTTTAGATCAGACTGGTGCTGGAGAAGCACAGCAGGTCAGGCAGCGTCCGAGGAGTAGGCAAAAGCCCTTCATCAGAAATAGAGGAAGGGAACCTCTGGGAGCCTTTTACCTAGAAGAAATTAATTACTGACAGTCTGTATCAAGTTCCTGGGAGTTATTTGATCCTCATGTGTTTCCCTACATTTTTAAACATGAAAATAATTCATTTGACAGTGATAACTGTAATGGTTCAGGTGATCCGACACACAAACATCTTTATGCTACAACCGTCAGGCACAGAAAATATTTGATCAGCAAATTTCAAGTCTTTTTTTACCCTTTCTTTGTCTTACAGTTAGTCTAGCAGCGATTGTATTGTTGTCTGGTGACATGTGTGGACTTTCAACATGCACCACTCGTTATCTTGTCGCGGTGGCCGTATCTGATCTACTGTTCATTATTCTTGAGGTCATACTTATTTGCTTTGCTTACTAATTTTATCCACAGTGTTTCCTGGACAGCACTCCTGTTTGTAGTGTGAATTGGGTCCTGACTGATTTCACGGTTGATTGTTCTGTCTGGTTCACTGTCGCTTTTTCTTTTCATCGATTTGTCGCCCTTTTTTTTCATCAGCTGAAATCTCAGTACTGCACAGAGAAAACAGTGAAGAGAGTTCTGGCAACAATCTGTATTTTCTTTTCTGCAAAGATCATTCCCAATTACTTTTGACTTGAAGCCGGGAGGATCATCGACAACGTTCCAAGGTACTGTTACACCAGAAACAGTTACTTTAATGGACATCTGTGGGTCAGTTATAGATATATTGAGTCATTCATAACACCACTTCTTCCATTCACTTTGATTCTCATTCTTAATGTTCTGATGGTCAGGCACATCTTCAAGGCCAATTAGGCGCATTAGGCACTGAGGGTTCAGAAAAAAAAACAGAGAATGACCCAGAGATAGAGAGCAGAAAGAAATCCGTGACTTTACTGTTTGCTATAGCTGCCAGCTTCATACTGCTCTGGTTGATGCATGTTATATGTTTATATGGTATTGGTTATTGTGTGGAAGATTTTTATCTCTTTATACAAGTTGCATATATGCTGCGGAGCCTCAGTTGCTGCTCCAATGAAGTGATTTATGTGGGGACACAGAAAAGTTTCAGAGACCAGTTAAAGTATGCAGTGAAATTTCCAGTTATAAAAATAATTCAATCCGTGAACAAATCCAAGTAACTGAGCGCCAACATTTGCTGCAGCAGATAATGGAATGAGGACTCTATGCGAGCAATGGCCCGAAAGGACAAAGAGGAGCAGAAATGTGATAACACTCCTTTTCAAACGGCTAGGACTGACTTCATCTGAGGAACATCATGAAAAACACTGTAGGAGCAAAGCCAGAGTAAATGAGCAACCGTTACCAAGAAGCAACAGTCAGTAGAAAGCTGAATACCAAAATCGTAACCAAAAGAGGAATTATGTGTGCCCCCCACCCCCCCCAGAAAAATGTCTTTCCTGGCAATCAGTTCACAGCAAGTGACAAGGATACGATAAAAAGAGTTGGAGAAAAGGATCAGCCTTCACTGTAGGATGAACAGCAATGACAGGCTCCTGTCCACTCTTCCTCCTGGAATTCTCTGATCTCCACATCTGAATAAAAGTAAAAAAAAACAGAAGTTTTAACTCCATCTCGAGTTCCATTCAGCCCCCGCTGGCTTGATGCTGAGATCACTCCCTTCTTTTATTTGTTTTTTTTCCCACCAATCAGCTGCTGTGTTGATCTGGAATCCAAGCCCAATCAGAGGGCTCAGTGGTGGTTGGGATATGAATCGCGGGAATGGGATGTGGGAGATGATCCAATATCCTCAGTGTTTCCATGAAAAAGATTTTGTGGCTCTCACTGACTCCATCGAGCTCAGTGGGAAATGAATCTGGATGAAACCTGTTTGCTTATGGCTTCATAATGGAGCCTGAGATCAGTTCAATCCACATTATCTCCAAGATGATTATTTCCACCTGTAAACCAGCTCCTAAACCCATCCCCCTGCCTCACAGCTCATCATCGGAGAAACAGTCATTCAGTCCATTGTTTCCATCTGTAAAACAGCTCTTAAACCAAACCACCTGCCAATTCTGGTCTCCTTCCTATCAGAAAGATGTTGTGAAACTTGAAAGGGTGTAGAAAAGATTTACAAGGATGTTGCCAGGGTAGACGATTTGAGATATAGGGAGATGCTGAACAGGCTGGGGCTGTTTTCCCTGATGCGCCGGAGGGTGAGGGATGACCGCATAGAGGTTTAAAAAACCATGAGAGGCATGGATAGGATAAATAGACAAAGTATTTTCCCTGAAATGGAGTAGTCCAGAACTAGCAGGCATAGGTTTTGGGTGAGAGGGGAAAGATATAAAAGAGACCAAGGGGAGGGGCGGGGGGCAACGTTTTCACACAGAGGGTGGTATGTGTATGGAATGAGCTGCCAGAGGAAGTAGTGGATGCTAGTACAATTACAACATTTAAGAGGCATTTGGATGGGTATATGAATGGGAAGGGTTTAGAAGGATTAGATTAGACTTACAGTGTGGAAACAGGCCCTTCGGCCCAACAAGTCCACACCGACCCGCCGAAGCGCAACCCACCCATACCCCTACATTTACCCCTTACCTAACGCTACGGGCAATTTAGCATGGCCAATTCACCTGACCCGCACATCTTTGTGACTGTGGGAGGAAACCGGAGCACCCGGAGGAAACCCACGCAGACACGGGGAGAACGTGCAAACTCCACACAGTCAGTCGCCTGAGTCGGGAATTGAACCCGGGTCTACAGGCGCTGTGAGGCAGCAGTGCTAACCACTGTGCCACCATGCTGGCAGGTGAGACTGGATTGGGTTCCGATAGCTGGTCAGCCTGGACGGGTTCGACCAAAGAGTCTGTTGCCATGCTGCACACCTCTATGACTCTATGACTCTGATCATACACTGACTACAGTGACCTATACAGGCATGTTATCCTCCATATTCTCAATTTTACTTTTTCATTCGTCTATTCAACATGTTCCAAAGTCATCCATTGATTTACTTGCTTTCTTGGACTGGTGTAAATCATGTTTTGTAAAATCTTTGTGAAAGTGTTAAATATTCTGCTGTAGTGTAATATTACCAGCTGGTGTGATAGTCACAGATCTGACAGATTTAAAAGAATTTAGTAATTGATTCATACAGTCATAGAGATGTACACCACGGAAACAGACCCCTTGGTCCAACCCGTCCATGTCGACCAGATATCCTAACCCCATGTCCTGTATCCCTCTAAATCCTTCCTGTCTATATACCTATCTAGGTGCCATTTAAATGTTGGATTGCATCACCTTCCACCACTTTCTCTGGCCGCTCATTCCATACACACACCACCCTCTGTACGAAAATGTTGCCCCGTTGGTCCCTTTTAAATTTTTCCCCTCATCCTAAACTTATACACTCTAGTTCTGGTCTTCCTCCACCCCAGAGAAAATACCTTGTCTATTCACGCTATCTATGCTCCTCATGATTTTATAAAACTCTATAAGGTCACCCCTCAACCTCTGACATTCCAGGGAAAACAGCCCCAGCCTATTCAGACTCTCCTTACAGCTCAAACCCTCCAACCATGGCAACATCCTTGAAAGTCATTTCTGAACCCGTTCCAGTTTCACAATATCCTTCCAATGGGAAAGAGATTAGAATTGCACGCAATATCCCAAAAATGCCCTAACCAACGTCCTGTACAGACGCAACATGTCCTCTCAGCTCCTGTAGTCAGTACTCTAACCAACAAAGGAAAGTATACCAAATGTCTTCTTCATTATCCTATTTTCCTGCGACTCCACTTTCAAGGAGCTATGAACCTGCACTCCAAGGTCTCCTTGGTCAGCAAGACTTTCTAGGACCTCACTGTTAAGTGTATACGTCCTGCTAAGATTTGCTTTCCCAAAATGCAGCACCTCGCATTCATCGAAATTAAACTCCATTCCTCAGTCTATTGGCCCATCTGAATAAGATTCCATTGTACTCTGAGTCCACTATACCTCTGATTGTGGTGTCATCTGGAAACTTACTAACTATAGCTCGAAACTTCAGGCTTATTCCTGATGAAGGGATTTTGCGTGAAACGTCAATTATCCAGCTCCTCGGATGCTGCCTGACTTGCTGTGCTTTGCCAGCACCACACACTTAACTCCTATGTCCATATCCAAATCATGCAAGGCCATAATGAAGTGGCAGGGAAGAATGCCAGAAACAACACTAATTCTGACAATGGGAGTAATCCTGCGTGACTGAGCTGTGTTCACTTCTGGACTTCCTCTCTCAGTTTTTCCGATTACCCACCTCCTTCTCCGAATTAAGATGCTCCTTAAAATGGTACCTCCTGGAACAATTATTGCCAAATGACCTAATCTCACCTTCTATGGGTTAATGTAAGTTGACATTCTTTTTAAGTACGTTTCTAGAGACATGGAGTTTTATACCGTTGAAACAGGGCCTTTAGTCCAAATCATCCCTGCTGACAAGATATCCTGATTTAAGCTGAAACCATTTGCTAGCATTTGGCCCATATCCCACGAAACCCTTCCTATTCATATACCTATCCAGATGCCTTTGAAATGTTGTAATTATACCAACATCCACCACTTCCTCGGGCAGCTCATTCCATACAAGCACAGCACTTTATGTGAGAAAGTTACCCCTCAGGTCCCTTTTAAACCTTTCCTCTCTCATCTTAAATCTGTCTAGTTTTGGAATCCTCTCCACCGAAAAAAGATATCTTGTCTATTTACCGAATCTATGTCCCTTACAATTTTATAAACTTCTGTCAGGTCAACATCGCCCACCGCCACACCTCTGACTTTGCAGAAAAACAGCCCCAGCCCATTCAACCTCTCCCTGTAGCTCAAACTCTTCATTTCCAGCAACGTCCTTGTAATTTTTTTCTGAACCCTTACAGGCTTAATAACACCTCTCCTATAATAGGGAGACCAGAATTGAACGCACCCCACATTTATCTAAATTCAACTCCATCTGACACTCCTAAGCCCATCGGCCCCATTGTAATCTGACACAACCTTCTTCACCCTCCTGTCCTCTCCCATATTTCACCCTTGTTGTAGATGATGCAAGTATTTCTATTAGGGGCCTTGCAATTTCTTCTCTAAATTCCTCCAATATTCCAGGATATACTTAATCAGGTCTTACCTTTATGTTTTATAAGAACTCTAGCACGCTTTCTTCCGTCAAGAAAACTGTTATCAAAACATCAATTTTTATTTCCCTGAGATGTCAAATCCACGTTTCTTTCTCAACAGTTACAACTGACACAAAATATGTAGTTAATATCCATCCCATCTCCTCAACTTCAATGCAAATAAAACCTCACTGATTATGAGAGGGGCCTACTCTCTCTCACTTTGCTCTCTTGCTCTTAATGGGTGTGTAGAATCATGTTTGAAAAATTATCTTTAACCTTTTCTGGGAATGATATTTCATCCTGTCTTTGCCTTCCTGATTTCCTTTTTAAGAGTACCACGAAACTCTTTAAACTCATCAAGAAATTCAGTTGATCCCAATTGTCTGTATCTAAGATATGATTCCTTCTTTTTTCTTGAAAACAAGTTGAATTACTGCGTTCATCCATTGTTTCCTAATTTTACCAGCCTTGCCTTTCACTCTAACAGGAACATCATGCTTCTGAACTCTCATTATCACACAATTGAAGGCCTCCCATTTGCAAACAGTTTATTCCAATCAACGTTTCAAAACTCAGTTTTATATCCTTAAAATGTGTCTTGCTCCAATTAAGATCTTTAACTTTTGTGGTAGACTTACCCATTTTCATAACTGTTTTAAAACTGATAGTATTACGATCACTCGTGCCTAAGTGTTCCCTGACTAACACTTCAGTTACTTGACTTGCTTTATTTACGAAAAGCTGCCGTAGTAGCTCAGTGACTCAGTAGCTCACACTGTTGTCTCAAAGCAGGATCGCCCTATGTTCGATCCTCCCCTGCAGTGATGGAGCTTCCGTGGGGTTTGCACATGCTCCCTGTGACTGTGTGGGCTTCCTCCAGATGCTATGGTTTTATTCCACAGACCAAAAATGCGCAAGCTAAGTTGGTTGGCCATTATACCACAGAGTCCAAGAATGTGCAGATTAGGTGTGCTATCCCATGGGAAATATAGAATAGGGATATTGGTCCAGGTGTGATCCTCTTCCAAGGTTTAGTGTGGATTTGTTAGGCTGAATGATCTGTTTCCACACTGTATGGAATCTAAGAAATTCAAGTTTTGCTCCTTCTCCAGCTGGAACATTAATGTCTTGATAAAGAAAATTTTCTTGAACACATTTCAGAAACTCATCATAATCCAAACCTTTCATACTGTGGCAGTCCCAGTCAGTATTCAGAAAATTAAAATCTCGTACGTTTGCAACCTTATAATTCTTACATATATTTGAGAGCTCTAAATATTTGCTTCTGAATTTTCTTCTGACTGTTGAGGATGCCAATAGTCCAATCCCATGGAGATGACCATTCCTTTCTTATTTCTAATTTCAAACCATAGAATTTTGCCAAATGGTCTCTCAGTCATGTTTATGCTAAGTGCAGTAGGAAAGATTTCCTGAATCAAAAAGGCCACTCCCCATCTTGTCCTGCCTCTCTTCCTATCCTTCCCGTAACATCTAAAACCTGGAACATTGAGCAGCCTGTCTTGACCTGCCCTTAGCCAGCTTTCTGGAATACCTACAACAGCCCAGTCCCAGGTTCCCTTACATGCCCTGACTTCATTGGCCAGATCTGTTATATCTCTTGCACTGAAATAAACTCAGTTTAATTTGTCAGAATTATTTCGTTCTCTGACCTGCTCCTGTCTGTTTTCTTGTTCTAATTAACTTGCTCTTTCCTGATTCAGAACACCCACACATCTCTTTCTACTTTCATTGTTATTTAGGAAGTCCTCACCCCATCTCTAAAAGTTTACATGCTCTCGAATTAGAACTATTAGATCTCCCCACCAGGATATAGGTCCCTTTTCAGTTCAGGTGAAACACACCTTTATGAGCAGGTCGTTTCTGTTCCAGACGATAATCAAATTATCCAGCGCTTCAGTCATTGATTTAACTATCCTCTCCTTTTATTCCTTCCCTCATCCGAACTTGGCATCGGAAGAAAACCCGAGATTACTACTTGTGATGTTGTGTATTTTAACCTTCTACCTAACCTCATAGACTCAGTCTGCAAAGCTTTAACCCGTTCCTTGACTATTTCATTCCTCTCAATGTGTACAATAAATTCCAGCTTTTCAATCTCCCCTTTACCAATCTGCTTCACACACTTTGAGAAGTCCTTTAACCTGGCACCAGAGAAGCAACACACTCTTCTAGATTCACACTCACTGCTGCAGAATCTCCTGTCTGTGCCCCTGATAGCAGAGACCACAATAACAATTATTCTTTTAAATCTTGACGGACCCGTTTAACACAAGATTTATTCTTTGTGCCCAAGGCCTGACTACTATTTCAATTTACCTTTGTGAGACTACCTCTTTCAACAGCACCTGAAACAGAACATAGAGAGGAATATCTGCAGAAATGTTCTGAACGATCCTCTTCTCTTTCCTGACAGGCAATCATCCACCTGACTGTGCCCGCTGTGTAATCCCTTCTGTAAATCTACTCGTTATCACGCTCAGCATCTCCTGTGTGTCTTGAACGACATTAAGTCTAAAACGAGCAACCTCTCAACAGCACATTATATCTAAAAACATAATGGCTTTCTTAACCCATAAATTTAATACAGAACATGCAAACAAAAAGTAAAGAAAAGTAATTTTAGTATTAAAATAATTCAAAGATTTAACTGAACAAATGAAAAAAAAATTGAAATAATCAAGTGTTCTGTTGGTCGGTTAGCTCGGGAAGATTTTTTGGTTAGCTCAGATGGTTAAAACATAGTACTAATTGCGCCAAGGTCGTGGGTTCAATCTCCACACTTTGTGACTCAGCGATGCTCGCCCTGTCAAAGTTGGCGTTAGTTTACTGGTTCGGGGGAAGTTGGGGCAATTGTAAAAAGCATGGTCTAAATCTGAACCAGACTGGAACCAATGTCTTTTGGGGAACGTTTTGCTACTACTGGTGGAGAGGTTTTATACTAATGTGGCAGGAGGCTGGGAACCAGAAGAGAAAACAAGTAGGGAGCAAGGTGGAGACTGGAGACTGCGAGGATCATGAAGACAGCATTAATAAAGGGAAGAGTAGCCAAAGAGCAGATGAATGCAAAAGAACTGGTGGCCTGAAATGCACTACCTTAATGCAAGTAGTATGGTGTGTAAGGCAGATGAACGTAAGACTTGGATTGATGCCTGGGAGTATGACGTTGTTGCAATTACAGAGACTTGGGTTGAAGAAAGAACATGATTGGCAACTAAATATTCCAGGATATGGATGCTTCAGACAGGACAGGGAGGGAATTAAAAGGAGGTGTGGAATTGCATTGCGGGTCAGGGATGATATCATGGTTATACTAAAGGAGGACACTATAGAGGTCTTGGGTAGTAATGGGTGGAGCTGAGAACCAAGAATTGTGCAGTTACGTTGTTGGGGCTATATTACAGGCCTCCTAACAGTTAGCATGAGGTAGAAGAACAAATAAGTAAATATATTATGGAAAGATGCTGAGGCATTAGGGTAGTCTGGTGGGAGATTTTAATTTTCCCAACATTGACTGGGATACACTTAGCGTAAGAGGTCTGGATGGTGTACAATTTGTAAGAAGCTTCCCGGAGAGTTTTCTGGAGCAGCATGCCAATAAATCGATGAGGGAAGGGGCCATATTGGACCTGGTACTGGGGAACGAGCCAGGACAAGTAGTAGACGTTGCGGTGGGGGATTTGTTTAGGAAAGGTGACCACAATTCTGTAAGTTTTAGATTGCTCGTAGTAAAAGATGAGAGTAGACCTAAGGGAAGAGTACGAAGGCCAAGGCCAAGACCAATTATATCAAAATTATGTAGGAGCTGGCAAATGTGGATTGGGCACAGCTATTTGAAGGGAAGACCACATTTGAAATGTGGGAGGCTTTCAAAGATAGGTTAAATATAGTGCAGGATAAGTATGCCCCGGTGAAGGCAAAGAAGAGGAAGGCCAAGATTCGTGAGCTGTGGACGAACCAAGAGGAAAAGGGAAGCGTACATAAGATCTCAGGCAGCTAAGAACAGAATGGGCCCTGGAGGAATATCGGGAGAGTTGGACAAGTCTTAAACGAGGAATCAAGCGGGCTAAGAGGGGTAATGAAATGCTTTTAGTGAAAATCCCAAAGCATTTTATTCTTATATAAGAAGCCAGTGGGTAGCTAGAGAAAGGTTTGGTTCATAAAGGGTAAGGAAGAAAGGTTGTTTGCTGAACCTGAGAGAATGGGTGAAATTCTGAATGATAACTTTGCATCAGTGTTCATTGAGGAGAGGAACGTGTTTAATGTTGGGATTAGAGATAGAAGGTTGATTAGTCTGGATCACGTAGGGAAGATGTGTTGGGTAGGCTAGAGGTTATTAAGGAGGACAAATCCACACGACCGGATGGGATCTATTCTAGGTTGCTGAGGGAGGTGAGAGAGGAAAGGGCTGTGGCCCTGACAGATATCTTTGTGGCTTCTTTAACACAGGTGAGGTGCCGCAGGACTGGAAGGTTGTTCATGTTGTCCCCCTGTACAAGAAAGGTAGTATGGATATTCCAGGTAACTTCAGACCAGTGAGCCTGACATCTGTAGTGGAAAAGTTGCTGGAGAGGGTACTTAGGGATAGGATCTATTTACATTTAGAAAAGAATGGGTTTACTAGTGATAAACAACATGGGTTTGTGCAGGGGAGATCGTGCCTTACCAACTTAATAGAGTTCTTCGAGAAAGTGATCAAGTTGATAGATGAAGGAAGGGCTGTTGATGCAATATACATGGACATTAGTAAGGCATTTGATAAGGTTCCCCATGGTAGAATAATGGAAAAAGTGAAGTCACATGGTGCGCAGGGTGTTCCAGCTAAGTGGATAAAGAACTGGTTGAACAAGAGGAAACAGAGAGTAGTAGTTGAAGGGAGTTTCTCGAAATGGAGAAAGGTGACCAGTGGTGTTCCATAGGGGCCAGTGTTGGGGCCACTGTTGTCTGTGATATACATAAATGATCTGGAAGAGGGCACTGTTGGTATGATCAGCAAGTTTGCAGACACGAAGATTGATGGAGTAGCAGAAAGCATGAGGGACTGTCAAAGAATACAGAAGAATATAGATAGACCGGAGAGTTGGGCGGAAAATTGGCGGATGGGTTTCAATCCAGACAAATTTGAGGTGATGCATTTAGGCAAGTCTAATGCTAGTGCGAATTATACAATGAACGGAATAGCCTTGGGAAAAGTTGATGGGCGGAGAGATGTGGGAGCGCAGGTCCATTGTACACTGAAGGTTGCTGCACAGGTGGATAGAGTGGTCAAGATGGCATATAAAATACTTGCCTTTAATGGACAGGGTTTGAGCATAAGAGCTGGCAAGTCAAGTTAAAATTGTACAAGAAATTTGTTCGACCGCATTTAGAATACTATGTACAGTTCTTGTCGCCACATTCCCAAAAGGATGTGGAGGTTTTGGAGAGGGTGCAGAGAAGGTTTACAAGGATGTTGCCTGATCTGAAAGTTGATAGATATGAAGAGAGGTTGAGTAGGTTAGGTTTGTTTTCATTATAAAAAGGAGATGGGAGGGGGGATTGATTGAGGTTTAACAAATCATGAAGGGCTTAGACAGGTTGGATAGAGACAAGCTTTTTTCCCATGGTGAAGGATTCAATAACGAGAGGTCACACTTTCAATGTGAGAGGTGGAAAGTTTAAGGAAGTATACACAGCAAGTACTTCACACAGATGTTGGTGGGGGTTTGGAATGCACAGCCAGCAGAGGTTGTAGAGGCAGGCACGGTAGATTGATTTATGATGCGTCTGGACAGATGCAGAGTAGGTGGGGAGTAGAGGGATACAGATGCTGAGGAATTCACGAGAGGTTCAGACAGTAGATTTGGATCGCCTCGGGCTTGGGGGCCGAAGGGCCTATTCCTGGGCTGTACATTTTCTCTGTTCTTTGTTCTTTACTTATATAACATTACAGTGCCATACATTCTCTTTGTGAAACCCCTCGGCTATTAAAGGAAGTTTGACTCATAGAACAGAGCACATTACAGTGCAGTACATGCCATTTATGGAATCACTCGACTAAAAGAGAAAGTTACACTGACAGAACACAAAACATTACATCGCAGTACAAGTCCCTTATGGAATCACTCAGCTAATAAAGGAAGGTAGGCTAATTCAGCATAGACATGGTGCTCTGGTTTCCTGCCACAATCCAAAAATGTGTAGGTCAGGTGAATTGGCCACGCTAAATTGCCCATAGAGTTGGATGAATTACTCGGGGTTAAATATAGGGCAGGGGAATGGGTTTGGGTGGATTTCTCTTCGGAGGGACGGTTGGGCCGAGGACTTGTTGGGCCGAGGGATCTGTTTCCACACTGTAGAGAATTTAAACACAAATAGCCCTCAATCTCATACCTCTGCATTTTCTGCAATAGCCTACCGTGGGCAAAGTTATCGAAAGATTCCTGAAATCCAAACACAACACATCACCCGCTTTACCCCATGCATCTGTTTGGCCACATTCTCAAACAACTCAATATGTTCTTCACAAAACCGTGTTGACAATCCCTCATCAGACAATTCCTTTCTAGAGAATTATAAATACATTATTGGTCGCTGACCCCAAAGTGTTCCCCACTGACATCTCAGTTACCTGCGCTGCCTTATTTCCCAAGAGTCGATCAAGTTTTACACCTTCTCCAGTAGGTGCAGCCACATATTGAATCAGAAAATGTCCTCGTACATGCTTAACAAATTTCTCTCCTTCTAAACCCTTAACATTATGGCAGTCGCAGTCTATGTTTGGAAAGTTAAAATCCACTATCATAATCACACCGTTTGTCTGACAGATAACTGAAATCTCCTAACAAATTTGTTTCTCAATTTTCCACTGGCTATTAAGGGGTCTATAATACAATCCCAACAAGGTGATCATACATTTCTTATTTCTCAGTTCCACCCAAACAACATCACTGGATGCATTTCCAGGAATATCCTCCCTCAGTACCACTGTAACACTATCCCTTATCCAAAACTTCCGTACGCCTCCTCTCATGCCTCCCTTTCTATCCTTCCTGCAGCCTTTCTATCCTGGAACATTAAGCTTCCAGTCCTGAGCCATGTTTCTGTAATTGCTAATATATCCCAGTCCCATGTTCCTAAATATGCCATGAGTTCAACTGCCTTCCCTGTTTGGCCTCTTGCGTTGAAATAAATGCAGTTTAATTTATTATTCCTACCTTGATCTCTGCTTTGTCCCTGCCTGCCCTGACTGTATGACTCTCTTCTTTCTCAACTGTACCAGTCTCAGATTGATTTCTTTCCTCAGTATCTCCCTTGGTCCCATCACCGCCACCTCACCAGTTTAAATCTTCCTGAGCAGCTCTTGCAAATCTCCCTGCCAGTATTTAGTCAGCTCAGGTCAGGTTCAATCTGACCCTCTTGTACAGGTCACTTCTTTCCCAGAAGAGATTCCAATGGTCTAAAAATGTGAGTCCTTCTCTCATGCACCAACTCCTCAGCATATGTTCATCTGCTCTATCCTCCTATTCCAATCCTCACTAGATCCTAGCACCGGGAGTGATCCAGATATTACTACCCTCAAGGACCTCCTTTTTAAATTCCTACCAAACTTCCGATATTCCTCCTTTAGAATCTCATCACTTTCCTATCCTATGTCCATGGTTCCAATGTGTACAAAGACCTCCTGCTAATCCCTCTCCCCTTTGTCAACATTCTGCACCCTGTCTGAGACATCCTTGATCCTGGCACCAGGGAGGCAACACACTATTCTGATTTTTCACCGCTGGCCACAGAAACGTTTGCCTTTGCCTCTTCTTCGAGAATCCCCAAACACAATTAATCACTTGTCTTCGGGAACCCGACGTACACCTCATTACTTTAGAGCCAGTCTCGGTACCAGAAACTGGGTCATATGACATTCCCCTGAGAATCCATGCCGCCCAACGTTTTCCAAAACAGCATACTTGTTTGAAGTGTGGATAGCCACAGGAGCCTCCTACACTACCTGCTTACCTCTCTTACCTTTCCTGGAGTTATCCATCTATCAGACTGCATCTGTGGCTTTTCTCCCTAACTATATCTGCGATCCATCATACCCCCTCGCTCTTGTAAATGTGTCATTGCGTTTAACTGTCGCTCTGACCAATCTATTCGATCTGATAGGATTCACAACTAAAGTCATTTCTTGCGGATTTAATCCTCTGTAACACATAAAATCTCTTGAAATTCCCACATCTACAGAACCAGAAAATAGCACCTTCTTATCGTTCTACAAAACACTGTTCTAAGCTAACTTCATACTTATCGCTTATATTTTTAAAGCTAAATCAAGAGACAGATCTCAATAAAATACCTAAGCAGGAAAGAACCCACTCTACTCTTATTCTAGATTTACAGCAAGGCTATACTTATAACTATTCACTTACCTGTTACTGTGCTGTGACCTTTCCCAAACAGGTTCCTCCAAGATCAGTTGTGAATTTCCCTGTTTGTTAAGTTTTCTTGGACACACTCCGATGTCCAGCGATATATGAATTCAAACAGGAAAGGCCGTAGGTGGCTACAAAATCATTACTCAGAGAAATTTATCATGAACAGTGTGACAATGATTATGTGTGATTGTTTAACCCAAACTTGGAAATAAAGAGATTAAGTTTTTACCCATGCGAAAGCCAGCATTTTTGAGAGTTAACTTTTCTGCATAAATCATAAAACATTTTATTTTTAGAATGTCGTTAAATCAGCAATGTAGTTACATATTATTTGCACAAACCTAAATCAAAAGGCGTTTTAACCCCACACAGAAAGTGGTATGTGTATGGAATGAGATGCCAGAGAAAGTGATGGAGACTGGAACAATTGCAGCATTTAAAAGGCGTCTGGATGGGTATATGATGAACAGGAAAGGTTTGGAAGAATATGGGCCAGGTGGGATCAGATTGGGTTGGGATATCTGGTCAGCATGGAGGAGTTGGAACAAAGGGTCTGTTTCCGTGCTGTACATCTATGACTAAGACTCTTTATATTTTTGGCAAGACGCATGTTGTCCAATGAAAGTGTTAGTAGGCCATCTAGTGACTACTATGTAGTATTGTACCAGCTGAAATTCTGTATAAACTCTTGTAGCTGATTGTATTTCATTGACTGCTTCCCATGATTTATATATATATCGTGAATAAAGTTGGTCAATACTGAAGGTTTGTTTCTGAGATTTTCTTCAACACTTATCAAGTAAAAGCTTTTCTTTCTACTTACTAATTGTTTGATGTACTTGTCTGATAACTATATTTCAATTGTATAGGTCACTCAGACTAGCCTATATCTCAACATTCTCCAGTCTTCTTCAGTTGATGAGTATTTTACTTTTCTATGCTGAATACGAGATGGACAATGCACAGGATTATACTTAATGTGCTGTTTTTTGTTTACTCACTTTAACTATATGTTCTTGATGGAGACTCTTCCTGTTCAACTCACCAATTTCCTTCTTGACTCGGTAGTAGTGTGAGTACAGTTTGTGATTATGAATATACTAGCATTAATCTTTCTTTAGAGTTTAGCGGCCTGCAAATGACCCATTTTTCCTCAATCTGCTTATCATCATGACTCAACTTTTGCATGAAATTAACATAATACCCCATTACCATGTCCTTTGAGAACGGGCTGTAACATTATAAATGTTCTTCAGAATTTCAAATACGCTCCATTTGCAGACCACTCTTTATCCATCTGGCTTAATTTATCCTCATAGGTTATGGATTATTTGTTCATCATGTTTTGCTTTTCATAAAACACTGTTAGCTTTGCTTCATTTCGAAATATCTTTCAAAAACCTCCTTTAAAAGAGGCAGTGTAACAAGGTTTCCCCGACGATAACTGTTAGACTGACACAGACATTAATCCCTGGTTCTGTTTCCCATCTTTGGGTTGAGAAGGAGAGTATTATGTGGTAATCTCAGCCAGTGACAGGAATTGAATCTCTATAAGTGGAAGGGATTGAACCCAAGGTTTTGGCATTCCTGTGTATCATAAGTCAGCTGACCAGCCAACCAACCTTCTCTCAGAAGGTTCAGGTCAGAATAGAATCAGAAGCTGGCAGTGCCGTCCATCTGGGAAATGGAGGAGAGGCTGTGCAATTCAGAGGGCAGCACTACTGATCAGGTTTAAAACAGCGATGCTGTTGAATGAAAAGAGGTTGTTGTGATGTTAGCCCCTGGCAGATAAAACAGTGACAATGATTTGACTGGACGCAGGGTAAAGACCATGACGACTATTTCACCCTGAGAAATGAGCAAGCATACAGGATGAAAATACGTATTTTGAGAACGTTTAATTTTCACAAGTGCCATCCTCACCCACAATAGAATTGGCTATTCTGAGAGAGAATACCAGCTGATATTTCCTTAGTTTGGGAAGAAAGTTTTTGTTTAACTTTTTTTTAGCCACAATCAATATCAAAACGAAAAGAGATTTCATCATCAGCTTTACCTCTTCCCTGAATTTGGTTTGTGTAGCTACATAAATACTTGTCTTTGTACAGGAGCTCAAATACATGAGAATGTACACAGAGTCAGCGCCAATATATGTTGGAACTGTGTGATTCCCCTCGGTAATGTGCTGTTGTTGTGAGTCTGATGGTTAAAATGTTAATGACTGTTGTTAACCACAACAAGACAAAACTGCTTGTTACACTGAACAGTAACATGATGGATTTCCTTCTGCGTTTCATCTCTGGGTCAGTGCTATTCTCATACCGAGACCCCACATTGCCCTGCGGACTTTGCTGGTCACTGAAATACGCTGGAATGTCAAAGAAGAAACAATCAAACAAAAAGGCAACCATGCAACTAAAATACTTTTCAGCCAAGAGTAGGCCTCACCTGCATGCGATGTAAAAAAAAGGCCATATTGGAGCGATAGCCGCAGGCAACGCTGGAAATTATTCGGCTGGGGTCACAGGCACACCAGAAGGGCATGTTCTACAAAGGAATCAGGGCAGACAACATGGTTAAAATAAAAGTGACAGTTCTCATTGTGTAGTTGTTTGTTTCGAACTTCTGACAACAGAACGTTACACACAGTTCAATTGTGAAGAAGACAATAAACTACACATATATACAATGTGGCAGGATTAACACAAAGAATGAACTTACATACAGCAGTGTAGGAGAGAAATGAATGTGGAAAGTGATAACTCAAAATGTGATACACAATGACATTGAAAAAAATATCACCAGGCAATCTGCAGTTGCCATGGCAATTCCATAATTTCCACTGGAGAGAATGACAATGGTCAGTAGGTTTGCTGTAAGAGGGAAAGGGAAGCGATTGGAAGTGAAATCTCAATAAAGAAATATCACAGGAAATCACCTCATCGTCAGAGTTGATTTGACATCGAGTTTCCCAAAGATTTGTTTTTATAAGGCAGACGAACAGACTGTCAATTTGAGGACAAAAGCGACATTGAAAATTTAATGTCTGTGCTCTTCAAAGAAAATTTATACTCATTGATGGTAACGCCTAAATCATTTCTAGATAATTGTTAATCATTTCTTCATTCCAACAAGACATTCCGTTTGAACACAAATATTGCATTAACATCCAAGAGTTCATTTTCTTTGCTGATACTCATCCTGGAGGAGCTGCTCAGTAAACGTGCATCACTGAGTCTGTCTTCCCCAGTTCCTTCTAATGGATAAGTGACTCTGCAATGGGAACTACTCCTGAAATCTGTTGTAGAAACATCATGACCTTCACTACCCACAAAGAAAAATAACATTGCCTTACCAAGAACGCCAAAGGCTGCAATAGCAGGATAGCAAATGTTCTTTATCTGGAGAATTGTAACCATTCTGTCGGGAAGAATTAGAAATTTCCCTCACGTTCTCTGGCTCCTTGTGAAATCCATCTGAGATCCTTAATTTCACATCCTTGGTAGATCAAACCCTCTCCCTGAGAATAAATGAAACCAGGCAATAGCTGTATCACAACAATTACTGGCAGGCCTTTAACAAACAAGGGATGGCTGGATCATCAGGGGGATAATTCCAAAGCTCAGGTCATGAATTCCCAAACACTAAACCTGGAGAAGGGAGGATGAATCCAAAGTGTAGGGAATATTTTGTCAAGGCTAGATAGGTCATTGATGTTTTGGAATCATGCTAATTAAGCAAAATATTCAATAAATTGTTCTTTAATACTATTGTTTAGTTCAAGAACGACAATGTATTATAATGGCATGCTCAGTAAACGTTACCATCAATGAGTATAAATTTTCTTTGAAGACCACAGACATTAAATTTTCAATGTCGCTTTTGTCCTCAAATTGACAGTCTGTTCGTCTGCCTTATAAAAACAAATCTTTGGGAAACTCGATGTCAAATCAACTCCGACGATGAGGTGATTTACTGTGATATTTCTTTATTGAGATTTCACTTCCAATCGCTTCCCTTTCCCTCTTACAGCAAACCTACTGACCATTGTCATTCTCTCCAGTGGAAATTATGGAATTGCCATGGCAACTGCAGATTGCCTGGTGATATTTTTTTCAATGTCATTGTGTATCACATTTTGAGTTATCACTTTCCACATTCATTTCTCTCCTACACTTTGCTTTGTTTCTCAGAGTACAATGCGTTGTGTATTGTCATTAACAGTGATGTGATCCGTTATCTTAGATTACTCCTGGTTGGCAACTGCTAATATTCTTAGCATTGCAAGAAATCTAGCATAAACGTTAACTCTAACGGAGCACAGGAAATACTCTAACATGGTGTAAAGGTTACATTGTCCTCATGATATAGAAGCGTGGTGTTGCACGCACATTCCTACCCTCGCATGCACACACACACGTACACACAGGCTTGCGCACATGCACACGCACACACAGTTTCTCAGGAATGTTTAATGCAAAAGAGTATTTGAATCTCTGCAATCACTGTGTGTCAGAACAACAGAGGAAATTCACCCAGCTGGGTCAGGCTCAAGATTCAACTCCCAGATAATGAAAACTGATCATGTGGACGTTTCAAATCAGGAATCTATCAGAGCCGAATGGAGAGAATCAAACAAGGACACTTTCAGTGAATGAATTGAATGTTTCCATCCCGTTGCTAATGGTGGGAAGGTGATGTCACAGAATCATCGATTAATACCGCACAGGAGAGGCCATTCTACCCATCAAGTCGCTGCCACCAACACCACACTCATCCCTACACTAATCCCACCTTCCACATTAGGCCGAGAGCCTTGAATATATCATGCGACTATCCAGATGCCTACTAAAGGTTGGGGTATTTCCCATCCCAGTTACCCTCTCACACAGTAAATTCCAGGTTCCCACCACTCTCTGGTAGGAAACAAATCCTCAAATTCACATTTAAATCTCTTGCCTTTCACTTTAAATGTCTGCCCCTTGTTATTGACTCTTCAGTTAAGATACTTGGTCATACCGTTGAACAGATGAAACTGTGTGAATGTGTGACAGTGCGTCTCTGCACAAGGGTATGGGACAGTGTGTCAGAGTATGTGACTACATCTGTGTGAGTGACTGAGTGTACAAGGACATGAATATGCATGGTGTGCGTGTATGTCTGTGCGACTGCAGTGCGCAGTGTGATTTAATGGGGGTGACTGAATGAGAAATAGGGGGTGTGACTTTGAGGCAGTTTGCTGCAACGTGTGAGAGACTGAGTGCGGGAAATTGAGTTTGAGAGAGTACGTGGATGTGTCAGAGTCAGTGACTGTGTGTGATACTGTGACAGCAGTGGGTGTTTGATATCGAGTGTGAGAGACTGTGACAGTGAGTGTACAGGGGTCTGCATGTTATGTGAATTATTACTGGGACAGGGACAGGTTGGGGTTTATAAACAGTTATACCATGGGATCATCTACACTGAGACTTTGCACTCAGATGGACACATGCAGGCAGACAGGCACAGTCTCACATCAATTTACTCAAGAACATAATTAGAAACTTTCTCTCTCTCTCACACACACACACATCACACACACACGCGCAAAGCAAGAGGGTTCAATATTAACGCCAGTAATCCTAATAATAAAGATTCAGATATGGAGTTATTATACAGAAACACATTAAATTGGAACTGAAGTAGGTCACTTGCTCGTTGGAACCTACTCTACCATTTCAGAATTCATTATTCCCATCGCCCCAGAGTAACCTCAGATTCTTGTTATGCAAGGGATTAAATCTACCTGTAAGTTATAAATATTCACTGTCCCCAGCCTTATCACTCTCTGGGAAAGCCAGTTCCAAAGTTACACAGCCCTAAAAACTAAATTCTCATCACTATCCAAAAAGGGTGACCCCAAGTAATTTTAAACTATGTCCCCAGTATGAACTCACCCACAAGGAGAAACATCCATTGCCCATCCACCATGTCAAGATCATGAGAGATCTTATACACTTTGATCAGGTCATCCTTAACTCGTCTAAACTCCAGCAGAAACAAGCCCAGTCTGTTCACCTATCCCCAAAGCACAAGTCACTCATTCAGAGGATTACTTCAGTAAAATCATGAGAGGCATGGAAAACGTTGATAGCCCACAGTTTTTCCCAGGGTAGGAAAGTCTAAGGCAAGAGGACATTGTGAGGTTGGGCCAAAGCGCCTGTTTCCATAATTTCAACCTCCCTGACTCACTGACTCTGGGGGAGCCTGTGGTACAAGAGAATTGGATTGCCAATCAGTGATCACGGTGTCACCAAATTCCCTATGGCATCAAACCTATGGCTCAACAAACATGAGACAGGGCTGAGAATGATCAAAGCACGAGGCTCCAAACATTAACCCTATCGTCTGCATTGGTGGGACCCAAATCCAGTTTCCTCACAGGAGGTTCTATCCTTCAAAGGCCAGTACAACAAGTTCTGCATGTTCACTCGGCCATGTGCAAGGTGGAGGGTGCTCGATATTGTATCTAACCCTGTGCTATCCCTGTCCTGGAAGTGCACAAAGCTGACATTTGATACAAAGTGGGAGAGGCTGAATAGGCTGGAGCCTTTTGCCCTTGAGTGTCAGAGGCTGAAGGGTGACTTTATGGAGGTTTACAAAATCATAGCGGGCATGGGGAGGGTAAATAGCCAAAGTCTTCGCCACAGGGTGGGGATCAGAAAACTACAGGGAACACAGGCTTAAGGTGACAGGGGAAAGATTGCAAAGGGAGTTCAGGGGAAACGGTTTCATGCAGAGGGTGGTATCTGTATAAAACGAGCTTCCATCAGAAGCGGTGGGGGCTGGTACAATTACAGAATACAAAAGGCCACCGGGATAGGGATATGAACAGGAGGTTTCGAGGGATAAGTTCCCAATGCTGGCAAATGGGTCTCGATCAGTTTCGGATATCTGGTCAGCATGGACGAGTTGGGCCAAAAGTTCTGTTTCCGTTGTGGAAAATTCTTGTGGGGAAATACTGTCAGGGCAATGTAGAGGTAGCTCAACACTAATTCTGTACCTGTCTTGGGAGCACTTGATGCTGATACGAGGGAGAACAAGGGGATATTGTGTCAGGGTAATGTAGATGAACCTCGACTCTGTGTCTAACTGGGTGCTGTACGTGTCGTGGTATAAATTGTTGCTGTCAGAAATTAACTATACCAGAAAAGTGAGAGAGGTTGACACTTTATTTGTCACAGAACAATTCATATATTATCCCGAACACAAACAGACCCAGAGTCATGGCTTCATACTCGTCAGCATTGCACAGTGGGTTCACCAGGTCAAAGTTGCTGATCCTGTAAACCACTGAAGAGAAGCCTGTCACTGATATTTAACCAGGATGTCCTTCACCTGCTGGCTTTCAAATTCAGATCCAGCAGGAAGAAACTGCATTTCCCAATCTGAAATATACTCAATGAGGCAGCATCCACAATCCTCAGGAATAGAAAATATCATAGATTTGGAGAGTCTTTGAGAAAATTGCCTTCACTTCATCTCAATCCCAAATAAGGTGCTCAGGAGCATTAACCCTGACTGATTTCTCCTTCCTCTCGAACCCAGAGAATCACTGGATAGCGATCAGGAGCCCTGACTCATTTCCACTCTACCTCTAACACTGTAATCTCTGCACTATTTTCAGGAGTAGGAATCCTGGTTCATCTCCTACCTCCATCCCAGGGGATCACTGGATAGTGATCAGGGTCAGTCCAAAGATGTACGGATTAGGTGGGGTGACCAGGCTGAATTTACCGTGGTCGGTGGATTGACATGCATCTTCCTCAAGAATGTTTAGGTTTGTTTGTAACTGAGGATGGAATTTCACTGTCCGTACACATGTCCAAACTGATGTATTGTATAAGGCCCCGTGGTCAGAAAGTCTCTGATGTCCCTTTGTGGTACAACTTTTATCTGTGATTGAAGAGAGTATCAATGAGTTGGACTGGAGAATGTATCCTGTCACAGAAAGTTAGGGAAAGGGAAAGGGAAAGGGAAAGGTAGACTCTTGCCTCTGAAATAAAGCAGACAATGTTGAGAAAGTGACAAGATTAGACAACATCCAGACAGAGAAGGGAACAGTGTAGGGGAGAGTTTGGGTTTTTAGACTGAATTCCCTCAGTGTGCAATCAGAACCCTTCAGCCCAACAATTCCACGCCGACACTCTGAAGAGTATCCCACCCAGACCCAATCCTCTCTTACTAATGCACCTAACACTCTTAGCAATATAGCATGGCCAATTAACTTGTCCTGCACATCCTTGAACTGTGGGAGGAAACCGGAGCACCCGGAGGAAACCCACACAGACACGGGGAGAATGTACAAACACAGAGACTGTTGCCCAAGGCTGGAATCAAACCTGGGACCCTGATGCTGTGAGGCAGCAGTGCTAACCACTGAGCCGCCATTCAACCCAAGAAGTTATGGGTCTTCAGCAGCACTGACAGAAGTTAGAAACATATGAGACTTGGCGGCTGCAGAGATGAAATGACAAAAGTTTCATGGAACCAAATCCAAACGGATTGGTCATTGGTTCATTAATGAACACAAGGACCCAGAAAAATGGAGCAGCAGGGGAACTGGCGTTCAGTCTTTTGAACCAGTTGTATGGTAGTGGCTGATTTTAAACATCAAATCCTGCCCCCTTCCCCATACCCTGTGATTACCCGAGGCACCAGCAATCTATGTACTCCAATCTGAAGTGAACTCAGTGAGGCAGCATCCACAATCCTCAGCAATAGTAAATATCAGAGACTTGGAGACTCTTTGAGAAAATTGCCTTTGCTACATCTCAGTCCCACAGAAGGTGCTCCTTATCCCGAGATTGTCCTTATGTTTCAGTTTCCCAGACCACGGGAACAATTCTCAGCATCTACTGGATCAAGCCACTGTCCTTCAGAAATTGATACATTTCAATCAGATCACTTCTCCATTTTCGGATCCCTGAGAATATGAACCCACAACAGCAACCCTGGCACCAAATAGGGAAACGGATTTTGAAATTCATTCATGGATTTGTGGTATTTATGTTTGGGCAGCATTTGTTGCTCATATATAGTTGATCCGAAGAAGTGTCTATGAGCTGCCTTCCTGAACTTCTGCTATCTATTTGGTGCAGGTAAACCCACAATGATGGAAGGGAAGGACACTCTACTAATTATATCTGTGCAATCTGAAAAAAAACCCAAAATTTCAATTCTGTCTTCCATGCATGAACTAGTCCTCAATTCATGCTCATAGATTAATCCCAAAATTGTGCATTACTATCTTCTAAAATAACTTTTAATAACTTACCTTACTGAATGCTTTCTGAGAATCCAATTATCCAACATTTCCCAATTCCCCTTTATCAACTCTGTTTTTTATATCCTCCAGAAAATTTGTCAAACATGGTTTCCTTTTTCCAAAACCATGTTTCTGATTATGTTATGCTTTTCTCAATGTCCAGCTCTGCCTTCCTTAAGAATGTAGTCTCGCATCAGCAGCAGGTTTATGTAAACTGGCCTACAGTTTCCTGTTTCCTGTTTCTCCTCCATCTTGAACGGGGCCGTAAAATTAACAGCTTTCCAATCTGCTGCAGCCCTTCTGGAATCGAGTGAATACTGGAATATTTCAACCTTTCGATGCAGATGATCAGATCCTGATGAGATGTCTGTCTTTAGTCTGATTAGTTGATCAAATACTTTGTCCCTCGTGATCGAGACGCATTGGATCTTTCCTTTTCTTCACACTTTTCTTAACTATAATAGAATCATTGCGTCATACAGCATGGAAACAGACCCATTGGTCCAACCAGTCCATGCCGAACATCATCCAAAACTAAACAAGTCCCACCTGCCTGCTCCTGGCTCACACCCCTCCAAACCTTTCCTAGTCATGTGCTGATCTATGTGTCTTTTAAACATTTGTAACTGTGTCTGCATCCCCCACTTCCTCAGGATGTTCTTTCCACAGACGCAGTCCTTGAGTTTTCTTTTTAATCTTTCATTGTAAAAGTATGTCCCCTGGTCTTGAAATCACACATCATTGTAAAAAGACACTCACCACTAACTCATTTATAACTCTCATGACTTCATAAAGTCATCTCTGAATCTCCTACATTCCAGTGAAACAAGTCTCCGCTTATCCAGTCCTTATACCTCATAACTTATATCCTGCAAAATCCTGATAAATTTCTTGTGAACCCTCTCTGACTTGGTAATTTCATTCCAGTAGCAGTGCGATGAGAACTGGACATAGGACTGCAGAAGTGTCATCACCAATGTCCTGTACAACCTCAACATGACTCCACAAGCCGTATAATCAAAGGCACTGAGCAACTAAAGCAAGGGTGCTAAACGCCTTTCTAACCACGCTCTTTGGGATGTTTATAGCATCCTCCAGGGTGAAGATTGATTCAAAATATTGTTTTGTTATTTGTCATTTCCCTGCCCCTCGTTATTAATTCCTTATTTTGTTCCTTCAAGCAGCCCACAATTCCTAGCGTTACTGTACATTTCTTTTTTTAAAAATGTAGAAGCTTTTGCTATATGTTTGTGCCAAATTATTTTCATAATTAATTTCCTCTTCTTTATCAGCTTTTCAGCCATCCAGTACTAGTTTCTTGTTTTAAAAGAAAAGTTCCCAATTCTCTTACCAATCATGAGATTTTACTGCATTATGTTCATCCCTGACATTGAAATTTCCCTTTTGACTGAAATGAAGTTTTACTGAGCATTATTATCCACCGCTTCTCCTCGTCCTACTATCCCAACATGTTTTACACAGCTTTTATCGTGATTCCTCTTGTCATTGCCTTCATTAAAATTGAGGACCACTCTGATTCCTGATGAAGGGCTTATGCCCGAAACATCGATTCTCCTGCTCCTTGGATGCTGCCTGACCTGCTGTGCTTTTCCAGTATCACAGTCTTCGACAGTGGTTTGAGACCTAATTTTCTCAACCTCAAACATAATTTGAAATTCTTCTATAATGGAGGTTTTAGAGATTTATAAAACCCTGAGGAGCATGGATAGCGTAAAGAGACAAGGTCTGTCCCTGAGCAGGTGAGTCCAGAACTAGAGGGCACAGGTTTATGGTGAGAGGAGAAAGATAGAAAAGGGATATAAGGGCAACGTTTTCACTCATAAGGTGGTGCGTTTATGGAATGAGCTGCCAGAGGAAGTGATGGAGGCTCGTACACTTACAGCATTTAAAAGGCATCTAAATGTATGGCTGTATGAATAGGATGGGTATGGAGGGATATGGGCCAAGTGCTGGTAAATGCAACGAGATTATCCTGGAAATCTGAGCAGCATGGATGGGTTTGACCGAAGTGTCTGTTTCCGTGCTGTGCATCTCTATGACTCTGTGACTCTATGCGGAACGGAGATGTTTTTCCAAGCCAGGGTGGTGAGTGGATTGATGTGTAATTGTCAACTGGTGGCTTTCCGTCGATCTGCTGGCTTGCATTCTAGATAACAGTGCCATGGTTTGGAAGCTGCTCTTTAAGGAACCTTGGTGAGTTTCTTCAGTGCATTTGGTCAGTGGGAAAACCACAGTGTCGGTGGTGGAGACAGGGAATGTTTGTGACTGTGGTGATGACCAAGCTACACTGCAAGTTTATTCTCCCTAAATATGAAGAACGCAACCGATCCAGATAGGGTCTCAATATTTTTTGGCAATATTAGTTTTGTTAAGTCCATTTACTTTTGTTAAACAAACGCAGAAACCTGTGTGCAGCGGCGCGGAGAAGATAGCAGAGGGTGGTGTTGTATCATTTTAAACACGAGACGGGACACAGACTGAGATAGAGTCCTACCATCTCCCTCCATCTTTCGCAGACTCTTTTCTCCATGTGTGCACGTTTTCTGTCTATTTTACCACCACCTCACCTCTTCCCATTGTAAACCATTTGTTTAAATATCTTCTATTATGCCATTCAAAGAATCTATCCTGACTCACTCACTACTTGTAAATAATTTCAGAAAAGTTGGTTACATGCTGCGGAACCTAAGTTGTTGCACAAACACATTTATTTACGCAGCAACATTGTCCTGGTTCAGCGTGAAGATCAGGCTGTTCAATGAATTCCCTGCGTAATGAACAAAGAAAACTTCTCATTGAAGCCCACAGGAGGGATCTGTTATTTGCAAACAGTAAAGAAATTTTCAAAATTCACTCATGGGATGTGTGTGTCACTGGCTAGATCAGTTTTTATTGTCCGTCCCTAGCTTCTCCCCTCAAGACGTTGGGCGTGAGCTGCCTTTCTGAACCGCTGCAGTCTCTCTGCTGTCGGTAGACCCACAATATTGTTCGGGAGGGAATCCCAGGATATTGACCCAATGACACTGAGAAAACAGTGATATATTTCCAAGTCAGGATGGTGAGGCGCTTGGAGGGGACCTTGTGGGGGCTAGTGTTCCCATGAAACTGCTGCTCTTGTCCTTCCAGAAGGAAGTGGTCATGGGTTTGGAAAGTGCTGCCTTAGGATCTGTAGTGAATATCTGGAGTGCATCATAGAGATGGTACACACTGTTGCTATTGAGCATCGGAGTGGAGGGAAGGAACGGTTGTGGATGTGGGGCCAATCAAGCGGGCTGTTTTGTCCTGGATGGTGTCAAGCTTCTCGAGTGATTGTTGGAGCTGCCCCCATCCAGGCAAGTAGAGAGTATTTCCTCACACTCGTGACAGAGAGTCCTTATCCCAGTGCAGGCAGAGAGTTGAGCTGGGAACCTATCGATTCTCTATCGCAGCCAATCCAAAGGAATTGTCCGGGAAAATGGAATTTCCTACCAGGTAATTCCTATCAGCTTGGAGCCCTCTATAAGTCTCCATCACAATCAAACCGTTCCCAGATTTCTTTTGAAATTAAACAGAAAAGTTCATCAGAAAATGGGCCGACGACTGGCACATGTAATTTAATTTAAATAAGTGACAGATGTTGCACTTTGAAACGGCAAATCACAATCACTATTTTGAAGTGAGCATATACAATCAATCATGGGGTCATGGGAGACGTTGTTGAAAAAAGAAATCTTAGGGTGCTGGGTCATAGTTCCTTGAAGGGAAAGTCAGAGGTAGACAGGATTGTGAAGAAGGCTTTTGGTACACTTACCTTTATCATTCATTGCATTGAGCTTGGAGTTGAGATGTGATTTTTGCAGCTTAAAGGGCCTTGGTTAGGCCGCATTTGGAATATTGCGTTCAATTCTGGTTCAATATAGGAAAGATGTTGTCAAACTTGAAAGGGTACAGAAAACATTTACCGATATGTTGCCAGATTTGAGCTATCAGGAGAGGCTGAACAGGCTGGGGTTATTTTCCCTGGAACGTCGGAGGCTGAGGGTGACCATATAGAGGTTTATAAAATCATGAGGGGCATGGATAAGATAAATAGACTGTCCTTGGGTAGGGGATGAGGGTGTCACAGGCTAGGAAAGAGTGACAGATTCCTTTCATGAAGGACATTAGGAAACCAGATGGGGTTTCCAACAATCGATAACAGATTTAGTGTCGATATTTACATTGACCCTGTGGCCAGATTCAAATCTCGATCCCAAGAAACTTACCTGGTCTCTTGGTTAACCGTCCAGAAATAATATCACGTGGTCGTCACCTCCCCTCCTGACCTGAGTCATTGTTGGTTAATGCTTGTCACTGTAATTTCTTTTTCAGACTTAGAAACAGAGAAACAAACACATGAATTCAAACTCAACAAAACAAACAAAAACTCGGTAAAGCAAAGAGGTTAGGATGTAAAGTTATTCAGCACAGTGTTGATTCCAGTTGCCGATTAGATTAGATTAGATTACTTACAGTGTGGAAACAGGCCCTTCGGCCCAACAAGTCCACACCGACCCGCCGAAGCGCACCCACCCAGACCCATTCACCCCTGAACCTAACACTACGGGCAATTTAGCGTGGCCAATTCACTTAACCTACACATTAATATTCTGCCATGTCAGAATATTAATTCCTCACACTGAACTCAGTGAAGGCAGTCTACACATTATTTCTGCAATCTCTGGACCAAAAAAACAACTACCTTCACTGTTCACCTAATCGACGCTGTTAAAGGTTCAGGTGAAACTTTGTGATGTCACCATTGAAAGGTACATCCCAAATGGGCTGAATGGCCTGTTCCTGCTCTACTGTCTTACGGTCTTTTGAACTGAAGAGGGGCCACTGGGAGAGAAACATTGCTTCAGACAGAATTCAATTTCTTAATTAATTAATTGATTAGCTACCCTTTACAGTGACCTAAGGACGAATCATTTAGAATAAATAATGAGCAAGGACAACCACAGGCCCAAGGTCAGCAGAACAATCCTGAGAATTATGTTCATAACTTGGAAATTTAAGTACGGAATACCAAGAGTTAAAGGGATGAACCACATTACAGAGCTCCTGTCCTGCCACTCCATCATTACTGACTGGTCACAATCGAACACAGGATATTTCTCAATCACTGAAATGATCAGTTGAAGGTGATAGCATTGGATGAGCTTTGGAAATTCTACTGTAATGGTGTGAATTCCAAGTTCCATGTCTCTGGGGCAATCACATTCAAACTCAGAAAACAGAGCATGGGAAATGTTCATTGAAGAACTCTTACCATTTACCTAGTTCCTGACGTTACCTCAGTGTTAGCTCTAAATATATTCAGGAGGGTAACATTCAGGCTGGAGGGAGATGGTGGAAATCTCCTTCTCTGTATGTGTCTGGCCCTCTTGTGTTTAAAGTGATTCAATGCCACCCTCTGCTGGCCACCCCGTGAAACTGCACAATGGTCTGAATGACGCAAAGGCGCAAGGGGCTGCCCGGTGATGTCATCCCAAGATGGCCGCCCCATAAGGAAGGCTTGACAAGGAGGAAGAGGGAGGAGGCAAGAGGTGACTCAGACCAGGGCCGTGAGGTAAGGAAGAGTGGCTCCCTTTGGAGGCCAGGAGGAGCCGCTGTCTGAATGAATGAAAACCGGAAGAACTACGGATGCTGTAAATCAGAAACTAAAATAGAATTTGATAGAAAAGATCACAGTTAAAAATCACACAACACTAGGTTTTAATCTTGCAGGTTTATGTGGAAGCATTAGCTTTCGGAGGGCCGGTGCTTCACCAATCCAACACCGGCACCTCCAAGTCACTGAAAAGATCAGCAAATCTGGCAGCATCTGTGAAAAGAAGTCAGAGTTAACATTTCAGGACCGATGACCCTTACTTAGAACTGGTTGTACCTGGGAAAATGTCAGTTTAAATGCAGAGGATAGGATAGTCGGGAGGGGTAAGGCGTAAACGATAGATGGGGATAGAGCTCAAAGAGAGAGAAGAACAGTTGGATAACGGAGTGGATAATGATCTGGTTGGGAGGGTGAATACCTGTTCATGGAGACTGTTAGTGGCAACAATAGGTAGTATATAATAGCAGACTATGTGATAACAAGACCTGGTGTGTGGGGTAGGGGGCTCGCACAGGGGAGAGTCCAGATCCTAAAATTATTGAACTCAATATTAAATCCGGAGGGCTGCAGGATCCCCAAGTGGAAATGAGATGTTATTCCCCCAATTTGAGCTGAGCTTCACTGGAACACTGCAGCAAGCCTGTGACATAGATGTTGGCCAGGGAACAGGGTAGGTGTTAAAGTGGAAGCTCAGGGTATTTTTGGAGGCTGAACGTTAATGTTCTGTCTATCCACTCAAAGATAGATTACCTGTTTGTGTCCCGAACGCTCTCGGTCAGATTCACCTACGTCAAGCCGGTGTTCTTCTCTGACCACTGCCTCCTGCTGGCCGACGGTCACCTAAAGGACGAGCAGCCGGCTGGTAAGGGAACATGGAAACTGAACACTAAGATGTAGACCCCGGGAAATATGGAGGAGTTCAAGAGGGACTACGCAGTTTGGAGAACCGTGAAGCCCCTCTTTGAGTCCCCAGCGGACTGATGGGAAACAGTAAAAGGGAACATCAAGAGGTTCTTCATCCTCAAAGGTGTTCAGGAGGCGAGAGTGAGGCGGGGAAAACTGTCTCAGCTCCAGGAAGATATGCAGAACCTGCTCCTGCTGCAGATGATGGGGTCAATGTCATGGAGGACCTCAAGGAGGTCAAGGACCAGCAAGCCTCGCTCTTTGCCTCGGAGGCCTCCAAGATAATCTTAAGTTCAAGGTCCGCACGGTGGAGCAGGACGAGATGTGGTCACGTTTCTTCTTCCAGAAAGTGCACAAATAGAGCTCCGTGCTCAGCAGACCGAAGGGAGAAGATGGCTCGGTAACGTCATCTCAGGCTGGCATCATGAGGATCAGCAAATTCTTCTACGCCAGCCTGTATGACGCAAAACCAACCGACAGCGCAGCCTCCCAATCGTTCCTGTCGCCTATCACGGAGGTCTTAGACAACAGAACACGGGAGAGATTGGACCAGCCGCTATCTCTGGACGAGCTGACCAAGGCCCTCAAGTCCTTCAAAAAGAGTAAAACACCCGGAAGCGACGGCTTACCAGTCAAGCTCTATTCTGCTCTGTGGGACCTGATTGGCCAGAACATGCTGGAGGTGTTTGCCAGTATGCTTCGGGCAGGTACCATGAGTGAATCCATGAGGAAAGGCATCATCACTTTCATCTACAAGCGGTGGGGGAGAGGGAGGAAATCAGACATTGGTGACCAATCTCACCTATTGAATGTGGATAACATAGTTTTGTTAAAGGTTATCGCCAACCGGGTCAGGTCTGTTCTGGGGTCGGTGATTCACCCTGACCAAACCTGTGCTGCACTGGGCAGAAAGATGGCCTAGAGTCTTGCACTCCTCAGGGATATGATCACCTACGTGAAGGACGGAGGTTTGGACAACTGCCTGATCAGCCTGGACCAGGAGAAAGCCTTTGACAGGATATCACTCACGTGTATGATGTTCTCTCCAAAAGGGGATTTGGGGAGAGAATCTGCAATTGGATCAGACTGCTGTACACCAACATTTGCAGTGCAGTCTCAATCAATCGGTGGGAATCAGATAGCTTCCCAGTCAGATCTGGAGTCCGGCAGGGCTGCCCTCTCTCTCCTGCCTTGTTTGTGTGCTGTATAGAGCCATTTGCCGAGTCCATCTGAAAGGATGCGAGCCTGAGAGGGGTGACTATTCCTGGCAGAGGGGGCCTGCAGGTTAAGACCTCCCTGTACATGGATGACGTCGCCGTTTTCTGCTCATCAGACCCGCTGTCCGTGCACAGACTCATGTGCATATGTGACCAGTTGGAATGGGCCGCGGGGGCCAAGGTAAACTGAGGCAAGAGCGAGGCCATGCTCTTTGGGAACTAGGCCCACCAATCCTCCATCCCCTTCACCGTCAGTATTTCGTTCGGGAGTTGGGGGAGGGGGGTGCTGGGGCGTGAGCCAAGTCTTGGGAGGAGCATATCAGCAAAGTGAGGCAGAAACTGGGCAGATGGAAGCTACGTCGCTTTCCATCATGGAGAAAAGCCTTGTCATGAGGTGTGAGGCACTATCATTGCTGTTATATGTGGCACTAGTCTGGCCTAATCCCAGAACCTGTGCCGCTGCAGTCACCCGGGCCATCTTCAATTTTATATGACGATCAAGAATGGGCCAGGTCCAAAGGGACTCAATGTATAAAGATCTGGGCAACGGGAGAAAAAAAATTCACCCTCACGCTGATGGTTACCTTTGTGTGTGGCTGCATCAAGCTGTGCATGGATACCTGGTACGCAAATTCGAAGTGTCATTATGTACTGAGGTTCTACCTGTCCCCCGTGTTGTGAAGGATGGGCCTGGCCTCGCTGCCGCGGAATGCTCCGAGTAGTTGGACCGTTTTGTTTCACCTGTGGAGAAGTTTATGAAAAAAAGCACTTTTGACCACAAGTCCATCAGGAAGCAGTCAGCATGTAGTGTCCTTGAGACCCTTCAGGAAAAGAAGTGGGCGGATCCTATCGAGCGGTTCTCCGAACAGACTGTCAAAGTCATTTGGCAGAATGCCTTATTGTCAGAACTTTCCAACAAGCACCAAGACATGGCTTGGCTGGTGGTGAGAAGGGCTGTGCTTGTGCGATCCTTTATGCATGCCTGGACTCTCTTCCGCACCACACGCTGCCCTCGAAGCGGCTGCGGGGGGCGGGGGCGGGGGAAGAGACTGTCGCACACCTCCTTCTGGAATGTGCCTACGTAGAAGAAGTCTGGAGAGGAATGCAGTGATGTTTGTCAAGGTTCATCCCAAGCAGCGCCATGATGCGGGACTCCGTGCTCTACAGACTGTTCCCCGGGACTCACACTGAGACGAACATCAATTGTGCCTGGAGGATCACCAACTCGGTGAAGGACGCTCTCTGCGTGGTCCGAAACCTGTTGATCTTCCAGGTGAAGATGTTGACCCCGAGTGAGTTTTGCAGACTGACACATTCCAAGGTCCAGGACTATGTGTTGAGGGACGCACTAAAGCTTGGGGCAGCTGCCGCCAAGCGTGGTGGGGAAAGACCACCGTGTAACATTTGCCTGCCTAAGCAGAACAAGGGGCCCACCCAGTCATTTGGGCTCTGCTGACGCCTCAGCTAAACATATGGATATTTGATTGATAAATGTACAGACCTGTATATACAAATGATAAATTCTGATCTCTGTATGCAAATGTTTACTTATGAATGGCATGACCAAATGTACAGACAATCAAAATAATTTATGAATAAAGTATATTTTTGAAATTAAAAAAGTTATGTGAAGCAGTCACCCAGTCTATGCTTCATTTTCCCAATGTAGACGAGACCACATTGTGAGCAGCGAATGCAATGGATTAGATTGTGGGAAGTGCAGGTAAATCGCTGCTTCAGCTGGAAATTATTTTTGGGCCTTTTGATACTGGGGAGGGAGGAGGGAAATGGGCAAGTGATACACCTTCAGCTCTTGTTGGGAATGATGTAAGTGTCAGCCAGGGTGACCCGGGGGAACGGTCACTGCAGAAGATGGGGAAGGGAGAGGAGGGAAATTTACAGCATCCACAGTTCTTCAAGAAACGGATAGAGCGGGGGTTTAACTCCATTTCAATCAATACATCCACCAAAACGCCGGAGAGAGACCATTGCACAGAGAGACAGCCACAGACAGACACACAAACACTGATTCACACACTGAGACACGCAAAGGCAAACATCTCCCTGCAAACGCATGGTCAGAGAGAGGTAGACTGACACGCACAGATATAGAGTAACTGGTACATACAGGCATACACATGCAGAGCCACAGACAGAGAGAGAGACACACACACAGACATGCTGACATGCATATCGAGATGCACAGAAACACACCCTTCTTCTTTCTTTAATATCCAATCTCACACTTCCACTCTCGTACAATCTCTCTCTCTCTTTCTACTTAACTCTCGCACTCACACATCCTGTCTCTCTCTCTCAAACCTCCTCTCTCCCTTTTGTAGTCACTCTTGCTATCTTGATCTAGAATCCTGATAGTGTGGAAACAGGCCCTTCGGCCCAACATGTTCCCACTGATCCTTCGAAGAGTAACCCACCAAGACTCACGCCCCGATATTTACCTCCTGGCTAATGGACCAAAGCTGCAGATCCCTGAACACCTTGGATAACTTCACAGTCAAGTCACCTCGCTCGCACATCTTTGGATTGTGGGAGCAAAACCAGAGCACCAGGAGGAAACCCACACAGACACGAAGTGAATGAGCAAACCGCACACAGACCGTTGCATGAAGCTGGAATTGAACTTAGGTCCCTAGCGTACGGTGAGGCAGCAGTGCTAACCACTGAGCCACCTTGCCACTTCAACGGAGCTGCAAAGGAACAGAACAAATAGCAGATGCAGAAAATTGCTGGCTGGCAGTGGTGGGATCCGAATACACAATCTCATATACAATCCCACTATCTCTCTCGTTTACAAAATCTCACTTTCTCTCATACATAATCTCACTCTCTCTCATATACAGTCTCACTCTCTCTCTCTCTGATACACATTCTATGTTTTCTCTTGTATCCAGCAGGCCCAGGGCACATTGGAAGTAGGGTGGCGTTAGGGAACTGAGCTCGATGATCAGCCATGAGTGGGGCAGCAGACTAGAGGGACTGAATGGCCTACTGCTGCTCCTATCTTCAATGTTTCTATGTAATGTCCCCAATTTCACTGACAAGGTGCACGGTGTGTGGGAGAGAAAGCTGTGGGGATGACCGAAGAGGCTGTAAACAAATAAGGACAGCTTCACTGAGTGGGCATGGATTTGGCAGATGGGTTAATTGGTGGAGAAAAGGCCGTTTCTGGCAGAAATTTACAAACACACTCAGTGACACTTCAAAATCTCCATTCCCTATCTAATCGACATTCCCAGACCTGGTGAGGTTTTGTCTCTGAGGGAGGCCTGGTTTCTGTTGGATATTATTACATTGCAAACTGAAGGTAGTGAGTGCAACAGAGTTTGTTACATCTCATCATATCATCTACTGGTCTCTGAGTAATTTTCTGCTTTACGATAGAAGTGCATTTGTGCAGCAACTTATTCCATCGGCATAAATCTGACTTGTTCAAACTGATAGAAAGTAGACCGATCCAAGGAATAACTGGCATTAAAGAAATATAAAACATACACTAACCAGAGAAGGATGAATTTGGTAAAGAGTAAAATCACAGGTTTCTTTCTGCTGTCTGGTTCTGAGCCATTCTCTGTTCTTTCTCTGATCTCTCAGTTCCTTCTGCACCTTAATGGCGTTGGGGACATGTCTAACAGTTAGAACATTGATAAAGAGAATGAAAGTGAACGGGAGCAGCGGTGTTAAAAACGAGCAATACATTTAAAACTTGGCCCACTGATTGTCTTTTAAATAACTCGACCTGATATAACAGTTAGGAGAAAGTGTGGACGGCAGATGCTGGAGATCAGGACTGAAACAATGTGTTGCTGGAAAAGTGCAGCAGGTCAGGCTGCATCAAAGGATCAGGAGAAGCCCTTCCTGAAGAAGGGCTTATGCCCGAAATGTCGATTCCCCTGCTCCTTTGATGCTGCCCGACCTGCTGCGCTTTTCTAGCAACACATTTTTCATCTCTGATATAATAGTTCCATGGAATATTGTTGATGATATTTCCAGGTTTAAATTGAAAGTAGTAAGGAATATTCTTGAAACAAAATAAAATGCAGATTGTTGCTCGAGGCTTCATTGTATTTTTCTCTTTGCAATACTTAGTTTTCATTTGATGAAAGCAAATGGTGACAAATCGATCGTATGATAAGGCAATGGTGAAATAAACAGAACATTCAATGGCCAAACTGCTCAGGACATGGATAGCGATACAAACAGCAGTGATGTCCAGGAAACGCGGTGGATAATAATAATATCAAAATCGGTTAAGTATAACATCCAAACTAATGAACTGTAGATCAAATGCTGCCATGGCCACTCGATAACACGTGCTGCATGTGGAAAGACCACACTTTCCCAAAGCTGTATATACGATCACCACGAGACTAACTTTAAGAGAACGAGAAAGGAAAAAAGAAGTTGAAGTTAGTAATCAAATAGCACCGTGCCTGAGCCCAGACTGTAAGGGATAGATTTTAGCACAGAGATAATTGTTGCTCCATGTTATGTGAAGCTTAAAGTATCTGCACTCTTGAAATGAATCAGTTGCACGTTTAACAGACATAGGGAAGAACATAAGGAGTTAATTACTCCCAGGAGCAGAATCACGTACTCAACATTTGAATGGGGTTGACCGTCCTTGATTTAATCTGCTTTATAGTTTATTCCATTTGGCTGGAGTCGTCCATTACACCATAACAACCACACAGGAACACCGGAAGTCAGAGAAACATAGAATGGGATATATCTAACACAGTCATGGATTTCAAAATTCCTATAGTCGGTTTTGCCACCTCCATAGTTGAGATTGTCTCTAGCATAATATGAACTACAGTAGATAGCATTGAATCACTCCACAGTGATGGATGGTCTTTGCAACATGAAGTAATGATCAGGAATTTAGTCTCTCCGTTTGAATATGCTGACAATCAACTATGAAGGTATTAAGCAATGAATCCAACCATTGTGGATACCCATCACAATCAAAATAACTTCAATATTTAGCACGGACTCCTTCCACATGTCCAACACTGTACACCACAGCCCTCACCCAAATAAAGTCCGAATCCATGCAGCATTGGCCTTTGCAACTTTGCAGTTTAGAAATCAGACACACTTCCACTGATTAAGCAAAGCTTCCTCCTTGATGTCCAGGCTCATATATCCAAGTATCTCTCTTAGGTCCTCTCCTTGTGAGCAGAGATCTCCCACCCAGTTCCAGACCAGCCCCGAATGCTTGAAATCTCATACGTTTAACGAGCACTCCTCAAGGAGAACAACAGCACTGCACCACAGCTTGGTCTTGGAGATCCAAACATTATCCTGGTGCTTAGTATCAAGGACTGCTTCTATAGATTCAGGTCAATACTGAAGGTTATGGCCTCATGGTCTTTTCATTAAACTATTAAATCAGTGATCTAGGTAATGTTCTGCGGAGCTGTGTTTGATGTCTGTCATGGCGGATGTTGGAATTTGAATTCAATAATAATCTGGAGTAAAGAGTACAATTATGATGATACAATTGTTGTCAACTATTGGAAAAACAATCTCATTCACTAATCTCCTTGAGGGAAAGTCATCCTTACCTGGTCTAGACGAATGCGATTCCAAATCTACAGCAATGATTGACTCTTACCTTCCGTCTAGGCAGTTATGGAAGGGTGGTAAATGTTGACTTAACCAGTAATGCTCACATCCCTTCAATGAATAAAAGAAATGGAATTCCCCAATGCACCACCAGCTCCCCCCTCGCAGATTACTTCTCCCTTTTTTATATCACTCCCTGGGATTCGATCGCCCCAAACTGATCTATTATCACACATAAGAAGCTCTCAAAATATACCCACTTTAGACGATAAGAAGTACTCCATTAAATTCAGCGTAGTTTCCTGGAGTAGGGAACACAAAGACCAGTGCTCAACAGCCAAACTTGGTAAAAGGAGCTGTCTCCTGGCTTTGAGACCAGCAAGAGTTAGGAAACTGATTGGACGTGGTGAAATGAGCTATGATACAGATGATGCACTGGAATAAATGATGCATTGAATTCAGCAGAACCTCAGCACCAAACATCCAGCCTTTCATCTTGACATTTCTTCTGCTCTCTCCCATCCAGAACATTCCCTTTGACACTCACCACCGCTTGGGTTCAGAGATATCCTCCTGCAGATGTGGGAATACTGATCACTTTAAAAAGTACTCACGGAATGGGAGCTTTAGTTGTTTATGCAGTGTCCATTATCTGGCTCTAACCATCTATGTGATGGCATTGGAAATCTGCCTTATTGAACGCTTGCATTCCCTGGAATGCAGGAAGCCTACTGTGTTTTTGGGAGAGAATTGCAGAATTTTTCCCCAGCAACAGTGATAGAACAATGCATGAGGTACGGCTTGAAAGGGACTTTGTTGTGATGGCATTTCTGTGCATCTGCTGCCCTTGTTCTTCCAGTGAGCGGAGGTCTTGTGGTTTGCCAGGTGCTGTGAAAGACATTTAATATTAACGTTGTGAAATTATAGTCATCAGAACTTTAATAACTAGGATTGAATGAATCAACAAATGATAAACTGTTTCACACCGATGGAAGCAGCAATAACTCTGCCTGGAATGAACTGTTGAAGGGAAAGGACAAACAGATTCGGAATTGAAAGTAATAGCTCCGTCTGGGGAAAAAAGAGGACTGGACAAAACTGATTTGACACCTGCTTGATAAATTGACTGTTTTCTTGCCACAAAGGACAGGGATAGCCCTGCAGAGCAACGTAAGTGGTTAATCACAGGATTACAATCACAGTGAAGCTGTGTCTTCAAACAAACAGTTATGGCCACATGGAACATGGAACCAGGAAGCTACTTCTGAAAGAAAGCATGTTACAGATGAAAGGGCCATAAAGAAATCATCAATATATCACCTTGGAGACTGAAGGGTGAAAATTTGTATAAGAATCGAACACTAGAGCACCCCCTCTATAGACCTTCGAAGAACAACATTGAATGAAGATTAAACCTTTCACACTCCCAGAGACAGATCACTGTCGTTTGAATCCTGGACAGATTCCACCATTAATTGTATAACAGTCAAGGTGCATTGTGAGGCTTAACTTGCTTACTTTGGGGCCTTTAGTTCTACATGCAATAAAGTTTAAATCATAGTTTCAATACTTTGAACATAAGAAGCAGGAGCTGGAGTACGCCATTTACCCTTTGAGTCCGCTCCACCATTCAATAAAATTGTGGCTGATCTTTTCATGGCCTCAGCTTCTCTTACCCACCCTTTAACGAGAATCCACAATTCGTTTCCTGTTCAATGCACTTTCTATCTTAGCTTTAAATATATTCAATGAGGTAATCTGAACGACTTTACCAGGCAGAAAATTCCACAGAATCACAATGGTTTCTGTGAAAAATTTCCAACTGAATTCAGTCCAAAATCTGCTCCCCCTAATGTTGAGGCTATGCTTTCTTGTCCTGGTTTTATCTGCCAGTGGAAACATTCTCTCTATTTCTATCTTTTATATGGTTCTATAAGATCCCCCCTAATTCGTCTCAATTCCAATGAATATCGCAGTCTGCTCAGACTTCACTCATAAGCCAACCCTCTCAACTCTGGAAACAACGTGGTGAACCTCCTCTGCACCCTCTCCAGTGGCAGTGCATCCTTTCTCTGCATGCAATACCCTATATAGCTGCAACATAACCACCCTGTTTGTAAACTCAATCACTGTAATCATAAGGAACAAAATTTAATTTGTCTTCTTAATTACCAGTTTCAACTTCAGACCAACTTCCTGCGATTCATGCTCAAGGACACCCATGTCTCACTACACAGCAACACGTTGCAATGTTTTATCATTCAAATAATTATCCTTTTCAGTGTTATTCCGACCAAAATTTATGACTTCACACTTATTAACACTGCATTCTATCTGCTGGACCTTTGGCCACCCACTTCAAATATATACATCATCGTACAAATCTGAATCCCTGTGAGATTTCTGAATATGTCGCCAAATTAAAAGGAACAAGTGGTGATTTACATAGTGCACTATATTATTCATTGCTAGTTGGATGCATCATTAGTGAAAGGTTTGAGTAAGAAATGGTATGCTAATCAATCAGCAGATTATCCTATACGATGTGGAGCTTTGTGAGTGTTACCCTCAGTGTTGTATTTGAGCTGCTGTCAGACAGATACATGGAGAGCATTCCATCCCAGCCCTGAGCTGTACTTCCTGGATGGTGGACATGGATTTGAGAGGCTGGCGGGGAGCTGACTGCCACAGTAATCACAGTGTCTGACATACTCCTGTGGTCACAGCAATTATAAGGCTGGTTCAGACCACTTTCTTGTCAATTTTTGGCCCCTATTGTTGATAGCCATGTATTCAGTGATGCTGATGTCATAGTAAACCAGTGGGGGATGAGTAAATTCTCACTTTTTGAGACGGCCTTTGCCTGGTGTTTGTGGGATGTGAATGTTACTTGGCAATTATGAGCCCAAGCTAGATGCTGTCTCACTGTATATGGACAGATCTCTTCTTTATCTAAGGAATTGTAAATGGTGCTGAATGTTGTCCAATCACGAGAAAACAACTCCAATTTTGAGGAAAGGGCGTTGTTAAGGCCCATTCACATTTTGAAGCCTCGGTTATGAACCTGACGACCTGCTTCAGAGATGTCCGATGGCTAAGAGGATTGATCTCGAACAGCCATACTCATCTTCCCTTGTATTCATGTTGAACCCAAACAGAGTTGTAATATCACTGTCTCATTTTTAAGGCTCTTGTTATGACACGGTAAACTCTCCTGATTAATTTAAAACCAGAAACACAGAAAATATTTATACCGTGCAGAAATTTGTGAAAATTCAGAGGTCAAGAATTATTCAAAGTCAAAAGTAACAACTTTATTTCTTAAAGTATAAGAGAATAATTAACTAACAACTATGTACAACTCCGTCCTCTAACCAATCATTTGCCTTCCCCCTCCACAATACAAAGCTGATAAAACTCCCAATTAAGATTTACAAAGCAAAACTACTTCTTATCTCAAAAACAGGCAGTTTTCAATTCTTCTGTTAGATCTTCCAATGTATTCTTTTCTTTTTCTTAGGGATTCTGCTTCATAGGTTACTGATCGATAAGGTTACGTCTAAAAGAGCTATTTATCAGGCAGTCTTTATACGTGCTTGTAGTTTGGCAATTCTCTTCCCAACTGTTCAATTCTCCACTGTCTTATGCTCCCAAATCATTAGATTGTGTCGTTGCTTTTAAGATTGTCAATATACTCAATTCAAACTGGATTAGAGTTTGTTTTTTTGGGATATAATTTAAACTGGTCGGTATAACTCGAACCTGTTCTTTGATTTCCAGGCAACCAGCTACATGAGCTTTTGAACAAGTGTTACATTGTTAACGTATTGAGAACACTTGGTGCTGTCAGGTTGCTCTACCAGCTTTTAACTCTCTTAAAGGTAGAGAACACACACATCTTCATAATACCTCCGCCCCCTTAAGAAAAAAAGTGAACGATCATAATTAAAAGACGGCTTCATTTTTTATCTCTACGTTTTACACATATTAGTCTAACATAGAGACACCTTCAATACATACTTGGACGGGCATTTGGTGTCAGTTTTCACAGTAGTAGACACAAATATCCTGCAATAATTGATGACAAGGATTCAGTGGCCAGTGAGGAACAAAAAAAACCGATCATGCTCACTGAGGAAATAGTGATAAGCAAGCTATTGAGGCAAAAAGTAGAGAAGCATCCTTGGCCTAAAAGAATGCTTCATAAGGTTCTAAAAGAATTGGCAGAAGAAATAATAGATGCGCTCATGGTAAATTACCAAAACTCAGTGGACCGTGGTGTTGTCCTGCCAGATTGGAAAAGTGCAAATATGATGCTGCTGTTTAAGAAAGCAAGTAGACAGAAGCCGGATAGTTATAGGTCCATTGGGTAAACTCCTGTATGGGGGGGAATGCTTGAATTGATAATCAAGGAAGACATTGCAAGACAGTGGGATTGAAATTGTCCAATTGGGCAGACATCGCATGGCTTTATGAAGGGTGGGTCTTTTTTAACTAATGCACTGGAATTGTTTGAGGACATTAGAAGCGCAATGGACATTGGGGAACCAGAGGATGTGATGCATCTTGATTTCTAGATGGCATTCAATGAAGTAATCTACAAAAGGGTGACGTGTAAGATAAACGGACATGGCATTACGAGTAATGTATTAATATGGATAGGGGATTGGCTAAATAACAGGAAGCAAGAAGTGGGAATAAATGGGTATTTTTTGGTTGATGATCAGTAGCTAGTGGTGTGCCTCACGAATCCACATTGGGACAACAATGGTTTACAATTTTCAACAAAGATTTGGAGTCAGGAATAAAGTGTAGTGAGTCAAAGTTCTCGGATGACAATACAGTTGGGGACCAGAATGTGCAGAGGACACTGAAAGTCTTCAGAAGAAAATAGATCAATGAAGTAAGTGACTAAGGGTCTGGCATATGGAATACAGTTTTGGTAAATTGGAAGACATCCATTTTGGTGCAAATAACAGAAAAATAGACTCCAGTTTAAATGTTGAAAAATTACCGAATGCTGCTGTACCGAGTGACTCATGTGAACTTGTGCCTTAATCGCACAATTGGTTTGCAAATGCAGCAAGGAATTAAGAAAGCAAATCGAATATTGTCCTTCATTGCTAAAAGAATGGGTTTTAAAAATAAGGAGGTTATGCTGCAGTTGTGCAGAGAGCTGGTGAGGCCACACCTTCAGTACTGTGTACACTTTTGGCCTCCTTATTGGAGAAAGAAAGTAATGGCACTGGAGAGGTTGCAGAGGAGCTCCACTAGGTTGACACCGGAATTGAGAAGGTTGTGTGTTGAGGAGAGACTGGTTACTCTGCGACTGTACTCACTGGAATTTAGAAGAACGAGGAGGGAATGGAATAGAAACATATAAATTATGAGGGGAATACATCGGATAGAAGCGGGAATTTGTGTCCACTTTCGGATGAAGCTAGAACTATGCAGCATAGCCTCAAAATAAGTGGAAACAGATTTAGGACTGACTGCAGGAGGAACGTCTTTACCCGAACGGGTGTGAATCTGTGGAATTCTCTACACAGTGAAGCAGTTGAAGCTATCTGTTTCACTGCTTGTTCAGCCAAATATTTCAAAGCAATAAATATATTAATAGTTGTGGTGAGCAGGTGGGTAAGTGGAGCTTTGTCGGTCATGAACGTATTCAATGGTGGAGCAGGCTCATTGGGGCAGATGCCCTACTCCTGCTCCTATTTATTCTATTCTTGTGTTCTGTTAATGTTCAGTCAATGGGCTTCAGATTTTAAAGACCCCATTGATTTTTAAACCAGATCTACGAGTGCAATGCCAAAGCAGGGAATCGCCGTGGACGATTTCTGATGACTGAATGATATACCCCTTCCAAGCACCATACTTTAGAAAAGATGTCAGAGCATGTACAGCAAATATTTGTGACAATGTGCTGAAGATGTGGGACTGCAGGAAGAGCAGGAAGCTGGAGTGCTCCCCTACAACAGAGGGGCTGTGGGGGAGGGTTGATTGAGCCGTTGAAGTACTGAAGACATGCTGAAATGAATGGGAACAATCTGTTTCTATTGATAGATGAGGAGAGAACCAAAGGGTACAGAGGGAAATTAGAACAGTGTCTTTGAAGCAGCAGATTGTTTTGATCTGGAATTTACTGCAGAACGGCTGTGTGAACAGATTCATTAATAACATTCATTTTTGGATTTCAGTAAATACCTGATTTTGGGCTGTTACAGTGTCATGGATTAAGGAAAGAAGAATGGAATTAATTGGATACAGAGGACTAATGGCCTCCTTCTATGCTCCATTATTCTGCATCATCGTTAAATCCTATGTTTAAGTTGAACTGTGCGAACTATTGAACCCTCTCTTCAAACCTTTGACTCTCTTTATCTCTCTCTCAGACTACTCATTTGCCTCTCCTGATAAAGGAATATTCTTAAATCTATGTCGTTGAGTAAGTTATTGTTCTGTGGCCACATTTTACCTTTGATGGCTAAAATCAACTCTGTTTAACTGTCACAATAAATGTTTTGTGAGGTATGTTTGGGGATTGTGTTGCATTACATTGCAGCACCACGGTGGCATTGCTTTGTGGATAACTGCATTGCAAACAGTTCATCTTGTTTTGATTCCCGGCTGTTGCAAGTCTGGAAATTTAAATCTATCAACAGGAAAACCTAAGGGCAAAAATCAATGTTTTCACTGCTCGAGTTTGCTTGGCAAACACATGCACTGCTTGTTTTACAAAAAATGATACCTCCCTCCACCACCTCTCCATCCTTTCGCTCCCCCCCCCCCCCCCCCCATCAGTATTTCTCATTTTTGGCATTGATGATTCAAGATTTCCTTTCGTTTTCCATCATAGTTATTTATATTGGTGTAACAATTAATCTTTATCCCTGTTGGAGGAGGACGTCAGGCAACACTTGCCACAGGATTGTTTGACAAAGACACCAGGCACACATTCTTCAGAAGGACATTCACGACTCAAGTCAGAGATGTTTCCATCTACTTCACTGTCTAATATGGAATTGTCACTTAAACATATTAACATATTATCCGACATAAGATATGATGAGTGAAGGACAAAAAGTGAGCGAATTGCAGAGAGTAAACAGGCGATCGATGGAAAATAACCACAAGGTAATGACTAACTGAGACACTGGCGAGCAGGATTAGTATGATAGTGAGAGTGCAAGGAAAGGACACGGCACAGTCAAGGAGTAGACAATGTTGGAGTGAATGAAAGAACAGGGGAGTATGAATAAAAAAGTGATAAAAAAGGCAATTCAATGAAACAGACTGAATGATGGCAAAACGAAGGAGCAAGAAAGGGACAGAGTGTGAGCAGTTCACCGGAAGTGGAATAACATGAGGAAGTAAGCGAGCACACGGACATCAGAGGCAAGCGAGTGACAGCAATGCATTACTTCGGGTCTCACTTTGATGCACTCATGTAACATGGAACATGATTAAATTATAGACTAAGTAATGTATTTCATTAATTGATTCATTTGAATAAATGGATATTGCAGCACATTCTTCCAGTGCTCTCTGAACTTCTCCTGTGGGACAGCATAAATCGCGGAGTTTGTGCAGCAGCTCAGGAGCTGCAGCATGAAGCCTAATTCCTGTACAAACGGATGCAGATACAAAGCATTATATCCTATTCCCCTCATTCGGTACCATATAACATAAATCGTGAACATCGACCATAACAGGATGAAATTTAGCGAGATGGCAAACAGTAATACTATGGATTTCCTTCGACTCTCCATTTCTGGATCACGGAAACTACTCCCACTGCTCGTGGCGCGAAGTCTCCTACGGACTCTGCTGGTCACCAAAATGTGTCTGATAGTGAGAACATTGAGTAGCAGAATCAGGAGAAATGGGACCGCTGGGTTTAGAATGTAGTGGAGGAACTCGATTGGTATCCACACCGGAGAGTAGAGAACAATCCATGAATATGTACAAAACCAGGGCACGTTCCCCAGCTGATAGTGACGCATTAACATAAAATACCAGAAAATATTTTTTAAACAGCTCAGCATAGTCACTGTTCCCAGAACTACAGCTGCTACTTTCTTATTGCAGTACTCACTTTTCAACTTTTGGCAACAAATGGCTACAAACCGATCAAAGGTGAAAGTGACGGTGAACCATACAGAGCAGTCTGTGGCAGCATAAAGCAGGACAGCGTGGATATTACACACGGGAATGTCCCTCAGAAAATAAAACTGTTCCTGATAAACAATGGGAATGTGTCTCAGTATCAGATCGAGGATAACGACCAGTAGATCCGCCACTGCCATGGCTCCCAGGTAACGTCTTACACATGGAGACAATCCACAATCTTTGTAAAGCAGCACGCAGATCGTCACAATATTAACTGTGAGTGAGGTAAAAACAGTTGTCAAACATTATCAATTTTAATGTGCATCTACAGCCAACATAATGTATGTTTCTGCATTCAGTGATCTATTGAAATACGTGTATTTGAAGTAACAAATTAGATGGTTTGAGGTATTTGAAAACATGAAACTCAAAAGATAGGAAGCACTCACCCGTCCAACACGTTCAAACGCAGAAGCATAAGTGATTGCAAGACAAATAAAATGCATTGTATTACTGGAGCCCAGACGAAGTGCATTCTGGTATGTCGGTATTTGCCATACAAGCTGTCTCCCAGGCAAGTAACCATACTGTTGGCTTTCAAATTTCCACACGTTAACATATCCTTTACGTAGACCTTCCTGAATCTGAAACAGCCATCTCTTTAAAATCTACACGAAACTACAAGAAGTGAGAGGAAGGAGTTCAAGCATGCATCAGATCCAGTCAACCAGCTCAATCGGCACCAGATGCTTGTCCACCCAGTGTTTGGGAAAACCCTGGGAACGAATTTACAAACCAGAGAAGAAGGCCATTCCACCATGTGAATTTGTTACAGAAGCATGGGCAGGCCACATTTTGTGTACCATTCCTATTGTTCTGCCCAGCACAAACCTGATAGGGTAATATTTGTCTGAGATATCCCTACCCTACACACACAAAAAAGGACAAACTGGAATAATCCAGCCTCTTTTTAGTCATTAATAAACGGTTGGAAAGAGACATCAGGAAATGCATTAAAGAAAAAGAGAGATCCTATAAAGTGGCCAAGAGCAGTGGGAAATCAGAAGATTGGGAAGGCTACAAAAACAAACAGAGGATAACAAAGAGAGTAATAAGAAAGGAGAGGATCAAATATGAAGGTAGGCTAGCCAGTAATATTAGAAATTGTAGTAAAAGTTTCTTTCAACACATAAGAAACAAACGACAGGCAAAAGTAGACATTGGGCCACTTCAAACTGATACTGGAAGCCAAGTGATGGGAGATAAGGAAATAGCAGGGGAACTTAACAAGTACTTTGCGTCAGTTTTCACAGTGGAAGACACGAGTAATATCCCAATAATTAAAGGGAATCAGGTATCCCAATAATTAAAGGGAGTCGGGGGCTGAGTTGAGTATGGTTGCCATTACAAAAGAGATAGTGCTAGAAAAGCTAAAAGGTCTTAAAATTGACAAATATCCTGGCCCCGATGGGATACATCCTAGAGTTCTGAGAGAGGTGGCTGAGGAAATAGCGGAGGCATTGGTTGAGCTCTTTCAAGAGTCACTGGAGTCAGGGAAAGTCCCGGATGATCGGAAGATCGCTGTTGTAACCCCCTTGTTCAAGAAAGGATCAAGACAAAGGATGGAAAATTATAGGCCAATTAGCCTAAACTCGGTTGTTGGTAAAATTCTAGAATCCATCATTAAGGATGAGATTTCTAAATTCTTAGAAGAGCAGAGTCTGATTAGAGCAAGTCAACATGGATTTAGTAAGGGGAGGTCATGCCTGACAAACCTGTTAGAATTATTTGAAGAGGTGGCAGGTAGGCTAGACCAGGGAAACCCAGTGGATGTTATCTATCTCGACTTCCATAAGGCATTTGATAAGGTGCCACACGGGAGGCTGCTGAGCAAGGTGAGGGCCCATGGTGTTCGAGGTGAGCTACTGGGATGGATTGAGGATTGGCTGTCTGACAGAAGGCAGAGAGTTGGGATAAAAGGTTTTTTTTCGGAATGGCAGCCGATGACAAGCGGTATCCCGCAGGGTTCAGTGTTGGAGCCACAGCTGTTCGCATTATATATTAATGATCTGGATGAAGGGACTGGGGGCATTCGAGCGAAGTTTGCCGATGATACGAAGTTAGGTGGACAGGCAGGTAGTACAGAGGAAGTGGGGAGGCTACAGAAGGATCTAGACAGTTTGGGACAGTGGTCCAGGAAATGGCTGATTGAATTTAACGTGAGCAAATGCGGGGCCTTGCACTTTGGCAAAAAGAATAAAAGCATAGTCTACTTTCTAAGCGGTGAGAAAATTCGTAAAGCCAAAGTACAAAGGAATCTGGGAGTGCTAGTCGAGGATTCTCTAAAGGTAAGCATGCAGGTTGAGTCCGTGATTAAGATAGCAAATGCAATGTTTTCACTTACCTCAAGAGGGTTGGAATATAAAAGCGCCATTGCGCTACTGAGACTTTATAAAGCTCTGGTTAGGCCCCATTTGGAGTACTGTGTCCAGTTTTAGTCCCCACACCTCAGGAAGGACATACTGGCATGGAACGAGTCCAGCAGAGATTCAAAGGATGATCCCTGGAATGGTTAGTCTAACATATCAGGAACGGCTGAGGATCCTGGGATTGTATTCATTGGAATTTAGAAAATTAAGGGGAGACTTAATAGAAACTTACAAGATAATGAAGGCTTGGAAAGGGTGGACGCTAGGATTTTTTTTTCCGTTAGTCGAGGAGACTAGGACCCGTGGACACAGCCTTCGAATTAGAGGGTGTCAATTCAGAACAGAAATGCGGAGACATTTCTTCAGCCAGAGCGTGGTGGGCCTGTAGAATTCATTGCTGCAGAGTGCAGTGGAGGCCAGGACGCTAAATGTCTTCAAGGCAGAGATTGATAGATTCTTGATGTCTCGAGGAATTATGGGCTACGGGGAGAATGCGGGTAAGTGGAGTTGAAATGTCCATCAGCCATGATTGAATGGCAGAGTGGACGTGATGGGCCGAATGGCCTTACTTCCACTCCTATGTCTTCTGGTCTTATGGTCTTATGGTTTGTGGTTGTTTAAGGTCATTCCACACGGCTCTGGTCTTCTCTGCAAGAATTGCTGCAGAAGTTTTTATTTAACTAAAACGGAACAGAAATGTGATTATACATGTGTGGGGTTGAGTGTCACTTGAATTGGGAATTTCCAGCGCAGAGGTAAAGACACTACTACTTTGCCAAAAGAAAAGTTAGATGTACTTCAGTGTAATGTGTTCATCCCAACAATATTCCGTTAGACTCATAGAATCATAGCGATGTATAGCATGGAAACAGACCCTTCGGTCCAACCCATCCATGCTGACCAGATATCCCAACCAAATCTAGTCCCATCTGTCAGCATTGACCCATATCTCTCTAGACTCTTCCGATTCATATACCCACCCAAATGCCTCTTCAATATTGCAATTGTACTGGTCTCCACCACTTCCTCTGGCAGCTCATTCCACACACGTTCCACACTCTGCGTGAAAAAGTTGCCCCTTAGGTGTCTTTCATATCTTTTTCCTCTCACCCTAAACCTATGCCCTCTATTTCTGCCCCCCCCCCGATCCCAGGGACAAAAAAACTTGTCCATTTAACTTATCCATACCCCTCATAATTGTGTAAGCCTTCATAAGGTCGTCCCTCAGCTTCTGACGCTCCAGGGAAAACAGCCCCAGCCTGTTCAGACACTCCCTATAGCTCAAATCCTTCAACTCTGGCAACATCCTTGTAAATCTTTTCTGAAAAGTTTAAAAATTTGAAACATTTTTCCGATAGGAAGGAGACCAGACTTGCACGCAATATTCCAACAGTGGCCTAACCAATGTCCTGTATAGCTGCAACATGACCTCCCAACTCCTGTATTCAATACTCTGACCAATAAAGCATACCAACTCCTTGTTCACTATCCTATCTACCTGCGATCCCACTTTCAAGGAGCTATGAACCTGCACTGCAAGGTCTCTTTGTTCAGCAACACTCCCTAGGACCTTATCATTACGTGTTTAAGTCCTGCTAAGATTTGCTCTCGCAAAATGCAGCACCTCACATTCATTTGAATTAAACTCTATCTGCCACCTCTCCGCCCACTGGCCCATCTGATCAAGATCCTGTTGCAATCTGAGCTAACCTTCTTCACTGTCCACTACTCCTCCAATTTTGGTGTTATCTGGAGACTTACTGACTGTACTTCTTACGCTCGCATCCAAATAATTTACGTAAATGACCAAAACATAGAGGAACTAGCACTGATCCTTGTGGCACTGCACTGCTCACAAGCCTCCAGTCTGAAGAACAACCCTTCACCACCACCGTCTGTCTTCTAACTTTGAGCCAGTGCTGTGTCCAAATGGCTAGTTTTCCCTGTATTCCGTGAGAACTAACCTTGCTAATCAGTCTCCCATGGGAACTTTGTTGAACGCCTTACTGAAATCCATATAGATCTCATCAACCACTCTGCCCTCAATCCTCTTTGTTACTTCTTCTTAAAACTCAATCAAGTTTGTGAGACATGACTTGTCACGCACAAAGCCATGTTGAATATATATAATCAATCCTTGCCTTTCCAAATATGTGCACATCGTGTCCCTCAGGATTCCCTCCAACAACTTGCCTACCACCGAAGCCAGGCACACTGGTCTGTAGTTCCCTGGCTTGTCCTGACGACCCTTCTTAAATAGAGACACCACATTAGCCAACCTCCAGTCTTCCAGCACCTCAGCTGTGACTCTCGATTCTATAAGTATCTCAGAAAGTGGCTCAGCAATCATTTCTCTAGCTTCGCACAGAGTCCTAGGGTACACCTGATCAGGTCCTGGGGATTTATCCACCTTTATGCGTTCAAAGACATCCAGCACTTCCTACTGCCTAATATGGGCATTTTATGAGGTGTCGCCAACTATTTCCCTACATTCTATATCTTCCATATTCCTTTCCAAATTAAACCTGATTATTCGAAACACGCAAGAAGTCCAAAGGATACGTGTTTGCTCTGAAAGGGCTCAGTCTGAAGTATATTCAATTATTTCCATTTGGCTGCTCACGGTCTCTTTCTCAGTTGTCACCTTTTTTTTGTTCGAATAACTGATTACTTGTGTTCAATATAACATCAGATTTGCAATGTTCCAGGAAATATCAATTGTAGAATGCTTCAGAGAATGCCAGGTGCAGATATTTCAAAATGCATGGAACATAAATGTAAGATTTAATTTGCAGCTATAATAATTCACCCAACCTAGTGATGACAGACCAAATGAAGACGTACATCACAGCCTATTTTAAACGAATATGCAATATTTACTCGGTCATAGAGTCATCGATGTCTATAGCACATAGAAAAAAGACCAATTAGCCACCCATTTAAAAAAAGGACCAAACTTCTCTTTCCGGCTTCCAGCACTTGATCCATAGATTCGAACATATTGGCATCACAATTGAACTTGTAAGTATTGCTTAAATGCTATGACAGTTTCTGCCTTCCTCACCTTCACAAACCATTCCTTCCAGATTCCCACCATACTCTAAATGAAAATAACATTCACATCACCTTTAAAATTCCTTCTCAGTTACGTTGAACCGATCCCTCTTTGTCGATGACTCCTCCACCACTGATCAAATCATCCAACCAGTTTGCTTATGTCCTCTTGTCATCACTATTTATCACCCCACCATTTTTTAAACATCCAATAATTTATTGATTATCTCTCCTAAATCAAGTCTAAATCATTCATGTATAGCACACTTAGATAGCTTTAGACTGACTGTAACATTAAAAAGCGCATTGCAGAATACAATAATGAACATCTTAATCTGGTCAGCATCACTCCCACCATGACCATGTTCATAATGTGCATGGGAGGATTATGCAAGTAGCTATCCAAGGTGGTCCATACATTATGTAGGCTCTGTGATGAGATCAGATGAGTATTGAAGTCACTCATCAGAGGCATTCAGGTCCATATCTGAAGCTTTGGAAGCAACACTGACATAGCCGCTGACAGAAGTGAAGCTTTTATTCCGATTTTATTCTCATCTGAGCTCATGATGTGCTTAGAAGGAATTCACTCACACAAAAAAGAAAATGATCAGATGAAATTCATGAAGCAAATAACTTTAAGAAGATGAAACCTTGCTAAAACTATCAGTCAATAACAATGGCTGAGGAACATTAAATGGTGTCAGGAAAATGCTGTTGCGACATAGGTAGATCTCAATGGGAAATCAATCCTCTAAAGCAAGTCAGAACTGGAAGTGGGTGCTCAGAGAAATCAGATTAGGTGAAGCAGCAAATGCTTGGAAAGACCAGATACATATGAAACGCTGGCGGACAATTTGGTCTTGATATTGTTAACCTGTGTGGCCTGATGCCCTGTATGAGTGTATATAGGTTTATAATCTTAGTCACACAGCAACTTAGTGTGTGTGTGCATTTAATTGAACAGACTTTCATCAGGATTTGGACTAGGCGCAAAAAGAAACCAACTTTTTTTTCATCAGCTGAAATTTCTGAGCTCAAACAAGGCAGAAAAATTCAATAACATTGGAAGTGAGAGCTGACAGGCGGGAGGAAACAGTATGTCTTGCACTGAAAATGAGCATAAACAAAACTGTGAGCAGGGCCAACTAAATGGGCTTTTGCCCAATGGAAATCGGGATAAAGCATAACTTACAAACATTTCAAATAAGGAGAAAAGGCTTGTGAACCGCAGAGAAAACACTTCAAAACAGAATAATACAGTGAAGATTCATTAAAAACGTAAGAGTACATTCACAAAAGTTCATTGACGACCCAACCAGGGGGATTATTGTTGAATGTTAAAATGTTAATTTGGTAACGTGCTTCAGAGGAATACAACTCCACATTGGTAACAAAGGAGGTGACAGAACATCACACAGCGTGACAAAAATATCATGAGTTTTTGGTTTTGACCAAAAAGGCAGGAAAATTATTTATGCATGAAATAATCAGCAAGAAATTCACAGTAGAATTAAAATGAAATATGAAACAATATCAAAAGTTTATGAGGTTCATTGTAGAATAAAATATGCTGTAATCAAATTGATAATTGTAAACAGCTTTGTCGCACCTTTAAATAAATAATAAAGACAAGACATATTTATCAAAGAAAAGAGACTGGGTGTCTTACAGATATATTCAGGGTTTGTCTTTTTCAAAAATCAGAACATAATCTGCATAAAAAAACAATTTATGCAATTGTCTTTTAATACATCAAGTAATTTAATTCAGGTTTGAAGAATAGAATCATTTAAACAGATTTATTTTCTCACTGCATCTGTTGAGCATAAATAACAAACTAATTTGACTCACTCACGATATGAAGAAACAGCTGGATACTGTAAAGGCGATAGCTTCTGACAACATTCCAAGCGTAATACTGAAGGTTTGTTCTCCAGAACGACTCGCATTTTAGTGCAGTCCATGAGAAAGTGAGGACTGCAGATGCTGGAGATCGGACTCTATGAGTTTGGTGTTGTAAAAGCACAGCAGGTCAGGCAACACCTGAGGATTAGGAGATTTGTTGTTTTGAGTATTAGCTATTCATCAGGAATGTGAGGGGGTGGCCCAAAGGAGCTGAGAGACAAATGAAGGTGGTGTGGCTGGGGGAAATGTAGCTGGGAATGCTAAAAATGAATAAAGGTGGGTGTGAATGTGATAGGTTTGAGAGGAGGGTGCAGCGAATAAGTGGGAAAGAAGATGAACAGGTAACCTCGTTCAAGAGGGTGGTGCCGAGTTGGAAGGTTGGATCTGGGAAGAAGGGAAGTGAAAAAACTATTGAAACCTACCTTGATCCCAAGTGGTTGGAGGGTCCCAAGGCCGAATATGAGGCGTTCTTTCTCAAGGGTGCGGGTGGCTACAGTTTGAAAGTAGTGGAGGCCCAGGACTTGCATGTCCTTTGTGAAGTGGGAGGGGGAGTTAAATTATGTGACCACAGGGCGGTGAGGCTTTTCAGTGCATGTGCCTCAGAGATGTTCTCTTAAACTTTTTGCAGTGTCCTCTCTCCCCACTGTCGAGGAGACCACACTGAGAGCAACACCTCATCTTTCACCTGGGGACCCTCCGACATGGGATCAATGTATTTTTCTCCAGTGTCCTCATTTCCCTTTACCCCACCAGATCTTGGATCATACAGCTTAAATTGGATTCTGTTTTCACCAGTTGTACTTCCGTGGAGACTTTTAAAATCCATTCGGGAGAAGAAACATTGCAAAACTTTATTTATGTTCGGTGATTATTTACTTTGTAACAGTGTTACAGGCGGTGTCCAAAACACCATGAGAAAACACCAGTCATTGTGTACCTCAATTCGACCAACCATAAAAATTCCAATGACGCAGATTGGTGTGCAATTAATGTTTCTGAAACGAGTAACTCACCTCTAAACCTAAAACCCTAAAACCTATCAACTCATTCAAGCCAAACCTCAGATGCGTCATAGTCATGGAGTATACAGAGTGCAAACAGACTTTTAGATCAAACCAGTCCATGTCATTTTTGTTGATTAGTGATTACTTGCCTGGATAAGTGCAGATTCAACATCATTCAAGAAGCTCGATTCTCTCCAGACAAAGCAATTCACTTGGCTTTCATCAAACTACAAGTATTGGTACTCTCTGAACCCCATTGGCCACTGGGCTCATTTTGTAATACATACAAGATGAATCGTGACAATTTACCATGGTGCTTCGACAGCACTTTGTGAACTTCTACCTGTTATTCCCAGATCGAAAATGGCAATAGACAATTCCACAACATGCAATTTTCACCTCCAAACCATGGGCCATCCTGATTTGGAACTATATTCCTGTTGCTTCATTATACTGGATTATAAACGTAGTATGCAATTCTATAACATGGACTGTTGCCTTCTAAACAACAGATCATCACAGCATTGAGAAGACTAATCAGCAATAAGAATTACATGCTGGTCTGGTTATCGAAGCAGATATTCCTTAAATGAATTTAAAACAAGAAAAACCTGTTGCAATAATAAGAAGCCATACAATGTCTTCAGCCCAGTACTCATGAAGGGCACTAATCTTGGTACGTTGTTGTTTATTGTCAGAGGAATCAAGTACAAACGTAGTGACAGATTCTATTTCCTGTGCAAATTTTATGGAGTCAGAAATGTACAGCATGGAAACCTTGCTTTGGCCCAGCTGCATACCGACCATACATCGCAACCTATTCCATTCCCACCTGCCAGCCCTCGGCCCATAACCCTCCAAATTCTTCCAGTTCATATATCCATCCAGATGCATTTTAAATGTTGCAATTGTACCAGCCTCCCCCACTTCCTCGGGCAACCCATTCCACATATGTACCATCCACTGCATAAAAGTGTTGCCCCACAGGTCTCTTTTATATTTTTCCCCCTCACCCTAAACGTATGCTCTCTAGTTCTCGTCTCCCTCACCCCAGCGAAAAGACCTATTTTTCCTACCCATGTCCATCTTGCTTTTACAAACGGCTATAAGGTCAACCCTCAGCCTCTGACACTCCAGGGAAAACAACCCCAGCCTTTTCAACCTCCCCCATAGCTCAAATCCTCCAAACCTGGCAACATCCTTGTAAATATTTTCTGAACCCTTTCATGTTTCATCCTTTAAATAGGAAAGAGACCCGAATTGCATGCAATATTACAAAAGAGGCCGAACCAATGTCCTGAAGAGCTTTAACATGATCTCTCATATATTGGTCAGTTTTCACCACCTTACATGAAAACTAAACTATTGGTGTAGAAGCATGTCAGAGGAAGTTCAGTCCACCAATTTATGGAATGAAGGGATAATCTTGGTGCAACAGTTTGAACAAGTTCGATCAAGGTCGATAGCGTTTATCAGAATCAGATATGATTTTGCTTAAGCATGCACAATCCTATATGGAATTGGCTGGGGGATGATCAAATGCATTTTCCCCAAACTGAGGAAGTAAAGTGACAAGGGGAAGCTCTTTCAGCTCATTCATCCCGTTACAGAGAATAGCATGATAACCTAGACCAACGGATATGTTACAGGGAAATACGGGGAGTTCATTCAACCACTCCACAGTAACTCCATTAACTTTCCAATTGCAGAAGGCAATCAAACGCCTCATTGTTTCATTCTTATATGAAGTCCTTTTAAATAGGAATACTTGGGGTTCTTCCTATTATTGAACATATTCATCTGCAGGTGGTTAATAGACGCATTTGGTGGATAGCCATAAAAGAGTTTCAAGGACATTTGTCAAACCTCAAGAAATGCCCTTCTAAGCATGGAACTGCCTTTGGGATACATTATAAATGAATGGAAACCAATACCAATTCATTATCAACCAACTTCTTCAGTTCGACACCACTGATATATGAAGAGAAGAACCATGATTAGAAAGTAACACAGAGAGAAAAGATATCCGCAAATGAATATTTTCTAACTTCACAGGGAAAAACAAACACAATTACGTAACTATATAGACCATTGCCTGCCATGTTTAATAACTGATCAGTGAGATTTGGTGGGATTGTACAATCATTGAATAACCGATATTACATATGGTGCCAAAGTTGTTCAATGTAACAAATCGTAATAGATGTACATGTTCAGGGGCACCATTTATTGTCTTCTAGGAGAAAGTGAGGACTGCAGATGCTGGAGATCAGAGCTGAAAAATGTGTTGCTGGAAAAGCGCAGCGTGTCAGGCAGCATCCAAAAAGCAGGAGAATCGACATTTCGGGCATGAAACCTCCTGCAGGAATCCTGATTTCTGAAGAAGGGCTCATGCCCGAAAAGTCGATTCTCCTGCTCTTTGGATGCTACCTGACCTGCTGCGTTTTTCCATCCACACATTTTTCGGCACCATTTATTGTCCACTATATTTAACGTGGAGAGGGTATGTTGACCCTATTTCATGAAATACTGCAGGGGTACTACTGAGTTGGTTGCATTTAGAGATAAGAGAAAACAATGGAGTTTTCATAATATGAATCACATGGCAGTGATTTGGTATTCAAGTCAACCTTGAATGAGCAAGCAGAGGATGATTTTGTGCATGGAAAGCTCTGATTCGCTAGAAATATCGTTGGATTAACCTGCTGCAAATCATGTCACATTATTACATTTGGTTGGTCTTTTCTTGAAATTAAGGCTGTGCTGTCTCTTAAAAATCTCATAAATATTGCGTAATTTTCAAATGTAATTGCGCCATTTATACACCAAACACAGAAGCTTTTAACCTCTGCCAGACTGCCTTAATTTATTAAACTGGTAACCTTGCTTTAAACAGACCATACTCCTAGTGATACTTTTGACCGATCTTGAGACTGAGGGGACTCACAGGGATTCTACATTTGCAAGTGAAGACTGTTGATGTTGGAATGTCAGAATCGAAGAGTGTGGCAGTGGAAAAACACAGCAGGTCAGGCAGCATCTGAGGAACAGGAGAGTCGATGTTTTGGGCATAAGCCCTTCAACAGAAATGTTGAATGGAAAGGGAGCTGAGAGATAAATCGAGGGTGAGGCTCGCCAGAAGGCAGCTGGGAAGGCGATAGGTGGATGCAGGTGGCCAGTAATTGTGATAGATCAGTGAGAAATAAGATGGACGTTTAGAAGATGTCAAGGGAGAGGTGCTGATTTGAGTATTGGATCTGGAATGTGGTGGTGGGGGGAGATTTGAAAATTAGTGAAGTCGGCATTGATGCCGTGTGGTTGAAGGATCCGAAGGTGGAAGATGAAGGTATAGTCAAGGTAGCTGTGGGAGTCGATAGGTTTGAAACAGATACCTGTGTGCAGCTGGTCGACAGAGTTGGAGACAGTGAGTTCCAGGAAGGGAGGGAGATGTCCTATACTTTTAAGGTGAACTGAAAGTCAGTGTGAAAGTTGTCACTGAAGGTGATGAAGTGTTCCATCTCCTCGAGAGAGCACGAGGTGCCGTTGATACAGTGATAAATGTAGTGGAGGAAAACGTGAGGAACATCCCATGTGAATGCGTAAGAAGGACTGTTCCATGTAACCTATAAGGTGGTAGGGTTAGCTGGGGCCCACGCAGGTGGCTATAGCTACCCCTTTCAGCTGAAGGAAGTGGGTTGATTCAAAATAGAAGATATCAAAGATAATGATAATTTTTGCCAATCGAATGAGTGTGGCAGAGTAAGGGAACAGGATAGGCCCAGAGTCATTTGCAATGGCGGATTGGCATGCATAATAGCTGGATGCCCATGGTGAAAATGAGGCATTGGGTCCGAGAAAACAAAAGTCATGCAGCAGTTGGAAGGTGTGGGTTGTGTCCTGATGAAGGAGCATCGCTCCAAAATCTAGTGTGCTTCCAATTAAACCTGTTGTACTATAACCTGGTGTTGTTGTGATTTTTAACTTTGTACACCCCAGTCCAACACCAGCATCTCCAAATAATCTCTTCTTTAACAGTTGGCAATAGAATCTTAATATACCATGAAATATTGATTGATACGTGATGACTATTAATAAATTAGCTTTTAATTCCAATTTTTATTCTTTGACTTTAATTTTTGTCAGTATCTGTGTTGGGATTTGAAACAGTGCCTTGAGTGTGGTAACCATGCTTCTGAATGAACCGTCCAATGACATTACGAGTCCAACACCTGACTTCCCATTGTGAAGTAACTTCAGAGCCAAAAACAAGTTAACGTTTCTGATCCAAATGCTTGCAGTTGGGCAAGTAATCAGAAGGGAACTGTGACTGTAAATTTTGGATTTAACAAAAACATAAATGAAGATTTATTCAACAAGTGTACTGAAGCAGAGGTGGAGATTGGAGATATTCTGGAAGTGGCAGAGAACAAACTTGGTCATGGAAAGGGGAAGTACCGATACTCGAATCAACTCAGAGCATAAGGGATTGATGAGATTTTGAACAGTTTTGTTTCTTTCAGAAATTTGTGATAGAGACATACAAATTTTGTGAATAAGCAATAGAGTTTGTGATTGAAACTGAAGATAATAGTTTCTGTCTTTGCAGAATATAGACAACAGAAATAGCAATAAAATTCATCATAGTTAAGTAACAAGAGACTTACCAGGAACACCAACAATAGCCAGGATGGGATAGTAACCCGCCTGAATAATCATCAGCACGGCTTTGATGCGCTGTGGTAATAATGCCCAATCCTGAGAAAGAAGATAAGTGCCCAAGGATAAACTCCTGTTCATTGTTGTTATATTCCAGTCGAATGTTCTCAGATTCTCATCCATTGTTGTAACATTCAAGTCTATTGCTCTCAGTTTCTGAATCATTGGTCGGATATTCCAGTATATTTGTCTCAATTCCGCTCTCTTTTCTCTCCCCCTCTCTGCACCCCCTTATCCCCGTTCATTTCAGAAGTGATGCTCCTGCTGATGCAATGCGAAAATACATTGCTAGTAGTCCCTTATTAGTACGACAGTGCAACCTTTTAGTGAGACGGTTAGATCCATGGAGACTGATATTTATCATGGTCATTAAACAAATATATTCAGTTTACCCATGTCAGTGCAGCGCGTTTATATTACAACAATTGAGGGTCTGCATAGGTTGTTGACATTGGTGACTTTTGGCCTTGTTGCCCATTTCACACTGCCCAAGGAATATTGTTGATGAGGTGAAAGATAATGTTTTCGCTCTGCAAGTTGGATGATTGTTGTTGCGTTGTTCACATGCAACGCTGCAGCCCAATATGCAATAGCCAATCAAGAGGTTGTTACGAAGCTGAATTTTCCACCACTGCAATAGCTTCCAACCAAACGATTATTTCTAGACATCATTACTCTGAACACACAAAGGAAATGTGGTGTGTATGGACCTTCCACTTTCTGTTCATATAGTACTCACAAAGTACTTTATCAACTTTTGAATTAAATCTGCGAACATATTCTAGCACAGTTTATTTGCTTTAAAGCAGGATTTTTCCAGTCTTTTTGCCCTCAGTCCGAAAGGAAAAATGACATTTATAGTTTTCTTGTTCAATGAAACCCATGGATTAAAGATTGTGTGACAAATTTGCCCACACGTGGACAGATGGTATGGAGACTTAAGGCGCAAAACTGACATTCCCCAGGTACAGTAATCAAACATCACCTTTTGCTCACAGAAAACAAAAATGCCAAAACAAAACAAAACAGGAAACATTCGGGAGACGAAATAGCGAGCGAACATATTAACATACCAGGATGATTTGTATAGCTGACGTCACAGAGTACACAGAGTGAATGGAAATGGTGAAGAAAACAATAGAAAGAGCAGGGCATCGTTCTTCAGACTGAAATGACCAACGTTTATCGAGTATAATATCTGTTAGTGTGACAGGAGGATTGAACAATGGGATTTGAGAGATTTTGAATTATTATCTGTGAGAGGACAATATGTAGGGCTACGGGGAAACTGCAGGAGAATACCAGCAGAGGAATAGCTCAGTTCGAGCTGGTGCAGAGACGACAAACTGAATGAGAACCGTCTTTTCTGTGAGGTCCTTCAATAGTTCTTAAGTCTTTTTTTAAGGCGCCTGAGGACATTTGCTGGTTCAGTATTCCACCTTGTGTTTTCTTTAGCCTGTTCTTTCTGCCTGCTCTGCCATGAAGTGATTTTGCATGTAAAATGAGTTTTACAGAGTAAATTGCCTGAGAATCAATAACTTGTAGGGGATGTTTACAAATGTTTTGTTTCTTCGAAAGTATTAAAGAAGTAGATTCAGTGCATTGAAAATGATACGGGCGGAGGTGATGAAGTAATGGGAGCAACAACACATGGTATGATTCACATATAACCAAATTCAACAACCAGAAGCTGTCAATAAAATCAAAGTGCTGGAGATGATGGTAATCTGAAGTGAAAACAGAAAAATGTGAAGATATTCAGCAGATCAAGTAGCACCTGTAGAGGGAGAAACTGTGTTAACAATCCGTGTGTAATATGAATTAAATTTTAATTGAATTTATTGTCACATGTACCGAGGTATAGTGAAAAACTTTGCCTTGCAAGCAATACAGGCATTTCACAGAGTTAAGTAGCTTAGATATCAAATAATAATTAAACAGCGGCAAAAACAAAAACAGTGGTACATGCGATTATTAAGAGTTGTGAGTCCATTCAGCACTCTAAAACAGGAGTGCAGGAACAGTTATGAAATCGGCTGGTGTGTGTGCATTCAGGCTTCTGTACCTTCTTCTCAATGGTAGAGATTGTAAAAAAAACATTGCCAGGGTGGGATGGATCTTTGAGAATGCTGGCGGCCTTTCATTGATAGTGGGCCAGCTAGGTGGATTCTATAGATGGGAGGTTGACTTTTGTAATTGCTTGGGACAAGTTCACCACTCTCTATGACCGTCTCTAATCTCGGACGGTACAGTTGCCATACCAGGTAGTGATACATTCAGACAGAATGCTCTTGATAGCTCACTTATAAAAGGTAGACAGTGTGTTCGCTGTCATGCCAAATTTCCTCAGCTGCCTGAGTAAGAAGAGACATTGTTGGGCCTTTGTAACCAGTGTGTTTTCATGAAGAGTCCAAGAAAGCTTGTTATGGATGGCCACTCCCAGGAGCATGACACTCTCCACTCGCTCCAAGAGTCAGAGTCATAGAGATGCACAGCATGGAAACAGATTCTTCGGTCCATCCCGTCCATGTCGACCAGATATCCGAACCCAATCTTGTCCGACCTTCCAGCATCCCACCCATATCCCTCCAAACCCGTCCTGTTCATATACCCATCCAAATGCCTTTTTAAATGTTTCAATTGTACCAGCCTTCACCACTTCCTCTGCCAGCTCTTTCCACACACGCACCACCCTCTGTGCGAAAAGTTGCCCCTCAGGTCTCTTTTATATATTTCCCCTCTCACCCTATACCTATGCCCTCTAATTCTGGGCTCCTCGACCACAGGGAAAATACTTTCTCTATTTCCCCAATCCATGCCTCTCGTGATTTTGTAAACTTCTACAAGGCCACCTCTCAACCTCTGATACTCCAGAGAAAACAGTTCTAGCCTTTCTGCATCTCCCTATAGCTCAAATCTTCCAACCCTGGAAACATCCAATACTCAGACCAAAAAAACGAAAGCGTACCCAACGCCTTCTTCACTATCCTATCTACCTGCGACTCCAATTTCAAGGAGCTATGAACATGCACTCCAAGGTCTCTTTGTTCAGCAACACTCCCTGGGACCTTACCATTAAGTGTATAAGTCCTTCTTAGATTTGCTTTCCCAAAATGCAGCACCTCGCATTTATCTGAATTAAACTCAATCTGCCACTTCTCAGCCCATTGGCCCATCTGGTCAAGGTTCTGTTGTATTCTGAGGTAACCTTTTTAACGGTCCACTACACCTCCAATTTTGGTGTCATTTACAAACTTAGTAACTGTACCTCTTATGCTCGCATTCAAAGCATTCATGCACATGACATAAAATAGGGGACGCAGCACCGATCCTTGTGGCACTCGACTGGTCACAAGGCACCAGTCTGAAAAACAACCCTCCACCACCACCCTCTGCTTTCTTCCTTTGAGCCAGTTCTGTATCCAAATGGCGAGTTCTCCCTTTATTCTGTGCTGTTAAAGCGTAGGGGGACATGAGTAACATCCCGCCAAAAGTCAATAATGAGTTCCTTGTTTTTGCCACCATTAAGAGCTAGGTTGCTCTCAGTGCACCATTGTTCCAGGTCTTCCACCTCCAGTCTGTAGTCTGGTGCATCGCAATTTGAGATTCGACTGATTAAGGTGGTGTCATCAGCTAATTTGGAAATGGCATTAGTCTGGTGTTTGGCAATGCAGTTATGGGTATACAATGAGTACAGTAGGGGGCTTAGTATGCACCCTTGGGGGGCTCCAGTGTTAGTGAGGATGAAATATTGTCCCCAATCTTCACTGTCAGTGGACTGTGGGTCAGGAAACTGAGGATCCAGTTGCAGAGAGTTGGGCTTATTCTGAGATCACTAAGTTTAGTAGTAAGTCTCGAGGGGATAATAATGTTGACGGCTAAATTGTAGTCAATGAATAGGATTCTTACGTAGCTGTTCTTGGTCTCAAGATGCTCCAGGGAAGATTGAAGGGTAAGTAATATAGCATCTGACATGGATCTGTTGATCCAATGGGCAAGTTGGAGGGTGTCAAGAGTAGAGTGGAGGCTAGAGTTGTTTAATGCCATGACCAGCCTTTCAAAGCACTTCAGCACATCAGAAGCAGCTCTGATGAAAGATTATGTTGGACTACAAGCGGTAATTCGGAGTCAGTCTCCACTGATGCCTGCAATAACTTCTGCGTTTCTCCAGCACATCGGATTTTTAGTTCTGGACTGTGGCAGGTTGTCTGATTTGTACCAGAAAATCAATTCCCTCTTTTTGTTGAATCTGAAGTATTTGATTATTGGCATCAAAGTAGAAATTTGTAAACTTGTTAAACTTGAAATGTTAGTAAACGTCGATTTTGGAGTTTTGGTGATAAATTGTCATTGAAAGGTTGAATTCAGTGGCATTGAAATTGCAGCATAAATCACCTGAAAGTAACTGTTTCAAATTATTGCAATCATAGTCTTGTTGTCCTGTCACACGCCAGGCGGGTGAGATGTGTACCAGCAGCTCAGTTTGGATTATGACTCCCCTATTTTAGGATTCATTTCAAACGTCAACACAGCCAGAACCCTCCTTCCAACACTTGTGAACTGATAATCTGTGGACTATCACCAAAATCATCCTCTGGCTTAACACAGTGTAGACTTTACTTGCTGTCCTTCCGGAGGTTGGAACCTGACAACGAGATGTGTCTTCATCGGTTCCTGTTTATGAACTTTCACACTGAAACTGGCTTCTGCGTGGCTGTAATGTTCTGATATAGTTACAGATCACACAAAACCAGGTTATTGTCCAACAGGAAGTGTCAGCTTTCAGTGCTTCCAAATAAACCTATTGGACAATAACCTGGTTTTGTATGATTTTTAACTTTGTCCACCCCAGGCCAACAACCAGCACCTCCAAATCTTCTTCAGATTTAGGTGTGGCACATTCATACACTAAAGACATACCTCCCTGAGACTTAAGAGTGTGAAAAGACAAAAGATCCGATGGATTTAATAAGTCACATTTATCTGAGGCCCTGTCGGCTGCTGGCAGGCACGGATTTTATTGCTTCTCCCTAATTAGTCTGGAGAACGTGGCAAAGATCTTGAACCTCTTCTTTCGAAGAGTTTTGGATACACGTAGAGAGCTGTTTGGAAGGGAATTCTAAGATGTTTTACATTGATAATGAAGGAATGGAGATTTAGTCTCTATTCAAGATGGCATATGACGTGGAAGAAAACTTGCTTTTCCAATTGCCGAGTCTGGGCCATTTCTTTGATGAACCTCTTGTGCAATGTACAGGGAGAGAAATGGTTGATCTATAAAAAACAACAATATTGCTTTTTTTGTATTTATGATACTGACCAGAATTTTCTGTAATTCCCATTAATCACAATTTTGCTCTGGTTCCTTAATCATGCACAAAGAGATCCAGGGCAGGCACTCTCTGCTCACCTCAAAGAATGAAGAATGAAGAAAAATATAACTCAGTTTGTTTGAACAATATTCTCATTGAATTCTCAATATTCAAAGGATAATCAATGCTTGGAAGTCAGATTCTGTTGGAAGACATTGATCCAATTTGAACTCAGGCCGTTTATTAAGTGCCACGATAGAGGGACAGAAAAAGATTCCATGTGGAACAATGTGCATGATATCTGAAAAAAAGAGGGAAATTGACGTGATGCATTCTGAGCTTCCAATTGACTGTTCTTGTCGACAATGCACAGTTAGCAGCTACAATACAAATTAACATTATTGCACGGAGTATCAACGTTTACTGAGTCCAGCACAGTCCATCAGTGTTTGAAAACATTGAGCACAATTCACATACTTGTAGCAAGTCGACTAAAAATAGAACCAGCACTTTTTTCGAGCTGTTTGCATCAGAGAAATTAGCCCAATAAATTAGAGATCACAAAGCACAGTCCGAAGTGAAATTGACAAACAGTTTATTAGCACAGCAATATCGTGGAAGAGAAATTGACGAAACTGGAACAGCACAGACAGTCTGTCCAGGTAGCTGAGAGTTCTCTTACTCGCGCTGAGGATAAAGGTAGGTTTTATAGCAATCTTGCAGAATAAGGTTAATTGAAATGGGGAAAGATACAATGTTTTGGAAATGGAGTAATCTAGTTACAATGATGATAATTGAAAAACAGTTATAGGATGAATGTCCTGATTCTCGATACAATGCAGCATCCTGACAGTATCAATGGGACCACAAGCTTCCAGTCCGCTTCACAGGCAGGTGAGAATGTCTCTTTTGAAACAGTAAGGTGCTTCCATTGTCTTGTCCTGGGGACAATGCTCTTGGTGGTGCCTCTGTCTACCTGTTTTTTGTGTGGCTTTAGTATTACTGTGTTATGGAACTGCCCTCGGGGCTCAAGGATAGCTGTGTTGCTCTGACATTGTTAGTGTGTTTTGGGAAGTGTATTCTCTTGTCCGTGAGTGTTGTCTGGTTTCACTTGTCAGCCGATTTGGTCCCTGCTGAGGCATTCTGGGTTTTTTCGGTATAATGCGGCCAAGTTTGCTTTCCTATGTTCATTATGGGTCTATTATTGGTTGGCAGGGTGGCAGATCGTTTCCCAATATTCCCCCTTTTTTAAAAAAAGCAAATTACTGCGGATGCTGGAATCTGAAACCTAAGCAGAAAATGCTGGAAAATCTTACCAGGTCTGGCAGAATCTGTAAGGAGAGAAAAGAGTTGACGTTTCGATTCTAACTGAAAGCAAAATAAATCAAGTCATTTCCGGATCTTGAGCTGCAGGTATTGAAACAGACATTCAAACACCAGCAAACAAATGTGCATGCAAGGCCGAGCACAAACAGTCAAAGTTTCTCCAAAGGTCAGTGTGTACATGCATCCGGGCACTAAAACCCTGTTGAGTACGAGCATGACGTACAGGTTGCAGATCAGTTTCTGTCTGTCTGTCTGTCTCTCTCTGTGCAGCCCTGTGCAATTGGGAAGCCAGTACCACAGCCACCTCATCACACCCTCCCCCACCCCGGATCAAGTTCGTCAACAACAAAGTGAAGTGTGGGGTACTGAGGGAAGGGGCTGGGAGGAGTCCTTTTTTAAAAGAGTTTTCAGGACTCTGTGATTTTAACTGTGGGTGAGGGAGGTGCTGACCATTCCTTAAACTTTTCTGAACTCAGGCAACGAAGGACCGCAGCCCTACCTTCCCTATTCTACTCCCAAACAATATTGGCTGGTGACATGTATGAACAAGGTCTTCCCTACCTTACTCTCCGAACGACAGTGGTTACCGTGGCGCTTGGTACTTCCTTGAGAGAGTCGGTGTCCACAGACCGCTGCCTCAGCAGGCCAGGTTAGACATGTCCCCGGGGCGCTCCTTCTCTCGAGGGTTGGGGTCCCACAACTTCATGGACTTCTGGTTCGAGCTGGGAATAGAGAACAGACTTCAGCACTGACAAACACAGAAACAAACAGGACAAACTGAAGAGATAAGTACAAGACAAACACAACACAGACAAACAAAATAGCAGGGCTCTTGCCAATTTCCCAACAACCTGTAGATTTCTTAGTATTAAAGAGAAAATGTAATCGGCGATCTCTCTTCCTATCTTGCCAGACTTTCTCTGACCGCCCGTCTTTCCCCTGGCTGGATCAGGATAGTGAAACATGTCCTGGCTCAAAGCGGATCACGCGTCTGCAAAATTAGTTAAACTTTCGTTGGTTGATTAAGGAGCCTACCCAACTACCTCCCGAGAACAAGGCTGTGGTTGCTTAACGCCGAATTGCCGCAGTTGCTGGATTAGAATTGTGGCAATCCTTCACGGTTATCCAGCCTTTCTCTGGTCTCACCTGCTGGGGCAGGGCTAGTGGCCAGGTCCGAATTGGACTAAATTTAAAATATCAGGTTCGCTGACCCTGTTGAGAGACACAAATGGCCTGCTGACTAACGCCAAACTGTCGATGAATTTTGCCCAAATATGCAGGGACCACACTAAATAGATTGGGTGAAATTGACAAGTTGTTTATTACTAGCGATTTCGCTGGAAACAAAATTGACTCGGCTGACACAGAACTGATCGTCTGTACAGGGATATCAAGGGTCCTCTTCTCTGAACAGAGAATCATGCCAGTTTTTTTATATGAATATTTTACAATGATGCTAATGGAATAGAGGGAAAATACAATGGTCTTGATAATTAAGTAATCCAGTTCCCATGGTGATAATCACAAAGCAGTTATCGGAAGAATCTCCTGATTGTAGATATGATGACGCATCCTGGCAGCATAAAACAGATCTTAATGGGATCAGGAGATTACAGCTCTCTTCGAGGGTCAGTGAAAAATCCTTTTCCTGGTTGCTCTCCTGTGAGCGGGTTCCTCTCTGACCTGACCTTTATGTGGCTTTGATATCACAGGTTTCTAACACTGCCCTTAGGTCTTTAGGACAGCTGTGTTGATCGGGACCAGGAATCTTGTGGTGAGTTGCTGTTGACAAGTGTATTCCCTGGTCTGCGAGGCTACCGTCATGTCTGGTTTCTCTTGTCAGCTTGTTTAGTCAATGCTGAGGCATTCTGGATGTTACTTGTATGGTTTGGACAGGCTTGATTTTCTGTGTTCTGTGTGGCCATGCTGTGCGTAGGTGGGGGTGGGGGGGCAGATGATTTCCCATATAGGCAAACAGTCAATTACTTATGCATCACCATTCAAACCAGCAAACATTTCCATCCAAAATGGAAGTGTTTGTGTGTGTGTGTGTGTTTGTGTGAGAAAATGCTTATTCTTCTCCATCTCTGTTTCTAGCTCTTGTCTGAGGATTCCTCTTAGCAAAGCAATTTGATTCTCTCCATCTCAGCATCGTTCAAGTTTCAGATCCCAAATCTAGTGCTGAACCAGTCATGGTCCTGTTGAACAGCAGGTCAGGCTCGAGGGGCTGAATGGCCTCTTCCTGTTCCTCGTTTGGGTGGTCTTGTGCTCTTAATGCTATCTCCCAGCTCTTGGCCCATATCCTGGAGGCTATGACTACAAAAGAGACTGATCTGAAGAGTTCTCCAGTCTTCCAAGAGTCTCTGAGTGAACCAGCCTTTCTGGATTGGAGTTCCAGACTCTGAGTGAGAAGTGAAATCTCCTCAGGGTTCCACTTCGTATCTGACTGCATGGTGAAGCAGACCAGTCATGAGGAATTGAAAAGCAGGCCAGATGTGCTCTGCTCCCCATTTTGAAATGACATGCCGGAGTATATTGTGTCCTTCATCAGATTACCGTTCTATCCCTCCTGGCTGTTATAAAGGTATGGGCTGCCTATGTTATACAGCATATACCCCTGCACTAAATGGTTAGCTCAGCTGGCTGGCAGTGGTTTATAATGCAGAATGAAGCAAACAGCGTGGGTTAAATTCAAACACTGACTGCGGTTACCATGAAAGACTCTCCTCCTCAACCATTGTCTGAGGTTCGGTGCCCCCCCCCCCCCCCCTCCCCACACACACACACCCACCAGTTATAGCACCACCAATCATCTCTCTCTCTAATAAGGGGCTGCCTTATGGTCTATTAAGTCTACAGTGGCATTGCACCTGGAGCACTGCAGATACGACTGGTCACTGTACTGACAGAGGGATGTTCATATGTTGGAATCATCGGCGGACTAATACCCTCCGGAATGAAAAGAGTTTATAATGAGGAAAGGGCCTTTATGTGATCATTATCAAGAAAAGTCAGGGTTTAAACAAAGAAACTATTTCCACTGGTCGGGAATTCTGAATCGAATGAGCAGAGATTGAGAATTGGGGCCATCGTGTTCAGGCTTTGCATTCCACACTCCTACTGAATTCCATACACACGCCATCAATCACTTTACCCTCATCCACCTGGTGCGTCATCTTCTCAATCATTCTTCTCGACCACATTGCCTTTTTCTAGTAGGAAAATTGACAAATATATTCATTTAGCGTTCCCCTATTTCCTCTGACTCCACGAACAACTTCCACTATTATGTTGATTAGTCCCAACCTTACTCCATTCATTCTTGTGTTCCTGATATAGCTGCAGACTATCTTAAAACCTTAGGGCTTTCCTTGATCCTATTTGACAATGACTTCGCATGTCCCCTCCTGACTTTTCTCTCTTTAGGTCTTTCCTGGCTCACCTGTAACTCTCAAGTACCCTAACTGAGCCTTCACATCTCATCAGAACAGAAGCCTTCTTCCTTTGGACAAGAGATTCAACTTCCTTAGTAAACCATGGCTCCCGTGCTTGACCACTCCATCCCTGCCTCACATGTACATACTTGTCAAGGTCAAACAGTGGCTGTTCCTTGAATAAGCCCCACATTGCAGTTGTGTCCATTCCTGCAATTTCCTTCCTCATCCTATGCATCCCAAATTTTGCCAAATTGCATCGGAATTGCCTTTCCCCGAGCTATAACTCTTGACCTGCGATACATACCTATCCCTTTCCATCGTCAAAGCAAACATAACTGAATTGTGCACGCTATCACCAAGGTGCTCACCTACCTGCAACTCTAACAATGGCAGGTTCATTATACAGTACCAAATCTTCTCCCCTTGTTGGCCTGCCTACATACTGTATCAGGATACCCTCCTGCACACATTGGACAAAAACTGACACAGCCAAAGTACTTGAACTATGGTACTCCCAGTCAGTATTTAGAAAGTTAAGGACTCCCATAATAACTACGCTGTCACTCTGCACTTTGCTACCTTATCCTCTACATCTCTTGAACTGTTCGGAGGCCGATGGAAAACTCCCAACGGGGTGACCTCTCCTTTTCCCTGTTTCTAACCTCAGCCCATACTGCCTCAGTAGAGTTCTCAAACATTCTTTCTGTCACCGTACTACTGTCCTTGACAAATAATGCCACACCACCCCCTCTTTTACCATCTTCTCTGTTTTATTGAAAGTTCTAAATCCAGGAACCTGCAACAACTATTGCTGTCCCTGATCGATCCTTGTCTCTGAACTAGCCACAAGATCGCAATCCCTGGTACCAACCCATGCTGCAAGTTCATCCACCTTATTCCGGATGCTCCTGGCATTGAAGTAGACACACTTCAAACTAACTTCCTGCTTGCTGGTGCCTTTTTGCAAATGGAAATATTAATTCTGTCCTCATTATTCTCATCCTCCCATATACTTGAAGTTCCCATGCCCCTGCTGAATTAGTTCATACACATCCGAAAAGTATAAGCAAATTTCCCCCCAGGTTATTGTTACCCCTCTGGTTCAGGTGAAGACCATCCCCAGAATGAGCCCCAGTTATCTAGGAATCCAAAACGCTCCCACCTGCACCATTCCTGTAGCCATGTATTCAACTCCTCTCTCCCCATTTCTCGCCTCGCTATCATGTGGCAAGGGCAACAAACAAGAGATAAGAACTCTGTTTGTTCTAGCTCCAAGCTTCCACCCCAGCTCCCTGAATTTCTGCCTTAAATCCCCATCCTTTTTTCTACCTGTGTCGTTGGTGCCTATGTGGACCCTGACTTGGGGCTGTTCCCCCACCCCCTCAAGGATCCCAAAAACATTATCAGAGATATCACAAACCCTGGCACCTGGGAAGCAACACACCAACTGCGAGTCTCTCTCGCCCTCACAGAACCTCCTATCTGTCCCCCTAACTATGAGTCCCCAATGGCTAATGCTCTGCTCCTCTTCCCCCTCCCTTCTGAGCAAGAAGGACAGACTCTGTGCCAGAGACCTGTTCCTCATGGTTTGCCCCTCGTAGTTGCCCTCCCCACCAAACAAGTATCCAAAACAGTATACTTGTTATTGTGGGGAATGACCATAAGCGATCCCTGCACTATCTGCAGGTCCCCTTTTAGTCCGCTGATGGTGACCCATCTGCCTTTTTCTTGTATCTGAGGAGTGACTACGTCCCTGTAACTCCTCTCAAAAACACCTTCTCAGCCTCCCAAATGATCCAAAGTTCATTCAACTCCAGCTCCAGTTCCCTAATGCAGTTCCCTAATACAGTTCTCGAGGAGCTGAAGTTGGGTGCACTTCCCACAAATGAAGTCACCAGGGACACTAGTAGTGACCCTTATCTCCCACTTTCTGCAGGAGGAACATTCAACTGCCCTAACCGCCGTTTCCACGATTCTAAATTCCAAATGAGACCACTGAAAAACTAAAAAATAATGTATTCAGTCACCTTCCCAGCTGGCACACAGAACCTTTTTGTTTGTTTCGAGGAGGAGGACGGGTGGGAGACAGGTTTAATGTGTGGCTGAAAACACGGCAGGTGGAATATAAGGAGGAGAAATGTCAGGTGATGCACTTTGACAGGAAGAATAGGAGGGTGGAATATTATAAAAAGGGAGAAAGACTACAGAAAGCTACAGAAGAGCGGAATTTTGTAATCCTCATCGGTGAATCAGAAAACACCATTATCTGAGTTCAAAGGGGAACAGGGAAGGCAAATGGAATATTGGAAGCAAAATCAGAAATTGCTGGAAAAACGCAGTTCTGAAGAAGAGTAATTAGACCTGAAACATTAACTCTGTTTTCACTGCACAGCTACTGCCAGACCTATTGTGTTCCTCCACCAATTTCTGAATCTGTTTCTGATTTCCAGCAACCACACTCCTTTGTTCTTTTTTAAAATGCAGTGTTGGTCTTTACTTCAGTGGGAATATAACATAGCAGTGGGGAAGTTTAGCTAAAACAATATAAGGCTGTTGTAGGACCACAGCTGGAATAATGTGAATAGTTTTGGCCTCTTTATCGAGGTGAAGATCGACTGGAGACAGTCCAGGGAGGGTTCACTCGGCTGATCCCAGGGATGGAGAAACTGTCTAATGGAGAGAGGTTGAGTCGGTTGGCTGTGCAGTCATTTGAGTTCAGAAGAATGTGAGGTGACCTAATTGAAATGGACAAGATTCTTCGAGGACTTGCCGAGGGACGGGTGTGGGGGTGGGTGGAAAGTTAGTTTCCTCTTGTGGGAGTGTCGAGGACCAGAAGAATAAGTCGTCATCCATTTCAGAGAGAGATGAGGAGGAACATCTGCCCTCTGAGGGAAGTGAATCTGCGGAATTCTTTCCCACAAAGTGCTGTCTAGGCTGGGTCGTGGAATGTATTCAAGGCTGAGACAGACAGGGTTGTTTCATCAGGAAGGGAATCGAGGGGTTATGGAGAAAAGGGACGATTGTAGAATAGGGGATGATCAGTCATGATCTCATTGAATGGCAGACAGAGTTAATGGGCTAAATGGCCTTTATTTTCTCCTCTGTCTGACGGTCTTAAAATGGAGATTTGGACAGGAATTTTCAAAGAATGGAAATATCACGCGCATTGCCAATTACTTCATTTATTCTTGAAAGGAGCGGACGTGACATTTCACAAACTTCACAAACAGGCACACAGAACCGTATCAATATGAGAATATCTAAAATTATATTATAGCAACAATAACTTAGTATTTAAGATTACTGTTATCAACTCTGCGAATCGAAACTTCTAATTGGCTGGTTAGTGTTATCCAAATGTGGGCTCATAGATATAGGCACAATATTAAAATCTGCTTTCGTAACAATTGCTTTTGACAGTTTATTGAACGGTACATTAGAATATATATAACTGTGACATTACTCTCCTGCTTAAATTTCTACACATTTTTAAATTCGCAATTAAAAGTAATTTATTTAGCACCATAAAATTGAAAGAAAACTATCCTCACAATCCTGTCTAATTTCTTTAGAATGCCTTTGTCTCAACTTTTCAACAAAGAGATGGTGATGTCACAGCTCCCTGGGGCCGTGTATGGGAAAACAAGCCCCGCTATTCTCACAGTTATTACAGAAGTCGATGATTTCATAATATACTGAGCATTCCTCAATGTAACTGTCTTTTAGACGAAAGTTAACAGGAAACATGGACCAGGTTTCTGTGCTGATTGGAACGTACAGTTTATCACAAGTAATGAGACTCCAGCTACAGCCAAACTATTATGATCCATCAGCATATAGCCCAACAAATTAAACGTCAAATCCCTTAGAGACACACTCTTACACACTCTCCCACACACATATGCATGCACGCACACACACAGACACATACACATACAGTAACACAGACACCCACTCAGGCAGACACGCGAACATGCATGTATGTACACGCCTGCACCTTCACACAACCATCCTCACACCCGCACACAGAGAAACACGCACAGACACAGGAGACAAAAACATGTCACGGATAGCGGGAAAGATAGAGAAAGATATTCTGTGGTTCCTCTTCAAATGGAAGTTGAGATGATTTTGTTGGTTCTTGTGCTGCAGATTGCTGCTTCCCAGTCTTCTTTCTCCAGGGGCTCTCAGTGACTTGCAAGAGACACACGGACTGGGTCACACTTATAAACGGTCTCTAACAGACTCAGTAAAAGGCAGAACTCACAGGAACTGCTGAAGGAACAATAAACCAGGTTTCTTTACCCTTAAGGTAGTTTTTTACTGCAGAGAACAGAGAGAGCTCCGGAGCAGGTGGAAGTGTGAAGGCTTCTCTGTATCTGGTTCATAGCCCCAAGCTGTTCAGCTGCCTGAGAACCAATTACATTGCTACAGGCAGGCTGAAGGCCGTTCTCATTGAGAATTGGTCACATGTTCACAAACCAATCAGCTACTTGCTGCAAACCGAAAATCCACCTGCAAATAAGTCCGTTCATCCACATCCACACTTCAATCATTAGGTCACCCTCAACATCCAGTGAATTGCTTTCAGATCAAGTAACAATTGTCCAGTAATGCCTTGTTTTTAAAGTGTCTCTTTCCTCATTTTAAGGCCAAAATTAAACTCCAGATTTTTCAAAGATGATCATGAAGTGCCTTAGAAACATGAAATGAAATTTCAAAAATGCATTTCATTACAAAATAAATGATGTGCAAAGAATCCCAAGACAGCAGTCCATTTATATTATCTCCCCTCTTACAATGTTATGCAATTTGAGCATTCCTTAAACTTCTCCTTATTCCAGCATTTAACACTTGAGGCAATACATCAGTAGTTACATCACATGTTCCACCGATGTTCTTTACATTAAGTGGTTGCAACAAAAGAATCGATCAGAATAGTCTTGAATTCTTTATTTGAAACTTTTCAATGAAGCCCAGTGGATTATGATCAGTGTCACTTAGCATTTCACTTTTCTTTGTCGGATAAAGACTTCAAAGTGTTGAAGAGCATACAGCAATCCCAAAGCCACCCTTCTCTATCAGAGGGCAGTTTTCCAATGACTGGCATTGTTTCGAAGAGAAGTCCCCAATGGGTTTCTCTATACCTGATTCACCATCGTGTAACATTGGTTCATTTTTTCCAATTTGTCTTCATCCTTTCAAAGTTAGCCTTGTGTTCTGCGAACCAGACACCTTTTTACTAGATTCCTTCACAGATTTATTAAACGCACAGCTATCCAGGTATAATTATGCACAAATTTCCAGTAAACTTACACATTGCTATAAATATACTAATTTCTCATTCAGTTTCAGCAAGTGCGAATTCTATTAGAGTCTTCATTTTTGCTATCCTCAGCAGTATGCATGTGTGTGTTTGTATATGTATGTGTGTCTGTGAATGTCTATGTGTGTGTGTACGTGAATGTGTGTCTGTGAATGTCTGTGTGTGTCTGTGTATATGTGCATGCGTGACTGTGAACGTCTGTGAGTGTGTGTCTGTATGTGTGGGTCTGTGTGTATATGTATGCATGTGAATTTCTGTGTATGTGTGCCTGTGTCTATGTGCATGAGTGTCTGTTAGTGTATGTGGGTGTGTCAGCGTATATTAGTGTCTGTATTACAACGCTTTTTTCGTTTATGCGTATTTCTGTGTGTGTCTCTGTGTCTATTTACATGTGATTTTGTCTGCTGTGTGTTAATGTGACAGTCTGTATCTGTATTTGTGTATATTTCTGCGTCTGAATCTCTGTGTCTATTTCTGTTGCTCTGCGTGTGAATTCATTGAAATGGGGTCAAACCTCCCCTTGTGCTCAAGGTGATGCAATGTTGATGCTCATGTTGACATATGTACGTGTGTGTGTGTGTGTGTGTGTGTGTGTGTGTGTGTGTGTGTGTGTGTGTGTGTGTGTGTGTGTGTGTGTGTGTGTGTGTGTTTGTGTGTGTGTGTGTGTGTGTGTGTTTGTGTGTGTGTGTGTGTGTGTGTGTGTGTGTGTGTCTGCAATGGGAATCACTGTGTCCGAATGAAAGTTTGAACAAATAAATTTAAATTAAAATGTGTTGAATCAAAGGCTCAGAATTTTGTCTCTCTGTTCCTCTTGTGTTTCAAGTGATACAATACCACGCTCTGCTGTACTCCCCAAGCCAGTGTACAAATATCAGATTTATTTTGGAGAAAACATCCAAGTCAGTGAGTGTCTTCAATTGCACATTTGTTTCATTCTTCAAAGAATGTCTTTGGCGTCTAAGAGCAATATTGCCCAAACCCTTGCGAAGTTATAAGCGAGTAAGTGTGGGCTGCAGATGCTGGCGATTCGAGTCAAAAAGTGCAGTGCTGGAGAAACACAACCAGTCAAGCAGTATCGGAAGAGTAGGAGTGTCAACGTTTCAAGCATAAACATGTCATCATGAAAAGCGTCTGCCCTAAACGTCGATTCTCCTTCTCCTTGGGTGCTGTCTGACTGGCTGTGGTTTTCAAGCTCCACACTTTTCGACTCTGGGCGTCTGTGTGTTGATGGTAGTGTCAGTTTGGATTATGTTGTGAGCTGCTGCTGGCTCTCTCTCTCCCTGACTAAATCCTTGAGGGAATGAATCCTTCGCAGCACCACGTGTAGTGGAATGGAGGGGACAATAGTGAGTAACATTGTATTTTTTAAAAACCGAACAGACATTTATTGCATGGTTTTGAATCTTCACTCCATGACAGGGAATACTGAACATGTTGGTGGGCTACAATGGTGTAGCAGTCCACTGGAAGTCGTAAGCTTGATGTTTAAAAAGAAAGCCCAACTATTGCTATTATTCATATATTTTACTGTGCTACTGAACTTCTCTCTGTACCGAGAAAATATTCCTGCATAAATAATCTTCAAGTCAATATCTGAGTCAACATGGCACCAATTGTTAAAGTTCACTTGAGACTAACTTTAAGAAAGTTCTGGAATTTACATATGAAAGAACTGAAAACAATATACCAATAAAAGAATAAAAGATGAGAGACTTAAAAACTGATTCAGGTCTTTTTCAATATATAATGTCAGTTACATAACACTGCAAACATTCCATATCCGCCACAAATTCACCTGCACCTCCACACACATCATCTATTGCATCCGCTGCACCCGATGTGGCCTCCTCTACATTGGGGAGACAGGCTGCCTACTTGCAGAACGTTTCAGAGAACACCTCTGGGACACCCAGACCAACCAACCCAACCACCACTCAACACTTTAACTCCCCCTGCCAATCCACCAAGGACATGCAGGTTCTTGGACTACTCCATCGCCAGATCCACCACTCCACACTTGCAGCCATGCGTCGCTACCTACATTCCCTGCAATTAGACCTACCCCAGCTCAGGACAACACTCTCAAAGACCTGCAAAGGGCCTCTACTTTTCTTCATCCACAGAAGAATCCATACACTAAACAAACAGTTCTTCCTAGCCATATCAGAAATTAAAGACAGTAAGTATCAAAAACTTCCATGTAGTAACCCCCAAACTCTGAGTTCTTCAACTGTTGCAGAATCTTCCATCGGCCTCCGAAATCAGTCTGGCCCCATTAACCACGCGGCCGCGAAACTCCCGCGGCAACGACCGCCACCGACGACCATGACGTCACTTTCACCCCCACCGACCTCGCGGCCTTCGCGATCGCCGCCCAGACAACCACCTCCACGATCGCCGACGGATTCGTGACCCCGGCGGCTAACGGGAATAACAGTCGCCACCGCCACTTCCGCCCCTTGGGTTGCCATCACCGCAGCCACTTCCACCCTCAGTGACATCACTAACCTGCACAACCATGACGCCCCAAGTGTCTCCGTCCCCACGCTGGTCTCCGTCACCACGCGTAACCCCGCACCCACGCTGATCTCCATCACCACACCCAACTCCGCCCCCACGCCGAACACTGTCACCACGCCAAACCCCGCGCCTTCGCCGCTCTCCGACACCAAGCCTAACCCCGCCCCCACGCCGATCTCTGTCCCCGTCCCCGCGCCTAACCCCACCCCAACTCCCAGGTCTAGCCCCACAGCAGATCCTCGCTCCCAGCCCTGCCGTGTTTTCACCATCCCTCCAGACCTTCCCCTCTCTGACGAGGAAAGATCAGTCCTCAGCAGAGGCCTCGCCTTCATTTCCCTACGCTCTCGGATAAACGAGTTCAACACGTGGCGAGACATCAAACAATTCTTCTGCTGCCTTCACCTCCGTGCCTACTTCTTCAGCCAAGATTATCGCCCACCCTCTGACGACCCCTTCTCCAGCCTCCAACACAGCCCATCCACCTGGACGCCCTGTGCTGGTCTCTTATCCGCCCTCAGTCTCTTCATAGCCAACTGCCGCTGTGACATTAATGGCCTCAACCTCTCCACCCCTCTCACCCACTCCAACCTCTGACCCTCAGAACGTGCAGCCCTCCAATCCCTCCGCTCCAACCCCAACCTCACCATCAAACCGGCAGACAAGGGAGGCACGGTAGTAGTTTGGCACACCGACCTTTACACTGCAGAGGCTCAACGCCAGCTCGCGGACACCTCCTCCTACTGCCCCCTTGACCATGACCCCACCTCCCACTACCAAACCATCATCTCCCAGATCATCCAAAACTTCATCACCTCAGGAGATCTCCCATCCTCCGCCTCCAACCTCATAGTCCCACAACCCCGCACCACCCGTTTCTACCTCCTACCCAAAATCCACATCTTGACTGCCCCGGCCGACCCACTGTCTCAGCCTGATCCTGCCCCATCAAACTCATCTCTGCATCCCTCGGCACGGTCCTGTCCCCCTTAGTTCAAGAACTCCCCACCTACATTCGGGACACCACCCATGCCCTCCACCTCCTCCATGATTTTCGCTTGCCCGGTCCCCAATTCCTTATCTTTGCCATGGACAACCAGTTCCTGTACACCTCCATCCCCCATCAAGAAGGACTCAAAGCCCTCCGCTTCTTCCTTTCCCAGCGTACCAACCAGTTACCTTTCACTAACACCCTCCTTCGACTGACTGAACTGGTCCTCATCCTGAACAACTTCTCTTTCCAATCCTCCCACTTCCTCCAAACCAAAGGAGTTGCCATGGACCCCAGCATGGGCCCCAGCTATGCCTGCCTCTTCGTAGGATATGTGGAACAGTCCATCTTCCACAGCTACACTGGCACCACCCACCTTTTCCTCCGCTACATCGATGACTGTATTGGCGCTGCCTCATGCTCCCACGAGGAGGTTGAACAGTTCATCTACTTTACCAACACCTCGACCCCGACCTCAAATTCACCTGGATCGTCTCAGACTCCTCCCTCCCCTTCCTAGATCTTTCCATTTCTATCTCGGGCGACCGAATCAAGACGGACATATATTATAAACTGACTGACTCCCACAGCTACCTAGACTACACCTCCCCCCACCCTGCCCCGTGTAAAACGCCATCCCATATTCCCAATTCCTTCGTCTCAGCCGCATCTGCTCCCAGGAGGACCAGTTCCAATACCGTACAGCCCAGATGGCTTCCTTCTTCAAGGACTGCAGTTTCCCCCCAGACGTGATCGACTATGCCCTCTATCACATCTCTCCACTTCCCGCTCCTCCGCCCTTGAGCCCCGACCCTCCAACTGCCAGCAGGACAGAACCCCACTGGTTCTCACCTACCACCCCACCAACCTCCATATACAGCATATCATCCACCATCATTTCCGCCACCTCCAAACCGACCCCACCAACAGGGATATATTTCCCTCCCCTCCCTTATCAGCGTTCCGAAAAGACCACTCCCTCCGTTACTCCCTCGTCAGGTCCATTTCCCCCACCAACCGAACCTCCACTCCCGCCACCTTCCCTTGCAACTGCAAGAAATGCAAAACTTGCGCCCACACCTCCTCCCTTACTTCTCTCCAAGGCCCCAAAGGATCCTTCCATATCCGCCACAAATTCACCTGTACCTCCACACACATAATCTATTGCACCCGATGTGGCGTGCTCTATATTGGGGAGACAGGCGGTCTACTTGCAGAATGTTTCAGAGAACATCTCTGGGACACCGGGACCAACCAACCCAACCACCTCGTGGCTCAACACTTTCACTCCCTCTCCCACTCCACAAAGGACATGCAGGTCCTTGGACGCCTCCATCAGCAGACCATAACAACACGACGGTTCGAAGAAGAGCGCCTCATCTTCTGCCTAGGAACCCTCCAACCACAAGGGATGAACTCAGATTTCTCCAGTTTCCTCATTTCCCCTCCCCACACCTTGTCTCAGTCAAATCCCTCGAACTCAGCACAGCCTTCCTAACCTGCAATCTTCTTGTTGACCTCTCCGCCCCCACCCCACTCTGGCCTATCACCCTCACCATGTCCTCCTCCCACCTATCGCATCTCCATCACCTCTCCCCCAAGTCCCTCCTCCATAACTTTTATCTTAGCCTGCTAGACACTCTTTCCTCATTCCTGAAGAAGGGCTTTTGCCTGAAACGTCGAGTCTCCTGTGCCTTGGATGCTGCCTGACCTGCTGCGCTTTTCCAGCAACACATTTTCAGCTCTGATCTCCAGCATCTGCAGACCTCACTTTCTCCTCCCATAAATTCTGTGCCTTATGATCCTGTTACACAATCACCTGATGAAGGAGCAGCGCTCCGAATGTTTGTGCTTCTAAATAAACCTGTTGGACTATAACCTGGAGTTGTCTGAAATTTAACTTTGCCAAAATAAATGTTTGGTGGGTTGGATCTGATATCATCATACAGTGACCTGTCACAATTTCTCACATTGAAACATCTCATCGTTGGCTGTTTATGACATTAATATGGGGTCTGTTGGATTGCTACTGAGCAGTGAGATCATGTACTTAATAGACAATCATTTTCTGTATTTAATTTCATCAGCACCCTCTGAAGGATTTGATGGTGATGGAGACTTACAGAGATTTCCACGCTGATAGGAATTACCCAGGAGGATATTCCATTTCCCTGGACAATTCCACTGAATTGTGCTACAATGGGAAAGCATCAGATTCCCAGTTCAGCTCTTTCCCTGCTCTGGGATATGGACACTCTGTCAGGAGTGTGAGGGAAAACTCCCTACTTGCCTGGATGGGAGCATCTCCAACAATCACTCAAGCAGCTCAACAACATCCAGGACAAAGCAACCCACCTGATTGGTCCCACATCCGCAAATATCCACTCCCTCCCTCTCTGACACTCAGGAGCAGCAGAGTATATCATCTACAAGATGCACTGCAGAAATTCACCAAAGATCCTCAGACAGCACCTTCCAAACCCATAACCTCTTCCATCTACAAAGACAAGGGTAGTTGACATATGGGAACACCATCCACTCCCCCTCCCTCCCCCCAAGATCCACTCCAAGCCTCTCATCATCCTGAGTTGAAAACATATCGCTGTTCCTTCGATGTCGCTGGGTTAAAATGTCGATGGAATTCCCTCCCTGAGGGCATTGTAGACTGCAGTGGATTAAGAAGGCAGCTCACCACCCCTTTTCAAGGGCCAACTATGGACAGGTAATAGATGTTGACCAAGCCAACGATGCTCACATCCCATGAGTGAATATTTTTAAAATATTGTTTCATGGTCTGGAAACAATAGGCCCCTCCTGTTTCGTTAACTGTGGAGTTTTATTTATTTATAACACAAGAAATTAATGTAACCAGGTATTTTCCTGCGTTACTGATCTCTGCTCTGAACCCAGACAATGTTGCTGCATAAATAAATGTGTTTGTGAAACAACTTATTTTTCACAGCATGTGATCAACTTTCCTGAAGTGAAACACAAAATCCAGTAATCGTTAGGATTGATTCCTTGAAAGGCATAATACAAGAAACCTACAACATTGACTAACCACAGGAGGAGGATGCTCCCAGAGATGGACATCAGCAAAATCACAGCTTTCCTTCTGCTTTCTATCTCTGGGTTTCTGTGATTCTCTGCTTTGCTCTCACCCTTTAGCCTCTTCCGGAGTTGAATGGTCACTAAAACTTGTCTGACTCTCAGAGCATTGAGTGACAGAATTAAAGCGAATGGCATTCAAGGTCTTAAAAGCATTCCAAGCCAATCTAATACCACCCACCAAGTCTCAGTAAGGTAGTTCTACTTTGTTCTACAGTAGAATGGAACATTGTTGATTATCTTCAGAGGCTCATATTGAAAATAGAAGAGGATGTTTTTCAAGCTGAACAGGGTGCAGTTTGTTGCTAGAACCACACTCGCAGTTTTCTCAGTGCAATATTTTGTTTTCAGCTTCTGACAAAAAATGCACACAAATCGGTCAAAGGAGAAAGTGACGGTGAACCAGACAGAGCAGCCAGTGGCTATACGTAACAGGACCCCAGTTACACTGCACACAGAAGTGATGTCCAGGAAAAACCGTGGGTAATAATAAAGGTGAAATCTCCCCAGTAAAACACGAGTGATAATGACCATCAGATCGGCAGCTGTCGTAATCACTAGGTAGCGAGTAGTACAAGAGGAATCACCGCATTTTCCCTGGGAGAGGACAATAATCGACATCAAATTAACTATGGGAGACAAAAAAGAAAAGATGCGGTGAATTGCTGATCACAATTTCCTCCTGCCTGTTCCACAGGGTAACAATATGACTTTACCAGCAAACACCGCTGTACTGTGTGAATGGAAATGGGTGGCATTGAGTGAGTTTGAATTTTAGGGCTTCCACACTCACTGCAGATTGTGCGGCTGCCCAATACTCCAGACATTATTGGTTTGGAGAGAGCCTGAGCTGATGGTTCCTCCTCAGAGAGTAGAAGGAAATCTATGATTTTGATTGGCTGCACAGGCACTATCTGAATAAGTGTAGTAGATTCTGACAATGCTCAGCTCCAACTCTGGTAGGCACAGAACCCAATTACAAACCTCAGTCCCAATTAGAAACCTCAGTCCCAATTCAGACACATGACTGGAGAATGGACTGTCAATAAATCAAACTCACCAATTCTCCTTAATCCGGTCACCCCTTTTGCTTTGTATTGGACCAAATCCTGATCAGAACCACAACAGGATCAGGAAACAGGTCATCAGAGCCTATTGAAGATCTCGAACTCTACCCTCTCTATATATATGACACAAGTTCAGCCCCTTTAGTGACAATGTGTGAGTGTTAGGACTGTTCTGGAATTTCTACTGTAAATCTACACATCTGTACATGATAAACATCTTGAAGTGCAGGGATCAGGAGAGCAATCTGTCAACATTTGAATTCACTGGCCAGAGACAAAGAGGGAGAGAGAATGCTCAAGAGGGATGATAGTTATACGAAGCTATACAAAGTTAAACGAGGCACATGTCCCTCAGTTCCTTTGCTTCAGAAAAGAAGTCCCACCTCTGCTTTAAAATTCTAAACTGATCCTGGATCCACTGCCATTTGTGAAAATTATTTCCAACACATTACTTTTATGTTTCAAAATGCTTCCTCAGCCAGAATGCACGGACTTGAACCATCACACAATGCTCCCTCACTCTCGAATCCCTAACCAATGAGGATAGTTTGTGCTTTCCAAACTTTCTTTCTTAATATCTTGTGGAATCTTGCTCAGGTCACCCGTCAACCTTCTCAATTTGAGAGAAAACAGGTCTCATTTGTGTAACAGAAACAGAAAACATCAGCAGGTCTGGCATCATCTTGGGAGAGAAAATACAGTTATGGTCTGGGTCTAGTAATCCTTCTTCAGAACTATCGTGCCTGATCTCTCTCCTCATAGCTTCCCAAAGTATGAAACCGGAACAGATGACAGAACACTGAGATCAGAGAATGCTGCAGCAGCAGTGAGGTTGGGAGTCTCTGTCAGAGGAGAATTGTACCGAGAATGCTGCTCAGTGAATTGCTGTCACTGTTCCTGTGTCTGGATACGACTGACCAGTCCGTTCAAAAGATCAAACCAGAGAGCAGATCAGATCAACAGTAGATTAAGACAAGTTCAATTCTCATAATGCCATACCAGGGATGCCAATAATACCAAGGATGGTGTGGAACGCCTTCTCCACGTGTTTAATTGATCGATGCATTTTTCCGTGCGAGGTGATCTGTCCATTCAGGCAGATGACAAGCCCCTTGTTTGAGACTCTGAGTTGATGCATTCCCAGAGACGCTGCATTGTGCTGTGTAGAAGCCCCTTAGGGAGATCGAGGTGACAGCATTACTCAGCTTTGTTGATGCTTTTCAAATTTCTGTCAATGAACAAACTAATTGCAATAACAAGTTTAATCATAATAATGAAGGAGTGTTGCTACTCAGTACATCATAAAGAAATAACAAAAGAACAGAATCGGGAATCTGCCAGCAATAACACTCTCCATTCAAACACCAGGCAACGTGTTCCGAGGTCACAAATTATTTCAAATGATGCTGCATTGAGACAATTTACTCAAAGTGTGAAAATATATCTCAGAGCTGTCCTTCTACACTCTAAGGTAGGAGCGGCCCTCTTTAAACAGGAGCAGTTCACTCCCGGATTGAAAAGAGAATCTTCTCACACACGGAATGCTGAGGTCAGCATTCATTCCCCATTCCCTATTTCCCAGGAAGCAGAGTCACATGAAGGACCGAATGAGGAGAACACACCGCCTTTCCTGAGGGAAGGGGACTCTGCCAATAAGATGAGCTTCCAACAATGGAGACATCACTGTCCTCACTCTTACGGACACGTCCTATCCAGATATATCAATGAGTCCCTGGTATTCAAAGACTCCCTGCAGTGTGAAAGCAGGCCATTCAGCCGATTGACTTCAGATCAACCCTCCGATGGCCTCCCACACAGACCCACCGACCTACTCTCCCTGTACCTCACACCGTAAATCCACATAAGCAACACCTCCCTGGACATTATGGAAACTCACGCAGACACAGGGAGAACATGCAGACTGCACACAGACATTTTCCTAAGGGTGGAATCGAACCAGGAACCCTGGTGCGGTGAGGCAGCCGTGCTAACACTTACCACTGCCCATCAGGATCCATTACTGACCTCACACTTATCCCCAGCTGTCCATCTGGATCCCTCACTGACCTCACACCGATCCCCACTCTCCATCTGGATCCCTCATTGACCTCACACTTATTCTCACTGTCCATCCAGATCACTCAACGACCTCACACTCATTCCCACTGTCCATCCGGATCCCACATTGACCAATCACTTATTCCCACTGTCCATCCGGATCTATCACTGAACTCACACTTATTCCCACTGTCCATCCGGATCCCTGACTGACCTCACACTGAATCCCACTGTCATTCCGGATCAATCACTGACCTCACACTTAGTCCCACTATCTATCCTGATCCAGCACTGACCTCTTTCTTATACCCACTATCCATCCGGATCCATCACTGACCTCATATTTATTCCCACTGTCCATCCGGATCCAACATTGACCAACCACTTATTCCCACGCTCCATCCGGATCCCACATTGACCAACCACTCTCCAACCGGATCCCTCATGAACTTATTCCCAATGTCCATCCAGATCGCTCACTGACCTCACACTTATTCCCACTGTCCATTCGGATCCCACTTTGACCAACCACTTATTCCCACTATCCACCCGGATCACTCACGGACCTCATACTTATTCCCACTATCCATCACTGACCTCATAATTATCCCCACTGTCTGTTGGGATCCATCACTGTCCTCACACTTATTCCACTGTCCATCCGGATCCCTCACTGATCTCACACTTATTGCCACTGACCATCCGGATGCCACATTGACCAAACACTTATTCCCACTATCCATCTGGATCCCACACTGACCTCACATTTATTCCCACTCTCCATCTGGTTTCCTCACTGACATCACATTTATTCTAATTGCCTTCCCGAAACAATTCCTGCCCTTGGGATAAATCCATGAGGAACTGTTGATCAATGAGTTTTCAGTTGTAATGATAAACTAACATCAATTATAAAAAGATGTTTGATGGATAGAGTGGGGGGCCGTAAGGAACAAGCAGGATAAGCTGCGCAATGTAGCTAAGGCACAAAATGAATATTTTACTTCTGTCTTTGCTGAGTTAGTGTTGAGAATCTGAACAGTACATTGATCAATAAAAAAGGTGCTAAAAACGTAGGCAGTGCCCCAAGTAGAGAAGTCTCCCAGCCCCGATGAGATCCATCTGAGATTGCAGAGCGAATTCAGTGAGAAAACTGCAAAGTTGTTGACAGAAATGTTCAAGGTTTCTCTGAACACCGGATTAGTCCTGGGATATGAAAGATTGGAAATGTGAACGCCGCTATTTAAGAAAATAGTAATGGGTCACCTAAAAATTTCAGACCTATGAATTGTCATCATCGGTGGGAAACCTTATTGAAGCCATAATACAAGGTAAGTTAAATATATGCTTTGAGAAAAGTAAGGAATTACAAGATAGTAAATATGGTTTGTCAAGGGAAGGTCATGTCCTACATTTCTATTTGAATTCTTTGTCGAGGTAGGATACAGGCAGTAGATGAGGGTGTGTGGATGTTGTAGTTTCCACAATAAAGCCTGATGTAAAATAACTGTATAAGTACCATTTTTCATCACTATCTCTGCAGATTGCAAAAGCGGTTTGATGAGGTAGTGCGGAGGCTTACTTAGTGGAGAATCTGGAACGAGAGACTATAGTTTAGGATAAGAGAGTGGCAGATTTAACACAGAGATGTGGAGGAATTACTTCCCAAAGGATCATGAATCTGTGAAATTTACTCTCCAAGAATGCAATGAATATCAGGACACGGAATATATTTAAGGAAGAGATGGACAGATTTTTAATGGGTAATGGGTTGGACGATGACAGAGAGCGTGCAAGACAGTGGAGTTGAGATCGAAATGAGATCAGCCAGGACCGTATTGAATAGAAGAGCCTGCTCGATGCGCTGAATGACCTCCTCCTGCCTCTCATACATATGTTCTCATGGTGACTTCACAGAAATGTCAGATAACTCTGCTTTCACTCTCCACAGATGCTGCCAGAACTGCTGAGTTTCTCCAACATTATATTTTTTTGATTGTGTATTAATTTGAGGTGTTACATTTGGTTGTGACATTGAAGCAAGATGTGAGTTGAATTTCTTTCTGAAATGGTGGTCCCTTACGCAGCACTTGGTCAATTTCTCTCTAAATCCTTCCTATTCACATATCCACATCACCTTACCACCTGTGATCTGGAGGAAGAGGCCTCATCTTCCTCCTTGGGCCACTGTAACTATATGGAGACCATGTGAATTTCACCAGTTTCCTCATTTTCCGTCCCCCCACATTATCCCAGTTTCAAACCTCCGACTCGGCAAAACCCTCTTGACCTGTTCATCACCTTCTTCCATCTATCGGCTCCAGCCTCCTCTCCAACCTGTCGCATTCTCCCTCTCCTTCATCTACCTATCGTGTTCTCAGCTTCCTTTCCCCCAACCCCATCTCCCTCCGATTTAATTTTCAGCAACCCATCTGCCCACAAGCCTCATCCGTTTTAGAATACTGTATTCGATTCTGACCTTCCTGCTACAGGAAAGATGTTGTCATACTTGATAGGGTTCAGAAAACATTTAGAAGGGTGATGGTGCGAAGAGAATGGTGCTGGAAAAGCACAGACAATTCGGCATCCAAATCAAAAAGGCATTTACAGGAGAAGAACTGCAAGGGCATACATGGATTTATGGAATCCACATTGGCGGTACAGGCTGAGAGAACAATTCATAAAGTACACTGTCTCCTAGCCCTTATTCACAGTGACTGAGACTGTGACAGCAAAGAGGTGTTGTTGTCTTTTTATAATGCACAGTTCAGGTTCAGCTGAAGCATAGTTTCTCGTTCAGGAAACCACACGATCAGCAAGATTGTGGCGACAATCGAGACATGGTCAAACAGGTTTATAAAAAAGCTGCCAATGATGGGCGTGCTCAGTTTGCATCATCGCTTGGAGGAGATGGAGAAGGTTTCCTGAGGATGCGTCGGCTGATGAAGGATCAGAGAGAAGTCTCCAAACTGAAGTGAGGCCTGGGCTGGATTAGAGGAGAATAAGGGTCTCACTTACAAAGAGATTGAGTTCGAGAGGCCGTAGATCGAAAGGACTTGGTTAAAGCTATGGAAGGAAGCTGAAGAAAACACTGATTTTGTTTGAAATAGTACTGAAGCATTTATTATACGTTAACAAACGGAACGAATATTTTGATGATTCCCTCTTAGGACTCTTTGGGATCCCAGGATTGGGAAAGTGTTAGTTTTGTACCTCCTCCCATGACACGCAGGATATTCCTATCTCCAGAACAAGCCCCAAGATCCCATTTCCTAACCACTGCGAGCCCCTACACTCTTCCCTACTTCTCAAAGTGTCACCAGCACTTACAACGCTCACTATTGCTGTAATCACGTCCAGTCACGTGAACACTTACCTCTCTCAAACCTCCCACAGCCCGTACACACCTCCCGATCTCTGTGAGCTCCTCCAGCCTTGATATCCCCACCTGCGTGACCTCTTCCAGCCCCATTTCTGTAACCTCCTTCAGCTTCTACACCCTTCAATATCATAAACCTCTTCCAGACCCTAAGCCCTGCCCAGATTTGTAACCACATCCAGTCCATGCACACTCCCTACCTCTGTCATCTCCTTAAGCACCAGTACCTTCCTTATCTCTCTAACCTCCTTCAGCTCCTAGAACCTTCCTATCTCTGTAAACACCTCCCGCATTTACACCCTCACAATTACTGTAAGCCCTCAAGCGTCTATACCCCTGCCTGTCATGGCAAACACCGCCAGCCTATATACCCTTCCATTTTTATGTCATCTCCTCACCTCTGTAACCTCTTCCAGTCCCTACATCACTCCCTATCTCTGTAACTTCCTCCAGCCCCTACACCCACTCTCTATCTTGTAACCTGCTCCAGTCACTACATCCATCCCCAGCTCTGTAACCCCCTCCGCCCCTACACTTCTCTCTATCTCTGTAAACCCATCCAGCCCTACTCCCCTACCTATTTTATAACCTCCTCCAGCTCCTACACCCCTTCCTACCTCTGTAATCCCCTCCAGTCCCTATAATCTCCTCCCTATCTCTGTAACCTCCCCCAACTCCTAAACCCCTCCATACCTCTGTAACCCCTGTTGTGGACATTAAATCGACTTGACTGAGTTATTAGCAAGAGCAAAGAAAGGAGCTTTATTTTAAATCTTGCAGAATTCACTCCATTACACTAAGCCATATGCCTCCACGTAAGGAATACTGAACATTGTCAGATGCTTGCTTTATAATGTTTCTTATCACGTTCGCAAGGGCAGAGACTGGGAGAAATCCAGGTGTTATTTTCTCATCCCCTGGTCTTAGACATAACAGTTCTTCAGCTTTTGCTGAGTTCGATTATCGCAAGGTAGCGTTGAATGTTTACAGAATTCAAACAGAGCTGAAAACGTGTTGCTGTTTAAAGCACAGCAGGTCAGGCAGCATCCAAGGAACAGGAAATTCGACGTTTCGGGCCATGCTCTTCATCAGCTCTGGCCAGAAACGTCGAATTTCCTGTTCCTTGGATGCTGCCTGACCTGCTGTGCTTTAACCAGCAACACATTTTCAGCTCTGATCTCCAGCATCTGCAGACCTCACTTATTACTCGAAGAATTCAAACAGAGAAACGCTGCCAGCAGACATTAGAAAAACATTCTCTTTCAAATTTCACAGGAAATGGATAATCTTCCATTACATTTTCCCCCTTTTTCGTCATTTTATTACAGCAAGGACAAGTACAGCAACAACAACAAAAAAAAAGAGCCAGAATATCTATATATCAGAAAACGTTTAGGAAGCACCAGGCCTTTCCTCAGACACCAGGTACCATTAACACAGCTTTGTGGTGGTATCGTCCCTTGCTCTGGTGTGCCCTGTGCACAGCCCATGTTCACACGTCACACTCATTAACGACATGGTAGTTTGGGGTCCACACAATGCCCCTGCACTTAGAATAGTCCTACCCGGGCGCTTTCTAAAATTGTGAACTAAAATTATTTGCATGAGGCTTCGAATCACTACTTACATTTAAGTTGTTCCGGACCTGTCCAACGTCTCCTCAGGCCCTGCTACACGCTTGCAGTGGTTGGCGTGTATCCACGTGGCTCTTTCTGCGATCTTAACTGCTGTCTGTGTTGCAACGACCACTTGAAATGGTCCCAGCCACCTCTTCACCATACAGTTGTTCCTCCTGAAGTCTTTCATCACTGTCCAGTCTCCAGGTTCTAGATCGTGTAGCTTCCCTTCTGCTGGTTGGGGTAGTGCTGCTTTTACCTGATTCTGTATTTGAGACAAAAGTGCCGAGAGTTTTATACAGTAACACAGCATATCATCCTCACAGTGGCTTGTTATCTGTCATACCTTAGGTCTTGGGCCTATTCCTGTGTTGGGTGGCCTACCGAACAAGCTCTCACAGGGTCTAAGATTAGTACTTTCTCTCCTCCTAGTCTCATATACATTAGCAAAATCGGAAGGGTCTTTGTTCCTGTCACCCCTAGTTCCTCACAGCATTTTGTCAATTTATTTTTAAGGGTAGCATTTTCTCTTTTCACTGCTCCACTGCTTGCTGGGTGGTAGGCATAGTGTTGCCTCATGTTTATTCCCAAATAATCACTTATCTGCTGTAAGGAATTATTGACAAATGGTGTCCCATTGTCACTACTGATCCTTTCAGGGATGCCCCGTGTCGGAATTATCTCAGTTCGCAAAGCTTTGGCTATTGCACTGGCATCCTGTTTAGACGTGGGGAACTCCCCCCCACCATTTGGAAAATATATCAACTATTATAAGACAATGCCTTTTCCCTTCGTTGGGCGTTAGTTCAATGAAATCCATCTGTAAATGTTCAAAAGGTTCTTGGAGTTGGGGATGAGCAGCCAGACTCATCTGTATTCGCCTCCCCACATTATTATTGGTACAGATAACACAACGCTTAAAATCTGATTGAAGATTTGTAGCTCGGGTATCCGTTGTTGTGGTTCTGCTCGCCGAGCTGGAAGTTTTTGCTGCAAACGCTCACAATATGTCTGGGAGTAATGAGTAAATCCCTGAGTGTACCAGTGTGCCAAAATACTGTCGTACTCCCCAACTGCCGTACACACGGTCCTTACCTTGTATCAACTTGGCATTGAGTGGAAATAATGATCGTGGTAAACAGGATTTACCATTGGGACCACACCATAATCCTTCCCTCACACTACATCCTGCTTTCGACAACTCATGCTTTTCTTCCAGTGTGGCCTGTGACTGTAGCTCCCAATGTCTGCTGATTGGGTGCAAATTTTTGTCATACACATGTCAGTCTGATCACTTAGTGGCTGCTGGGCTGTCGTTCTTGCTGCTGAGTCTGCCCTTGCATTGCCTTAAGAAATAAAATCATTATTTTTTTATGTGTGAGGGCTTCACATTTACACACAGCGATTGATTTTGGAAACAGGACCGCTTCCAGGAGGTCAGAAATCAGGCCACTGTGCGTGATGGGCTTTCTGTTGGATTTCAAGAAGCCCCTGTGTGTCCACAGGGTTCCACAATCATGTACAACCCCGAAAGTGTATCTGCTATTGGTGTAAATATTCACTGTCCTTCCCTCAGCCAATTTACAGGCCTCAGTCAAGGCAGTCAGCTCTGCTGCTTGCACTGACAGATGAGAAGGGAGTGATCCCGCTTTGATTATTTGTAGGAAGTCACTACAGCATACCCAGCACAATTCTGGCCTGTCTCCTTGCTCCTGAATGCTGACACATCCATATCTGGATTCTGAAGTGATTATTCCTGCAAATCTTGTCTATGGCTGCAAATTTCATTAGTTACAGTGACACAATCATGTGGGTCTCCATGTCCTTCTGTGGGGAGAAGGCTAGCAGGGTTAAGGACGTTACATCCATTTCTTGTAATGTTAGGCATCTCCAAGAGCACAGTATTATATCTGAGCCAAAGTGCTGCTGACATGTATGCGGTCCTTTGCTCGAAAAGCCGTAAGGACACTGCTTGTGGGACCAGAAGTGTTAATTCAATATAACCGACTATATCCCTGGACGCTACAACAGCCTTTTCAGCTGCAGCCACTGTTCGCAGGCATTTAGGCAATCCTGCCGCTATGGGGTCCAGTGCAGATGAAAAATATGCTCCCGGCCTCAATCTTTCCCACGATCCTGCAACAGCTCAGATGTCATGCAGCGACGCTTCTCATCCACGGTTTGTACAAAAGGATTGTTTGGAATCGGAATCCCCAGTGTAGGTGTGATTTGGAGCGCCTTTTAGAATTCAGCAAAGTCACTCTTGGCCTCTGGGGTCCACTGCAACAGACTCTGGGTCTGCAAACCTTTGCCATGGGCTTTGTCATTTCGGGGCGCCTCAAGGTTGTGTAATGTGGAATCAACATTCTACATTCGGATCAAATGTCCAAAAAGGATAGTAATTGCTTCTTCGTTTGAGGCTTTTGAATTTGCTGGATTGCTTGAACTCTGTCTTGACCAATGGCCTTCCCTTGTTCAGATATGAAGTGGCCCAAGAACTTCACCTGTTGTTGCACAAATTGTAGCTTTATGAGACTGGCTTTGTGCCATTCCCTTGCTAGATGGCAGAGCAAAGCAAGGGGATCCTTCCCACACTGTTCCTTTGTTGGTGCCGTTTTTAAGCAAACATCTGCATCTGCAGAAGCGCTTACCGCGGGGTTAGAGAAAGAGTCTCCAGACTCCTGCGTAGAGCCTCATTAGATATGGTGCGGGACTCACTGTAATCTTGACAAAGTTGTGTGAAGGTATATGATTTCCGTTTGAATGAAAAAGCGATACATTATTGACTATCGGGGTGCACTGGAACACTAAAGAAGGCATTTGTTAAATACACAACAGAGAACCATTTACTGTCCGGTGGAACTTGAGCTAATATAGTATAGGGGTTGGGAATATTTGGGGCATGCGATACAACAGTATTATTGACTGCCTGCAGGTCTTGAAAAAAATCTCTATTCCACCGGTTCACCAGGAATGTTTGCCTTTTTGAGCAGAAAAATGGGGGTTCTCACTGGTGAGTTTTCAGAGGGGATTATCACTCCAGCCTTTAGGAGGCATTCAAAGACTGGAATAATTCATTCTATGGCTTCAGGTTTTAACGGGTATTGTGCTCTGCAAGGACAATACTCGGACTTTGGGATTATCCTTATGGGCTCATAGCCCCGTATGAGCCCCACATCATATTTGCCCTTTGCCCACTACTCAGTTGGGACCATTTTTAATCTTGTGTCCGAGACTTCCATCTTAGGAAAACACCAGGCTATCCATCTAGGCTTTTCAGGGCTAGCGGGGACTATCCTATCTGCCTGAGATAGCCAATTTAATTTCTTCTTATATGTCCACATATCTGCATTAAACTAGACACCCGCATCGTCCCTGAAGACCCAACCTTCCGTTCTTTGTGACTTGAGCACCCATGGTCCCAAATCCTGCCACCTGTCACCAGACACCTTCGCCAGTGACACGTGAGGAACGGAGCCTTCCCCATCAAAAAGATAGGGTCTGCTTGCTGTTATAGATACCTTAGATAAATTCACACTGACTGCACATCTGTGATCACTCCAATAAAAATCGAACAATAACAAATGATCTGGTTTACCAAATCTCCTGAACCACTCCTTCTCATATTGTTCATCAGTGCCGTCACGGTGTACGTGTGCTGTGCAGTGCAGCATATCTACAGCAAGAAAATCGGTGTTAATAGGATTAACCTGTTTGCTGGCTTCCAGGGTGAGTGAATCGCACACTGAACCGATCGCTCTCTGCCTTAAATCGCCACTCATAGACATACATCGGGGTCGTGGATCATATTGTACAGCCTGCACTGGTTAATCTTCCCTTTGAATTACGTCCAAGCACATCAGAGTACTGAGCTAGTCCAACCCCAATCTCCCTATGAGATCCCGCCCCATCAGACTTACAGGACAAAGTTCCGATAGCAAGAAGGAGAATTGGAATGTTTCCCCGTTACTAGTTTCACACAATAGGGGTGCGGAAAATCTCCCTCTCACCACGACTGCTGATGCACCCATTGTGTTCAGGAACCTTTCACTCACCTTTATTCGTGTCGATTGTCTAAGCTGACTTAATTTAAGGACTGAGTATGTTGCCCCTGTGACTGATGTAGGTTCCACATATAACATAGAGATAAGCATCGACTTATACGAAATTGTGACATTGGCCATACTGTCCAGACTTTGCAAACTCAGCGCTCAACAGAGAGGTGTGACATGTCTCATGCCCGTAAGGTTCATAGAAGTGATTAGCATAAGCGAGTCTTCGTTGCCAAACATAAAGCAATGACGCTTATCTGTACCTTGTGGGCTGTCCACCTCCACCTCAACCTTATCCTGTCAGTCCCCCCTTGTCGCTCAGCCTCCAGTGCCGATTGAGACCGTCTGTGCGGGCACTGACTCGCCCAGTGGTCCACTGCTCTGCAAAGAAAGGACCCGCCAGATCTATCTCTGCCAGTGCCTCTTCCTCTCCCTCTTCTGCGACCTCCACCTATGCCTCTCTCTCTTCCTACAGCACCTCCCTTCGACGGCAAGGAGACCAAATGCATCATATTAAGCTGAGCTTTATGTGCTTGCTGTTCCATCTTTAGTTTCCACTTATCCTTCTCTTGGGTCAACAATTTATCTGCGTATACCGCATGTTGTTCTATCATATTCAGCTTTCCCGTGTCCCAGGTAATACTTGTGTCTTTTACCTTTTTCGCTATTTCGTCCTTCATTCCATTGATGAAGCTGTTCCTCAGGTGTGCATCATACGCCGTGATCTCTGCCACCGTTATGTCCGCGGGTGGTTGCAGTCCACTATGGGAGTTATGAAATTCAGTGAGGTGTGTAAGGTACTGGGACATTGTCTCAGCTTCTTGTTGTTTACAATGCAATTTTGGTCATGTCCATTCATAACGGGAATTTCCAGCTCTGCAAAAAAAGCAATAAAGTCTCCATTCTGCTCCACGTGTGGGTTGGATGTTTGACCTGGACATTTGCGGCTAAGCAGTTATAATTGATTTGGGTGACATCAGCACCTAACATTCGATCCAGGAGATGTCTCACCTCTTGTGACGTGGGACGGAACTCGGTACAGCACTTTGTCATTTCTTTGATGAACCTGTTACCTCCAACCTCGCGTGGGTCAGGCAACTGCCAGTAGGCATTTTCTAAATCCTTCATGGTCCATGGCCAATGGACCAACATCGGGTACCCTTATGGACCTGCGACTTCAGCCACTGGGGCTTGCAGAACAACCTGGTTAGATGATCGTACGCCAGTACCCTCACTGTCTGACTCATCATCCATCGTGGAGTGATCGTGAACAAACCCTGAACACCTTTCCATGTTGCAGTGTGTCCGGCCTCCACTTGGACCTCTTGCTTCAATCTGTTGCGGGTATGGTATGCTACTGGTGATTCAGCAGACCCTGAGGCGGCAGTCATTGACTTGGGATCTTCACCAGGCGGATCTCGTAGGAGGGCTATTGGTCTTAGAGGGCAGCTATCAAGGTCAGGATCTGAAACAGTCTTAAGGCACTATATAGCTTCATTAAGTTGTTTTCTGCGTGTGTCTGCATGTGCGCTCGTACATGTACGTGTATTTGATCTATCCTTTACTTGAGATTTCCTTTCTCTAATATCAGCCTCAGTCTTCCACATGTTATAAGCACTCTAATTCACAGGTTCTATTTTTCCTTCCTATTCTCCTTCTCTCTCTCCTCCTCAGTATTCCCAACTGCCTTTTACTAAAACTTCCTCCATCTGGAAAACCACATTCCTTGATCCTCAATTTTAACTGCTTTACAGACTCTGGGCTGTAATTATTTAACATGTATTGTGTTTTTGGTTGACCATCCCAAGTCCTCTGTGGGCCCTCTTCGTTGTTTGCTCTTGCTGGAGCTCATTTTCAGCGTCCATGGAGAAATGTTCATCTCACTCTCTCTTACTCATGGTACAGTTATCTTTATTGCCAATATGACTTGCTGTTACCTCTGGAGGTCCCCTCTCATCGAACATGTTCGCCTCAGTGGCTTGGTTTTCATAAACCAAGAAACCACGTACCGAGAACGTCTTTGGCGAATCCAACTCAGCAAGTTTGTTGGCTCCAAATCTAAAAGCACCCTTCAAATTGCTGTTTCTCAAACACTTAGAGACAGCAATCATTTCCCTTGAGATTTACTCAAATACCACATGAGAGTTCACTCGTCCCTCTTCCGGATTTACTTATTCTATTAGAACGAATCTCTCCATAGGATTACTTAAGTCACGACTCTTACCCCAACTCTGTGCAATTCGGTCCCTGGCGCTGGGGTGGTCCGCAGATTCCCAGCCTTCTCGCACAAAGGGGCCAATTCAGTACTTGAGATGAAGTGAAGGTCCTTCAAGGCGCTGGCGCCTGCACCTCCTGGAAATCTTCATAATCCTCCCCAGTCGCAGGCTCCCGGGTGAGCCCCCAAATTTACTGTCGCGGAAATTAAATCGACTCGACTCAAATGCTAGCAACAGCAAAAAAAACGTTTATTTTGAACTCTGCAGAGTCGAACCAATACATTGGCAAGACACCTCATCCAAGGGGCGCCTGACAGCTTATACTGATCAATACCTCAAGACCAGGAACCTGGAACATTCGAGTTCCTTTCCACATGTGGAATTGTTTTTCTCATTCCTTGACTGTTAATATTGTAGCTTACTGTTCTTGTAATTTTGCTGTCGGTTTAACTTTACGTTTTTTTACTGTCTCCTGCAAGGCTTTCCAAAGTCAGGCACAAATTTTTGGTTTCAACCGTGCTTTTATCGATTTCACAATAAATGCTAATTTTCCATTACAACATCCTGGGAGCAGCCTGTGCTGGATTAAACTGTACACAATGTCAGACACTTCACACCAACATTCAGGATCCATGTACATGACCTCAGCTTCTGTATTTCTCCGATTGTCAGAAAAAGGCATTGCCATCTCTGAATTCATCCAAACCATTGAATATAAACAACAAACCCTTTGATTTCGTCCAGAACTTTCCCAGAACATTCCCAAAGTAAGGATATTGATCTAGTGTCAGTCAGGATTCTCATGTTTATACTACAGATAATAGCGTTCAAGTCCTCGAAGTTAAAACTTTAAACAAATTAAAAGTCCGGGTGTATCTCCCCAGTTATCCAGCCATAAATCAACTTTAGTACGATTATCCAATCTTTTGTTTTCCAATCCCAGGGTCTCAGTCACTGCTACTGTATTCCCAGATGTGGAATTTCTCTGGCGGATAAATACCGCTTTGGACCAACTAATGAATATGCATTTTTTCCAGGTCTTTCCGGAGACGTTTGTCTCTCCACTGTTCATGATCACGGCCTCTTACTAGATCTCATACAATAGAGATGAGCGGTAACTCAGTGCATCGATCAGCCAACTAGAAACTGCTCACCTTCTCATTTATGGGAGCAGTGTTCTCTCAGTTCCTCTGTTTGTACCTAACATATCTCTTGTGTTTCTGCTGAACACCATCAAACCCGGAACAGAGAGAAAGTGGATCTCAATGTTAGCTGTATTGTCATTACAACAGTTTCTCGAAACCACTTCATGATTTAGTATTTACTATTGAGTTAATTGTTGCAGAGTTTATTTGCAGCTTCAATCAACTTGTGTGGAGGAATTGAACCTGTTAACAGAAACACTTGAAAATGGATAATGATCAAGAAATGTTGTAATAATCTGCTCCTTTTAATTTGTACTCAACATGAACATTTCAAAGTTGGTAATATGTTCTCTTGGACCTTTAATACTAACAACCCAATCCGTATTCCAGACCCTTCATTGTAAATTGAGATATGGCCCTAATAATGCCATAGTAGATATGAACAAGTACCCAAACGGTCCCTCAAACTTTGCTGCTATTGAGTAAAATCATGTCTGAGCCATTGCCAGTTTGTCAAGTTGTGTCGAGAAGGATCAGTGACTGGGCCCTGCTATGGGGATCAACCATAATATTTCCAAATTTTCAGATGAGACAAAACTTTGTGGGATTGCAAATATTGAAAAGGTGCCAAGAGGCTTCAGGTGGACGTGGATAGGCTGCGTGAGTGGGAAGCATATGGGAGATGGAACACAATGTGACTGAGTACCAGGTTACCCACTTTGCTTGGAGGCTTGATGTTGCAGAAAATTTCGTAAATGAAAGAAGGTAGAAAATGTTGTAGCCAAACGATTTGGATATTCCCGTTAACAAGATACTGAAGGTTAGCGTGCAGATAAAGAAAGCAATTCAGAAGGCAAATTGTATGTTAACTCTTGGGAGTTTTCTTTATGTAGGCAAGGTCTCACCTGGAGTATCTCTCCTCAACGAGAGACTGAGGAGACTGAGCACGTTTTCTCTGGAGATAAGATAAATGAACAATGTTCTCAAGTAAATTTCAATATTCTCCAAATGGAAAAGACAGAGTAGATGGAGAATGCATCCAGCACCAACAAGGCACAAGTCACGAATGTGATGAAACATTCTCCAACTTTGCCTGGCTGAACAACACTCAAAAAGCCTGATATCTGCCAGGTCAAATCACCATTATAATTTGCATCACATCCAACACTTTGGAAATTCACGCCTTTCACCAACAACACCCAGTGTCAGCAGTCTGTGCCATCGACACAAATCACCACAATTATTTATCAATGCTCCTTTGACAGCACCTTCCAAACCTGTAACCTCTGTTACTGTGAAGCACAGGGGCATAAGATATATTGAACCATTTGCAAGATACCCTCCAAGTGATACACCATGAAGACTTAGAATGAGATTGCCGTCCCTTCCCTGTTGCTCAGTCAAATATTTTTCCATCACGGGAAAAATACCTGGTCATCAGGTGTGAGGCACTCTCGTTGCTGTTATACGTGGCATAGGTCTGGTGTATTCCCAGAAACTGTGCCGCTGCAGTCAACCGGGCCATCTTCCAATTTATATGGAGATCAAACATGGTCCGGGTCCGAAGGGACTCGATGTATAAAGATCTGGGAAACGGCGGAAAAATACACCCAATGCCATCCTCACTCTGATGGACACCTTTGTATGTGGCTGCATCAAGCTGGGCGTGGATCCCAGGTACGCAAACACCAAGTGTCACTACATACTGAAGTTCGAGTGTCCCGGTGTTGTGAAGGATGGGACTGGCCCCGCTGCCGCGGAACACTCTGAGTAGTTGGACCATTCCGTATCACCTGTCCTTCGTGCAGAAGTTTATGAAGAAAAACACCTTTGACCACAAGTCCATCAGGAAGTGCTCAGCACATAATGTCCTAGAGACCCTTCAGAAGAAGGAGAGGGTGGACCCTATCGAGTGGTTCCCTGAGCAGACTCTCAAAGTCATTTGGCAGAATGCCTCATCATCGCAACTTTGCAAGAAGCACCAAGACATGGCTTGGCTGGTGGTGAGAAGGGCTCTGCCTGTGAGATCCTTTATGCACGTCGGACTCTCAGCCGCACCGCATGCTGCCCTCGAAGCGGCTGCGGGGGGGGGCGGGAGTGATGAGACTGTAACACACCTCCTTCAGAAATGTGCCTACGCAGAAGAAGTCTGGAGAGGAATGCAATAGTGTTTATCAAGTTTCATACCGAACAGAGTCATGACAAGGGACTCCATGCTCTATGGTCTGTTTCCCAGGACGCAATCCGAGACGAACATCAACTGCGCCTCAAGGATCATCAAATCGGTGAAGGACGCTCTCTGGGAGGTCAGAAACCTGTTGATCTTACAGCTGAAGGAGTTGATCCCGAATGAGTGTCACAGACTTGCACATTCCAAGGTCCAAGAATATGTGTTGAGGGACGCACTGAAGCTTAGGGCAGCTGCCGCCAAGGCGCGGTGGGGAAAGACCACCATGTAACATCTGCCTGCCAAAAAGAACAGGGGGCCCACGCAGTCATGTAGACTCCGCTGACGCCTCAGCTAAATATATGAATATATGATTGATAAATGTACAGACCTTTATTTTCAAATGACAAATTCTGATCTCTGTGTGCAAATGTTACGTATGTATGGCATGACCATCTGTACAGACCATCCAATTATTTTATGACTAAAGTATATTTTTGAAATAAAAAAAAGCTGTGTCAAATTTGTGCTTGGCGACCACAACCAGTCCCCATCAAGCAGCTGTTTCCTTTCGAGGCTGAGAAGATGGACAAACACCAAGAGGAAGATCTACACAACACGTGAACAGAAGACTGTTACCACAAACTACACCGGTCAACATGCTGATATTTTTTCCAAGAGCAGTAAACTCCTCACAACTGGCACAGATCATACATTTTTCCTCTACCCATCATAACTGAGCAGTATCTTTGTCACGAACATAAAAAGCTTACTTAAAATGACTTACGAGTTCTCAGTCGTTTGCTCTGTGACTCCTAAATTTTCCTTTCACACACCACTCTCACTCCTACTCCTTTGCTCCCATATGCATCCAATCTCTATCGCTCTCAAGGTAGCCTCCCTCCTTCTCTCCAGTGACTTAGAAATACTCCACAACCACATCAACAGCAGTCCTTCAAAGGGCAAGCACCTGTATGGAGATAGTTACAGTCATCCACTGACTGTGTCACAGCCTCACCCGGCTCGCTAAATCCCTGGCCCCAGCCCACAACTTGGCCATGTTTCTATCATCCTCCCAGACCTCCCCCTCACTGAGGATGAACGATCAGTCCTCAGTAAAGATTTCATGTTCATCCTACTATGTTCTCGTGTCTACAAATTCCATATGCATTGCTATTGAAGCTTTCTGCCACCACTTCCCTGCTTACTTTTTCACTGTGACTCACACCCACCCTCTGAGGACCACTTTCACTTAAACACCTCATCCTGATCTGTAACCCTCCCCCCAACCTCTATGTCAAACTGCTGCTGTAACAAAGACCACCTCAATCTGTCCACCTCACCTCACCTACTCCAACCTCTCACCCTCGCAAAGCGCAACCCTCTGCTCAAACTCCAATTGTAACATCAAACCAGTGGACAAGGAGTGGGGGGAGGGGGCAGTGGACAGTAGTAGCTTGGCGCACCAGCGTCTACACCGCTGAAGCCAGGCAACAACTTATGGACACCTCTCTTTACTGTTCCCTCGACCACGACCTCCTCTCCATCACCAAACCATCATCTCCAAATTCATCCACAACCTCCTCATCTCAGGGGATCTCCCATGATGCCCTCAGGTAATTAATTTGGGGGTGTTAATAAATTCACTTCCTGACGGAGCGAGAGCTCATGTGGATGAGCAGAGAGTGAAAACGGCAAGATTAGCAGCTGAAATGGCTGATGGTTATGAGTTGATACATAAATCAAAGTTTGGCTTCCAACATTAACTTCAATCCGTGAGGGATAGAACTTAGGGAAAAGAGACACCCTCATGCAGTAAAGGAATATTAGATCTTGATGAAGATCATAAAGATAACTTCCCACAGGGTAAAAAGGAAACCCTTGAAGGGGAAAGAGAAGTTAAAAATCTCTGGTGTTTTCATTGCAATAAACTGGGTCACATGAAATCACAGTGCTGGTGGGTTAGGCAAAGCACTGGGAAGACGGACGTGGGATAATAGAATAAGTCAGTGAATTGTGTTGGAGTGTTAATAAAAAGCACATTGGAGGGTAAAAGGCTGCACCAGAATGTACAACCTGGTCAGCGGTTGGTTAAGGTGAATATGCCAGATCTTAACAAATTTCCTTGCAAAGTTAAAGAATACTCGCATAGCTCAGGAGCAGTAGGTAAAGAGGTTAGAGTATTAAGAGATACAGAGTCATGTCAATCTTTGACGTTGAGAGATGAGGAGATATGTAATTCAGACTATAGCCAGAAAAAGTGCTAAGAAGTGGAATTCAATTATGTCGAGTGAGGCTAGCTTGTCCAGTGAAAAGTGGAGAAGTGGTGATGGGAGTAGTGGAAGGACCCACGGCACCAGCAATATAATCTGTCCTTGATAACGATACAGCTGGGTCACAGGTCCAAGTGCTCCCTACTGTGGTTGAAAAGCCAGTGTGGAATCAGGCATCTGAGGTATTGCAGGAAGCATATCCTGGGATTTTTCATGATGGTGCGGTAACAAGATCACAAAATCACCAGCTGAAACCGGAGGAGAAATCACAGAATGCAGATAAGTGAGTTGAAGTAGAATTATCAGAGACAGTGTTTGATCAAATGGTTGATACAAAACAGGTTATTGGGGAGTTACCCATCCTATGCTTCCTGGGACTGAGTGGATTTTGCCGGAAGTTCATACTGAAATTTTGCAGTTGGCTAAGTTTTTGAATTACTGCAGAAATGAAGGAAGTTTCAGTGGAAGGCAGACTGTCAGAAAGCAGCGCACACCATTAACGCTGTGTCAACCATTGCCCCAGTATTTGCCATACATAATTACGCAAAGCCATTCAAGGTAGCGTTTGATGTAAGGGACGTGGATGTACTCTTACAAGATATGACAGGAAGATAGAAAGATCTATCGATGTTTCTCCAGGAAACTGAACATTCATCAAAAGAAGTATTCAACAACTGATAAGGAGACATTTAGATTGGTGTTGGCATTACAGCATTTCAACACTTACATCGCCAGTAATGTATCTGAGACAAGCATATATCCTGATCATAACCCACTAAAGATTTGTAGAAATTTAAGGACAAAAGTTTAAGGACAAAACGTATCCTTGGATTTGTTATTGCATCCATTCAAATTGAAAATTATATATTTGGCAGGATGAGAAATAAAGTAATTTCTGACACATTGTGTAGACATCAAGGCGTTCAGTGGCAGGAGAAAACAGACTGAAATAGAATGTAGTAGGGCATGTTTGCATGGTTATAGTCAACATAATGTTGTGTACTAACAGAGTAAAACAAAGTGGTTTAAGATGAAGCTATCTTTGTATTGGAGGTGTGACGATGCTGTCACTTAAAAAAGGTTATTTTGTCCTTTGTTTCCAAGAGAGGGCGTAAAAACATAGGCGCCAATATATCTGGGTTGGTGTCTAGTTTAACAATGGCATGGGAGTTCTTCTATTTCTAGGTTCGTTTAGTTGTAACAGTAAGAAGCTGCCTGCAATATCAGAAAATTTCCATGTTTCACCCAAATGGTTCCTTACTGTCTTCCTCTCTGAAATCTCTCTTGCTTGTGAGAACCTGTGTTTGAATATACCTTTTGCCAAAGGCTGTGTTTATGGGAGGTTGTGGGAATTGGACCAGTTCCTCAGTTAAGTCGCTGCATCGAGTTGGATGGTTTACAGATTGTTAAGTTCTTCTAAATTCTGTTTTCCTTTGTTCGTCTTTCAACTGTATTGTTTAATTAAATAGTGTTTTGCTTAAAGCCAAGCGGTTTGACAAGCTGCATCACCTGGAATATCCGCTTCCCATGTACCTTTAAAATAAGTGAAAGTAAGGATCCAGGCTAGCTATTTGAAATATTTTGACGGGGCCTGGCTTGATAAGGATTCCCAGAGGTATGGACCAACTATACCCATGAGGGTTAATAGCAATATATGATCCCTCCATTTGGAGTATCATCCGCCTGCGCCATGTTTCAGTAGATAATGGAGAATTCTGCCGTTTCTCGAGTAGTAGCATCTACTTATTGATCGAGGAAGTTTTCTTGAGCACAATGAACAAATTCCTCCACATTGAAGCCCTAAATACTTTGATAATTCCAGTCTATATTTGGACTGTTAATTTCCCAGACTATTACAACACGATTCTTCTTACAGCTGTCTGCGATCTCCCTACATAGTTACTTCTTAATTTCCCACAGACTATTGGTGGGAGCTTTAGTACAACCCCGTCAAAGTGATCACCACCTTCTTTTGTTTCAGCTTGACGCAGATATCTTCACCGTTTTGTCAATAGAGCGATTAAAAACATTATTTCTCTTTCCTTATGGGGCATTACTGAAGCAGCTGGGTTGTTACGACAATTGTTGATAGTTTTCTGGTTGACAATAGAGTCATAATTCTGTATATTTATTAAGTTGAAGTTCTGTCATGGTTGGATTTTTCCTGGGTCCACAATAATACTTCGCAAGTGTCTTGATGTGGAGGTGATTCAGTGACTGGCTTGCTGGCTATTTAATAATCCCAGATAAGATTTCTGCTCCAATTACCCGATAAACCTTAATTTTTTCACTTATTATTTAGTCAAATACTAATTTGTCTCTGTTTGGTCCTTAGAAAATGGGAATACAGACAGGCGACGTGAGAGTGGTCGACCATGTTAATTTGAAATCACTGATAAATTATAAGATCATCCAGTTTGCTTGAGATGGGGACGGGTTAGAACATGCTCTAAGGGAACATTGAAGGAACTATGTATGAGCAGAGTCAATTGTGTCTCCAAGCAAGGGAAGGAATTCTCATAAAAGGTTTAAAAATTATTTACAGGTGTGTGTGTCTATCTGTGCTTTGTGTGTGTGTGTGTGTGTGTGTCTGAACTGCATGTTTGTGTATACTGCGTGTGTCTGTGTCTGTGTGTACAATGTGTGTGTGGCTGTGTTTGTGTGTCTGTGTGAACTGCGTGTGTGTGTTTTGTGTGAATGCGTGTATGTCTCTGTGTGTGTGTGTGTGATTGAATGTGTGTGTGTGTTTATAGAGCTCTGTAAGGTCAGCCCTCAGTCTTTTAATCTCCAGTGAAGAAAAGGCCCAGCCCATTTAACGCTTCCTTATAATGCAAACCTTTGAGTCCATACAGCTTTCTAGGAAATCTTTTCTGCACTCTTTCCAGTTTAATCATTTCATTCATATAGTAAGGCATACAGAACTCTATGTAATATTCCAAATGTGGACTCACCAATATCTTGTACAGCTGCAACAAGACATCCCAAATACTCAATGTTCTAACCATTGAAAGAAAACTCTTTGTTCTGTCACACTCCCCAAGGCCCTACCACTGACTGTCTAAGTCCTACCAAGATATCTGAATTAATCTCAATCTGTCTCTCCTCAGCCCAATGGCCCAGTTGTTGAAGATATGATTAGATTAGCTACAGTGTGGAAACAGGACCTTCGGCCCAACAAATCCACAACGAACCGTACCCACCCAGACCCATTCCCCTAAATTTATCCAGGCAATTTAGCATGGTAAATTCACGTAACCTGCACATTTTTGTACTGTGGGAGGAAACCGGAGAAAACCCACGCAGACACGTGGAGAATATGCAAACTCCCCACAGTCAGTCGCCTGAGGTGGGAATTGAACGCACGTCTCTGGCACTGTGAGGCAGCAGAGCTAACCACTGTGCTACCGTGCTGCCCACAAATACGTCTGCATTTCCAGATAACTTTCTTCACTGCCCATTGTACCATCAAGTTTGGTGCTATTCACAAACCTACAAATGGTGCCTCTGAAGTTCTCATCCAAATCATTGATATAAATGATAAATAACAGTGAACCCCAGAACCTGTTGTACATGGCTGGTCAGAGGCCTCCAGTTTTAAAAACAATCATGTCACACCAACCTTTGACTCTTCCATCCAATTGTCTAGCTCTCCTGGATCCTGTGAGATTTAGAGTCCAGAGTATAGTGCTGGAAAAGCACAGCAGGTTAGACAGCAACCGAGGAGCAGGAATGTCGACAATTTGAGCGAAAGCACTACATTCTCTACTTTGATCTCCATCACCTGCAGTCCTCATTTTCTCCCTGTGAGATATAACCTTACTCAGTAACCTACCCATGCGATACCTTGTCAAAGATCTTGCTAAAGTCCATGCAGACAATGGCTATCCCACTGGCCTCATCTACCTTCTTGGTTCCAACTTCAAACAACTAAATCAATCAGGGCTTTGTTTAGGCCAGATTTGGAGAACTGGATGCAGTTCTGGTTACTGCACCAGAGGATTGATGTGATTGGACTTGAGGGAGTGCAAAGGAGATTCACCCAGAATGTAGCTGGAGGGCTTGTAGTGCAGCTGTGAAAAGGGTGGCTCATAAACTCAGGCTGCTTTCTTTAGATCAGCAATCAGGGTATATAATACTATGAGGGACATAGACAGTGCGGGTAAACAGTAGCTGTTTCTCCTTTGTCGAAGGGCCAATAACAAGGTGGTATAATTTTAAATTGAAAGGCTAAGAGGGGACATGAGGAAAACACTTCTCTCCTCGCCGATGGAAGAGGCCTGCAATAAACTGACCGGGAGGGTAAGTGAGATGGGAAACCTCACAACCTTTAAATAATACTTGATGACCACTTGAAATGTCGTAACATTCAAGGCTATGGGCGAAGTGCTAGAAAATAGGATGAATGGAGATTAAGTGCAATTTTGTTGGGACAAACATAATGGGTCTCCCAGCTTCTTCTGTTCTATGTGATTCACTTTCTCTATTATTCTGAAGGGAAGGATCTGAATTAGTTTCTTTTCTCATATTTGTTTGGTTATCAGTTCCAGTTCTTGTTGTGATCAGTATCAGCTTCAAGTTCTGTGTTAGGGTACTCTTTCACAGATAGAATTTCCCACATGAGTTGAAAAATTGAATGAGCAATTATATCAGTGGGATAACAGTGTGGAGAAGAACAGCTCTCAATGAGCTTGACAGCATGAGATACTGAAAGACTGAATAACCTCAGCAAAACGAAAAGCATCTTGGTAAAAATATCAGAAGATATTTAGATATTTATGACATTCTTAGAATGTGGAATACTACAAGTATTATCATTTGAAGACAAATTGAAATTAACTTTCATGCCTAATAGGATCGGATCTTTGGGGTATTCAATTACAGAGGAAAATCTTAATGATATCACATCATTAAAATAAACCTATCGACATAATTTGTTTGTTGAAAACGATGTTAAAAATTTGAAGATATAACCATAGTATCCCAGTGGAGATGCCATACAGTATATTAAAAACAAAATCACTGGAACTGTGTCAGTTCCAATTTCGAGAAAATTCACCCGTTCGGACAGATTGCTAGCAGCAGCGACAGGTTGTTTCACAAGCAACAAAATGCATCTTCCAATACAAATGGTCTCCAAAGTATACCACACAATCCTTGCTGTTGTCGGTATTCCTGGTAAGTCTTGTAACAACTTAGGTTGTACACATCTCTGCATTGAATCAAACTTATTCCACTCCGACACTTAATCAATTTATTTCCATTTGCCAAGGCAAATGCTGATGCCAGATGCCAGTATCCTCACGTACTGAGCTTAAAGGAAATAGTTGTTTGATTAGGAGGTTCCTCAGTAATGTGCAGCATTGTCTGTTTCTCTATACTGTGCAGAATGGGTTTGCCCTGAGGCCACACTGATGGGGTTTGGCTGCGTACCGGCCCTGGTTGGTCTAGAAAGTGTTTAACAAGACGACACTCTCGCTGTGGGAGTTCAAAGCCCACTATTGATCAGATGGGTTTTGTAAAAACCCATCTCTTAGTGATACTTGGTTTTTCCCATTTCTTGATGTGAAAGAATTGCATTGGTGGGTCTTGCTCAGGCAGCTGGCTCCAAATGGGAGCCCAGATACAACAGGAGGGCAATGATCGAGTTGAGCAAGTCATTACAGAGTGAGAAGTGAATGTCAGCACGGATAGTTTTGACCATCATGTCTGTTTACTTCAGTCAGTGGTTGTGTGGAGGCATGATATTTGTGAGGACGGTTCACTGGAACTGGTGTTGAAAACAAGATTCCAATTATGATGCGTAATGTTGAATTATTTGATTGTCAAAAAGGTGAGAGAGTTGTCCCTTTGTAAAACTTTGGATAGTGCTGTGGTGTTGAGTGCATTCGGACAGACATTGAGATCTGGAATATATTGGTAGCAGCTCTAACACAGAGGATCAAACAACTTCGTCCACTGGGATGTTTCGCATGTTGCCCTTTCTTGCTGTTACCTTTGATGCTCCTGGAAAAATATTGGTGAATGTGAAGAAGTTCCCATGAGCATTTGTTTGGGACTGTTATTTCGTCTTTGACGACAGGATTGGATAATTATTATCGGTATTGTTATTAGTTTGACTGTTGCAACTACTGCTATTGCTATTTTGTTGGTACTGACAGATAGATCATCTGGAAAAAATTTAAAACTGATTCACGATAAGGCCATAGTGTTACATCATGGAGCGCAGTACTCCATCAAATTTGTGAGACCTCTGTTCTTCTACATGCACAGCAGGGCTCAGAACAGTGTGGCACAATAGGATTTTTCACTGATGAAAGACAACTTGGTTTGGGGTGACGGGTGTTTGATTTAGGATATTTGATATTGTTGTGTTGCTCCGAGTGTCTAATCGGGATCAAGGACACCTGGTGATATGGACTGATAGTTAACCCTACTGTTGGGATGTCCAGTTGACCTGCTGTTCAGGACTCAGGAACTCGGTGATTTGTATAATATATCTGGGTCACCAGTTGATTTGTGACCATCATTAACACACTGCTAAAACGATAGAAATTATGATGTGTATTGCTAAATTTCATGTGGTATCCGATAAGACTGGAAGATTCAGAAAACATAACTGCCATAGTGCCAGTGGTTAATGCAATACAAAAAACTGACTCAACAACAATACCGACAGAAAAAAAAACAGATGCTACTGGAAAAAGTCAGCAGGTCTGGCAGCATCTGTGGAGAGAAATCAGATATATGTTTCAGATCCACTATCTGTAGCTGAAAGTTTTACTGCGATTTCTCTAAACAGATGTAGCCAGACAAGCTGATGTTTTCCCGAGATTTCTTTTTCTGAATCTCATTTCAAGCATCCGCAATTCTTTCAGCATTTTTTAGTAGACAGAGTGTTCTGTAGCACAAGAATTCTGTCATGGGCTGTACTTGGAGATTTTTTTTATTCTTCTCTTGATGTTCAGTCTTTACTTCCCCAGAGGATCCTCCTTACTGATATCGGGTGCTGAATGATTCAGTTGTCTGCATGATGGATACATTTAAACGTTTACTTACGGAGTACTGGACTGGGGCAGTGTTGAGCGTGTTGTGCTGGAAAAGCACAGACAGTCAGGCAGCATCCGAGGATCAGGATAATCGACATTTCAGGCATAAGCCCTACATCAGGAATGAGGCTTGGGGGCCAAGGGGGCAGAGAGATAAATGGGAGGGGTGTGGGGATGGGGGTAATGTAGCTGGGAATATCATAGGTAAATGAAGTTGGGAGTGAAAGTGATAGGTCGGAGCGAAGGGTGGAGCAGATAAGTGGGAAGGAAGATGGACAGGTAGGACAGGTCACAAGGGCGCTGTCGCGTTGAAGGGTTGAGACTGGGATAAGGTGGAGAGAGGGAAAATGGGGAAACTGTTCAAATCCACATTGATTCTTTGTGGTTGGAGGGACCCAAGGTGGAAGATGAGGGGTTCTTCCTCCAGGCGTCGGGTGGTAAAGTTTTGATGATGGAGGGTGCCCAGGACCTGCATGTTCTTGGAGGAGAGGGAGCGGGAGTAGAAGTGTTCAGCCACAAGGCGGTGGGGTTGGTTGGTGTAGATATCCCAGAGATGTTCTCTGAATTGATCTGCAAGTTGGCGTCCTGCCTCCCTGATTTGGAGGAAACCACATTGGGTGCAACAGATAAAGTAGATGATCATTGGTGGAAGGACAGCTAATTTATTGTCGGTTGTGGAAGGATCCAATGCAGCCTTGGATGCAGGTGAGGAGGGAGGTGTGGGCACAGGATTTGCACTTCACACCTCTGAGACACTTGTACTCACCAATCCCACTGCCACGTGGTTGAATACTTCAACTCCCCCTCCCACATGCAGGTCCTAGACTTCCTCCATCTCCAAACCCTAACCACACGACGTCTGGAGGATGAACGCCTCATCCTCCTCCAATTCTTGCTTTTTTGAAGTTGGTTCAAATTTGGAGTTGATCATTTCATATTTATGAGAATGGTCTCAGCGTGTGTATATCCAACCCCAGAGAAAGCTCTTAAAAGGGAGCGAAAGCTGCAGCAGGGAGTTGGCTGTGCATGGGGAGCTCCATTTTCTTCTTTTCCTTGAAGGGATGTGGGTGTTGCTGGATAGGTTACCATATACCAACGTTCCATAATTGCCCAGTAGGCAGATAACAGTTAATGAGGTTGTCATGGGTCTGGAGTCATATGTAGGGTAGATGAGGTAAGGAAGACAGATTGCCTTCCCTGAAGGACATTAGTGAACAAGATGGTTTTTCTTCTTTCCAACCTTCAACAGTTTCATCATTAGACTCAGCTCCCCAGACCATTACCTAAGTCTATGAATTGATAGTCTTGTGATAGGTCCATTAGGCCATCGACCTCCAACGTCTTTAGTAATGTTGTGAATCCGCAGAGATTTAAGGGTGGCACGGTAGCACAGTTGTTGACTTTGCGGCCTCACAGTGCCAAGAACCTGAGTTTGATTCCACCCTTGAATGACTGTCTATGTGGAGCTTGCATATTCTCCCCGTGTCTCTGGTTTCCTCCCATAATCGAAAGCATGTACATTAGATGCTAAATTGCCCTACAGTGTCAAGGATATCAGTTCAGGTGAGTTAGTCATGATTGGGTGGGGTCTGGGTAGGATGATCTTCAGTGGTTTGCTGCAGACTCAATGGGGTGAACGACCCCTTTCTGCACGGTACGGTTTCTATGATCCTATGCAGAAACAGTCTCTGATAATTGCCATGGAGAATGCTGGTTAGTTGATGCAGATTGCTTGAACAGTGTGTTTTCTGAATCTGAGAGGATGATTTCTATTTACAAGGAGTGGAGTTTGGGATCATGGGACTGGACATCAACTAGGAAGCTTTGCTTAAACTCTGACGAAATATGTGATTTCTAAACCAGCAAGTTGCGATGAACAATGCGGCATGGATTCAGGTTGTATTTGGGTCCGGGATGTGGTGCACGGACATGAGGAGCGTCCACGTCAAATGTTGCAGAACTTATGGTTTCAATGGGTATGCAGCTTGGGACATGTTGGTTGGATTCATTACTGAGTACTTCCATGGTACGGATGGTCAGGATGTTCAATCCTGTCAATGTGGAAGGGACTCAATGCACATTTTCCTTTTCATCCACATTGTGGAGTGCATTCACTCCTGAACACGGTGGAGTGATTCAATGGCCTCTATTGTCGTTCAAATAGTGTGGATGTAAAATGCTGGGGGAAATCCAGCTGTGGAGGCTACAAAGCCAAAGACATAAATTTTGCAATCAACGTCTGTGCTAGGTGCCTCCTATTCATTGTTTTACTGATTCGAGGTGTCATTGTGTGAATATTGTGGTCTTAGGGTGCTCTTCAGCTGGTCTGAGTAACCGAAAAAGCAGATGAAATCAAACGCTGCCAATCCCAAAAAATCATTGAATACATGACATATTTAAGTGAGCAATCTGCTGCTCATGTTCTTATTAAAAGTACAAATGATTCATTTAGAGCGGGATTGCTGCTGTGGTTCACATCTTTATATAACATGGAGCAACAATTATCATTGCGCCAATATTGAAGTCTGGGCTCAGGCATCAGCACGTTTGATCAGGAATTTCAAGTCTGTTTATTCATTTCTCTCTCTTTTACAGTCAGTATAATGGTGATTGTAATCTTAGTTCGATGGAATTGTGGCCTTTCTACATGCACCACTCGCTATCTGGTGGCCATGGCAACATCTGATCTGCTGTTCATTGTTTTCGACGTTGTACTTCACCGATTCCCATATTATTATTACCCACAGTGTTTCCTGGACATTACTCCTGTTTGTAGTGTTATCTATGTCCTGGTCTGCTTGACCATTGATTGCTCTGTCTGGTTCACTGTTGCTTTTTCTTTTGATCGATTTGTTGCCATTTGTTTTCATCAGATGAAAACTAAGTATTGTACAGAAAAAACTGCAGTCAGGATTCTAGCAACAATCGGCATTTTCTTTTCTTTAAAGAACATTCCCAACTACTTCAGATATAAACCTGATAAGTTTATCAACAATATTCCATGGTACTGTAAAACGAGGTCCAGTTATTCTGATGACCGGTGGGTTCGTTTTAAATTCTTTGAACGTCTTTTAACACCAATGTTACCATTCACTTCTATTCTCTTTCTCAACATTCTGACAGCCAGACACATCTTTGAAGATTTGAAGATGCGTAAGGGACTGAGGGCTCAGAGAAAGATAAAGGATGACCCAGAGACAGACAACAGAAAGAATTCTGTGATTTTGCTGTTTTCCATTACCACCAGCTTTATCCTGTTGTGGTTTCTGTATGTCTTAAAATTCTTTCGAGTTAGCGATTCCTTGGATAAAGCTGATTATTATCTCTTTAAAGAAGTCGCATATATGCTGCGGAACCTAAGTTGCTCCACCAATGCAGTGATTTATGTGGTGACGCAGAAAAACATCAGACACCATTTAAAGTATGCAGTGAAATATCCAGTTTTAAAAATACTTCAATTGGTGAATAATTCCAAGCAACTGAGAGTAAACGTTAGCTGCAGCAGATAATGGAACGAGGAGTCTACGTGAGGAATGGCCCGAAAGGAGAAGGAGCAGTAACATGATAACACTCCTTTGCTCATGGGCAAGGAATGACTCTATCTGAGGAATAAATTGAAAGGGACTGCAGGAGTAAAGCCAGTGTAAAGTGCTGTTAGCAAGGAGCAACAGTTAGTAGAAAGCAGAACAGCAAAAATGAAAGAGGAGTTAGACATATACGATAAATACATTCATTCCAATCAGTTCCCAGGAAGTGATACGGATAAATAAATGGGCTAGAGGAAAGGATCGTTGTTGACTGCAGGTCCAGATTGGGAAATGCAGCGACAGAGTCCTCTCCACTCTTCTTCACTGAATTCACTTTTCCACACAGCTTGACAAAACAACAACAAAAAAAATCAGCTTCTGTGATAAACAGTAAATAATGAATGCCCTGTAATAAAAATTCTGTATCTTTTGATTGCAAATTTACTTTTTACAGTAATTTACTTCATTTCCATTCAATCCCTGGTGCCATTCTGTTTCTTTCTTTCTTCCATTCCATGAATCAGCTAAGGGGTTGGACATGAATCCAAGCCCAACCAGGGAGACACATGGACTCTCTGTCTGCACCATCCAATGATGAGCTACCCCTCCAATTTAAGATGCTCCTTCAAGTCTGCCTCTTTATATCAGTAACTGTCAGCTGACCTAATATCACCTTCGGTGGGTGAACATCAGCTCTGTTTAATTCGTCATGATAAAGGTCTTTATAAAATGTGTTTGCGGATTATGTTAAAAATCACACAACACCAGGTTATAGTCCAACAGGTTTAATTGGAAGCACACTAGCTTTCGGACGACACTTCTTCATTAGGTGATTGTGGAGGGCTCACAGAATTTATAGCAAAAATTTGCAATGTGATGTAACTGAAATCATACATTGAAAAATTGATTGTCTGTTAAGCCTTTCATCTGTTAGCGGATTATGTTGAGTTAAAGTGGAAAGTGATGGTACTACCGTGGTAAGTACAGCTGCTTTCCAAACAGGAGACATTGGTTTGATTCCCGGCAATAGCACGTTATGATTTTGATATTGATCAGTCGGAAAACCCAAAGACAAAAGGAATTTGATCAGGCTGAGAACATATACAGCTTTCATTCCAAGACAGTAAAATGCTAAGCAGAACTCGACAGAGGGCCGTCTCGACTAATATATTTACCTGCTGCATTCTTGCACACCTTCCCAATTTCCTCCCCACCAAAATGACTCTGGCTGTATTCCATCTCTGGGGGAGGTTTGCCGCAGGGAGAGGAAACTGGGAGCTGACTGGATGAGCTGGGATCTTGGTGGAATGGGCGTCTAAGAGTGACAGATCTGGGGGTAAATCAAGCAGGTTCTGGCAGCCACTGTCCCTTTCACAGTGTGCACTGAGCAGGGAGTGAGTATCTGTGTTGTTCTTTCTGCCTCTGTGTGAGAGAGTGTGGGGATTGTTTGAATCTAAATACCCGTTTCATCCTCTAATACCCTCCATTCTCTCCCAGGAGCAGCCCTGCAAAAAGCAAGGCCCTGGAGCAGGATCTGTCCCCAATGGGAAAGAGGATGTGTGAGACCATCTAGGGAGCTGGAACCAATTTGAACGTAGAATATCACCACTTTAATCTCATTATGTCTTTCCTTAACTCCTGTTTATCTTCTCTGAGCTTTTCACTTTCCTCTCTCATCCCCATCTCTCTCACACTCCACATCTCTCTCTCAATCTTTTTTTTTCTCTCTCACACTATCTCTGTATTTCTTACTGATTGCCTTGCTTTTTGTCTTTTTCTCTCCTATTTCTTCTTTCAAATTTGTGGATATTTTTCTCACTCTCTTCCCTTCATTCTTCTTGTTTCACTTTCTCTCTTTCTTTCTTTCCTTCCCTATTTCTGTCTTTCAATCCTGAAAATGCAGCCCTCCTATGCCAATTTTACACACCCCACCCTGGCAAATTTGCAGTCTCACAAAATTAGCACCTTCCCCTTCCATGGCGCCTCCCTGTGTGTCTTCATCTCCCCTAATCCGCCCATTCTGTCGTTCGTCCATTACACATCCACTCTAGATAAGAGACCATATGTGTCTCTATCCATCGACAATACTCCCCATGCCGTGTCCCCGCCACTGGGATAGACGACAAAGGGAGCATTGCAGAGACTGACCTGTCTTCTGACTGCTGACTGTAATTTCATCGAGTCACAGAGTCGTAGAGCACAGAAACACACCCTTCGGGCCAACCTGTCCACTCTAACCACCTTGAGAAACTAAATGTCACACCTGCCTAGAACAAAGAACAAAGAACATTTACAGCCCAGGAACATGCCCTTCGGCCCTCCAAGCCTGAACCGATCCACATCTACTGTCTAAACCTGTCGCCCAATTCCAAAGCATCTGTATCCCTCTGCCTCCGACCTACTCATGCATCTGTCCAGACGCCTCTGAAATTAAACTACCATGCCTGCCTCTACTACCTCTGCTGCCATTGCGTTCCAGGCATTTACCACACTCTGTGTAAAGTTCTTGCCCCCTTAAACTTTCCACCTCTCACCTTGAAAGAGTGATCTCTGGATACTGAATGCTTCACCCTGGGAAAAAAATGTCTCTATCCATCCGGTCTGTAACCTTCACGATTTTGTAAACCTCAATCGGGTCCCCACCCCCATCTCCTTATTTTCCTAATTAAAACAAACCTAACCTCCTTTTTTTCCTAATTAAAACAAACATAACCTACTCAACCTCTCTTCACAGCTAGCACCTTCCATACCAGGCGATACCTTGTTAACCTTCTCTGCACCCTCTCGAAAATGTCCACATCCTTTTGGTAATGTGGCGAACTGAATTGTACACAGTATTCTAAATGCGGCCTTACTAAAGTCTTGTCCAATTTTAACATGACCTGCCAGCTCTCATACTCAAAACCCCGTCAATGAATGCAAGCATAACAATTGCCTTCTTGATCAGTCTATCCACCTATGCGGTAACCTTCAGGGTAAAATGGACCTGAACTCCCTGATCTCTCTGGTCATCAACTGTTCCAAAAACGTTTCTGTTTACTGAGTAATTCGCTCGAGATTTCGACATCCCAAAATGCATCACCACACATTTGCCTGGAATAAAGTCCATTTGCCACTTCTCCGCCCAACTCTCCCGTCTATCTGTATTCTCCCACATTCTTTGACTGTCCCCAGTGCTTTCTGCTACTCCACAAATATTCTTGTAATCTGCAAAATTGCTGATCATACCAACAATACCCTCTTCCAAACCATTTATGTATATCACAAATAAAAGTGGCACTGGCATTGATGCCTGTGGAAGACCACTGATCACCTTCCTCTACGTCGAGTCCCTTCAACTACTACAGTTTCTCTCCTGCTGCTCAAACAGTTCTTTATTCACCTGTGTAGAACACCTTGCACACCAGGTGGCTTCACTCTCTCTATTAGAATACCTTGTGGAATCTTATCAATCGCCTTACAATCCATCTATATGACATCCACAGTCGTTCCTTCATTTATCAACTTGGTCATTTCCTCAAAGAACTCTATTAAATTGGTAAGGCACAATCCCCGCGCAACCCCCGCTCAAAACCATGCAGGCTATCACTGATAAGCACGTTCTTTTCCAAATACAAATAGATTTTATACTTCAGTACCTTCTCCAGTAATTGTTTCACCACTGACGTCAGGCTGACTGTTCTATAGTTACTCGGAATATCCATACAACCCTTCTTGTGCAGGGGGACAACATGAACAACCCTGCAGTTCTCCAGCATCTCTGTACTTGGCCCGTATCCCTCCAAACCTATCCTGTTCATGAACATTGCTAAATGTGACTTTTCAGTCTATTTTTATATCTTAAACCCTCTATTCCTGGCAACATCTTGGGAAATCTGTCCTGAACTATCTCCAGTTTAATCCTTTCTATAACAGGGCAACCACAATTGCGCACATTAAAGCAGAAGAGGTCTCCCCAACACTCTGTAAAACCTCATCAAAACATCTCAACTGCTATATTCTGTGGTCTGAGCAAAGTAGGCAAGCATACTAAATGTCTTCCTAACCATCCTGTATACCTCTAACACATATTTCAAAGAATGATGTAAGTGAACCCCGAGGCCTCCCTGCTCTGCAATACGATCCAAGGCCCGATCATTAAATTCTATCCTTGCATATTTTACCAAAATACAATCACTCACACATTTCCAAATTAAACTCCATCTGACACTCCTCAGTCCAATGATCCAATTGATCAAGATCTCTTTGTAATCTGAGGTAACATTCTTCATTGACCACTTCATTGTCAATCTTGGTGTCATCCGATAACTTACTAACTGTACCTTTTAGAGTCTCATCAAAATCATGTATATAAATGACAAACAAAACTGGATCACGTACTGATCCCTGTGGAATGCCTCACAGGTCTTCAGTCCAAAACATAGATCTCTACCATCCCTGTCTGTTTCCTGCCATGAAGCCAATGTTGTATCCAATTGACAATCTCACCCTCAATCCCATGTGATCTAATTCTCAACAATAAAAACTAATGCAAAATACTCATCTCCTGACTTTCAACATAAAAATAACCTTGTTAATCCTTAACGGGTCTTTCTCTCTCTGGAGTTACTTATGGCTCTAAATGTCATTGTAGAATCTTTTCGGAATATCCTGAACATTATCTGCCAGGGCTATCGCACATCGGTTTTTGCCTTCCTGATTTCTGTCCTAAGAATGCCCCAATACTCTTTAGAACCTTCAACAGATTCAGTTGATCCCAATTGTCTGTATCTAACATTTAGGTAAAAACAAGGACTACAGTTACTGGAATCCAAAGTCTCGATTAGAGTGGTTCTGGAAAAGCACAGCATTTGTGGAGCTGGAAAATAGTCGTTTCTGGCAAAAGCTCTTCATCAGGAATAGAGGCAGTATGCCTGTAGAGTGAAGAGATAAATGAGAGGGGGTGGGGGTGGGGAGAAAGTAGCATAGAGTACAATAGGTGAATGGGGTGAAGATGATGATCCTGCTCGTCATGAGAACTCTGAACTACCCTGTCACCTTTCCATACAGTCAATTATCTATCTGATTGATCTTGCTGTGTAATCCCTTCTCTAAATCTACTCGGATGTCGGGGAGCTGGTGTTGAACTGGGTAGACAAGGTTAAAAATTACACAACCCCGGTTATAGTCCAAGAGGTTTATTTGGAAGCATTAGCTTTCGGAACCCCGGTTCTTCATCAGGTAGCTGTGGACCACAATCATAAGATAGAGAATTTATTGCAAGAGATTAGTGTCATGCAACCGAATTGATATATTGAACAAACCTACTTGCCTGTTAAGTTATTCACCTTTTAAAGTTATTTCGGGAATGTGACGTAAAAGAAGCTCTGGGATTTACATATTAATGAACTGAAACTTCCAATCAATTCTAAAAGGCAGTATCTCACTCCTGGGTATTTGTTATTCTATATATAAACTACCCTGAAATTATATCCCAACCTGGATCTCTCTCCTGAGTGTCCGTTATTCTATAAATAAATGCTTCAAACCCCTTGACAAAATTTTGATCTCTAACTGATTTTAATTTACCTGTAATTCTGTACAGAACACCAGTCTCCGAAACTCTCCATTAGATTCCAGTCCATATTTCACTCCTGAGTACCTGAGATTCCATGTCTAAACACCCTAAACTCCTCAGTTAGATTGCAGTCTGTACCTCACTCCCCAGCATTGGTGAAACACGCCATATCTTTCGACTATACTCCTATCTGTAACTTATTCCCTGGTACTTGTTACTTTGTATATTAATCTCCCATCCCCCAATTAGATTTCAGACTTAAACTCACTCTGCGCTGAATTATGCAAGTTATAAACGCGCTGACACCATCGATTAGATTCCAGTCCCTAACTCAGTATAAACCAAGTGGCTAAGTATTAAATTGGGAGCAGAAACAGAGCTAGATGTAAATTTGTGCTACATTTTGTTTCTCTAAAAATATTAGTTTGTTGGAGTGCAGTGGTTCAAGAAGGCAGCTCACTGCCAACCTCTCAAGGGCTGATGGGAATGGGGGATAAATGCTGGGCCTAGCTAGTGATGCTCACATCCCGTGAACCAATGAGAAAGAACAATTTCTTTGTCTTGCTGATCACTCGCTGCTCTGGTAGACTAAATCTGCAGATGAAGCAAGGCTTCATCACTTCTCTAGTCCCATGCCCTCGGAATAATCATCAAACCAGCCTAATACTTGGTGGCACTAGCACATTAGATTATTGTGATTTGTAAACAAGGATGCAGGAAATAATTTTTAATACTAGGTATTGGAGTGAACGAGGACTTGACTCAATATTGCACGGCCCGCGTAACAGGCAGTCAGACTGACAGACACACACATGCTCACTCTCACACACAAATACACACACACACACACACGTACACACTTGCGCGCGCGCGCACACACACACACACAGATATGCACACAGATACACACACTCACTCGCACGCACACTCACACAGACACACACGTGCTTGCACACAGGCAGATATGCACACAGATGTACACACACTTACAAACACAGATGCACACACACACGCACACGCACTCACACACATACTCACTCAAACACACACACGCTGATATACACATGCAGGCAAACACAGATACACACATAGACATATACGCACACACACACACAAACACAGATGCACACACAAACATACAAACACACACATGCACACATACACAGACATACACGCGCTCCCAAAGTTACACAGGGACACAGAATGATAAAATAATATTGGCATTGTCAAATATTAAAACTCCATTAAATGATCCCTGGGTGTCAGATGAACACAGGACATTGACCCACCTTGTTCAGGCTCAAGACTCACCACCTTCTGATACTGAGAGGCTCCTGTATCATACTCCAGATTGGAATCAGATGCTGTGTTCGGGAGCAGGACGTGGCGCTATGGGATTAGGACGACTGACCATGAGGATATTCAGAACCAGCAATCTAAAGAAATCAGAACAGATCAGAGAATCAAACAAAGACATTGGTTTTGAATTTGTTGAGTAGTTGGGCAGTGAATCCCAATTTCCAAGAATACAGATTTACAAATATGAATGCATACAGCAGCTTCAGAACATCTAATGCATTGCTGAAACCATGTTGCTTGGCATTTTATGGACAATGTCTATTCAGCGAAATGATCTTCCCTGGAATCTACCAGCTCTGCATGATTTTCACTAGTATCCAGCTACTCAGCATGATCTTCTTAAGAGTTCACGTTTTCAACCAGATCTTATCGAGAATTTACCTGATCCGCCTGATCTTCCCTGGAATCTATTTGCTCCCCTTTAGCTTTCCTGGAATCTACCTGCTACCTCTGAACTTCCCTAGAACCTATCTGCTCTACCTGATCTTCCCTGGAATCGACATGCTTCCCCTGATCATCCCTGGAGTCTACCTGCTCCCCGGATCTTCCCTGGAATTTACCTGCTCCACCTGATCTTCGCAGGAATCTACCTGCTCCCTCTGATCTTCCCTGGAAACTACCTGATCCCCCGATCTTCCCTGGAATCTACCTGCTCCTCCTGATCTTCCCTCGAATCTACCTGATACCCCAGTTCTTCCCTGGAATCTACCTGTTCCACATGATCTTCCATGGAATCTACCTGCTTCCCCGATCTTCTCTGGAATCTATTTGATTCCCCATCTTCCATCATGTCCACCTGTACCCACTTATTTTCTCTGGAATCTACCTGCTCCCCCTGATATTCACTGGAATTTATGTGCTCCACCTGAACTTCCCTGGAGTGTACCTCCTCCTCCTGATCTTCTCTGGAATCTACTGCTCCCCCCGATCTTCCCCAGAATTTACCTATTCCACCTGATCTTCCCTGGAATCTACCTGCTTCGCCTGATCTTCCCTCAAATCTACCTGCTCCCCCTGATATTCCCTGGAAACTACCTGCTCCGCATGATCTTCCCTGGAATCTACCAGCACTCCGATCTTCACTGGAATTTATCTGATTCCCTTGATCTTCCCTCGAATCTACCTGCTCCCCCGATCTCCCCTGGAATGTACCTGCTCCACCTGTTTTCCCTGGAATCTACCTGGTCCCTGATATTCCCTGAAATCTATCTGCTTCGCTTGATCTTCCCTCGAATCTACCTGCTCCTCCTGATCTTCCCTGGAATCGACCTGCTCCGCCTGATCATCCCTGGAATCTACCTGTTCCCCCTGATCTTCCCTGGAATCTACCTGTTCCCCCTGATCTTGACTGGAATCGAGATGGGATAATCATCTGAAGTTGTTGAATTCAATGTTGAGACTGGCAGACTGCAACGTGCCCTATCGGAAGATGTGATTCTGTTCCTCCAGTTCGCGTTGAGCTTCACTGGAACATTGGAGAAGGCCCCAGACATTCATTTCAGATTAAGCAGCGTTTCACTTGTACCTCTTTCAATTTGGTCTATTGCATTCGTTGCTCACAAAGTGGTCTCCTCTATATCACCAACTGGGTGATCGCTTTGCTGAGTACCTTCGGTCTGTTCGCAACCAGGATCTTGACCTTCCCATGGCTTGCCACTTCAACACACAATCCTGCTCCCATGCCCATATGTCTGTCCTTGGCCTGCTGCAATATTCCAGTGAAGCTCAATGCAAACTGGAGGAACAGCATCTCATCTTCTGACTAGGCACGTTACAGTTGGACTGAAGGTCTGTTTCTGTGCTGCACATCTCTCTGACTATTGCCTTAAATATACCAAATCTTTGCCTGCATCACATTGTTCTCAAAATCCGAACTGTTGATTTCTTCAATAGCTTCAGCTTTTACATTTTGTTTCCTGAAATGCCGTTTGCCATTAGGTAGAGCTGGTTGTCAACTTTGTTTTACTTTTGTTGTTCGGAATTGGAGCTGGTGGGAAGGGGCGGCATGGACCAGGGATGAAGTGACAACATTGAGAGCGAGTGCTGAACATGCAGAAAGAAACAAATGAATCGGATTGTAGAACAAGTTGATTTGCACGAAGGCAAGTCCGACTTGACTAACCAAATACTGTCCGTATTCGGATCAGAAGAAATCAGGCAGAAACACTGAATACGACGATGCGCAAAATTAGTGGAGCAAGCTCCTGACACAACTCCTTCCTGAAATAATCAGCTAAATATTCAATCCCTAAAGCAGAGACATATCAGATATTAAAACTGACACGATCAGAACATTTTTTAAAATTTCAAAAAATATACTTAATTCATAAAATATTTTGATGGTCTGTACAGTTAGTCATACCGTACATATGTAAACATTTGCACTCAGAGACCAAAATTTATAATTTATATATACAGCTCTGTTCATTTATCAATTGCATTTTCATATATTTAGCTGAGGTGTCAGCGGAGCCCATATGACTGCGTGGGCACCCTGTCCTTCTTCGGCAAGCAGATGTTGCACGGTGGTCTTACCCCACTGAGCCTTGGCAGTAACTGCCCCAACCGTTAGCACGTCCCTCAGTACGTAGTCCTGACCTTGGAATGCGCCAGTCTGCAACACTCAGTCGTGGTCAACTCCTTCATCTGGAAGGTAACAGGTTTTGGACTGCCCAGAGAACGTCCTTCACCGAGTTGATGGTCCTCCAGGCACAGTTAATGATAGTCTCAGTGTGCGTACCAGGGAACAGACCGTAGACCACGGGGTCCTGCGTTACAGCGCTGCTCGAACGAACCTCGACAAACACCACAGCCTTCCTCTCCAGACTTCTTCTGCACAGGCACATTCCAGAAGGAGGTGTTTGACACTCTCGTCCCCCACCCCTCGCAGCCGCCTCGAGGGGAGCTTGGGGTGCGGCTGAGAGTCCAGGCGTGCATAATGGATCCCACAGGCAGAGCCTTTCTCACCACCAGCCAATGCATGTCTTGGTGCTTGCTGGAAAGTTCTGGCGATGAGGCATTCTGCCAAATGGCTTTGACAGACTGCTCAGAGAACCGCTCGATAGGATCCGTCCTCTCCTTTTCCCGAAGGGTCTCAAGGACACTCCGTGCTGACCACTTACTGATGTACATGTGGTCAAATGTGTTTTACTTCATAAAATTCTACACGAAGGACAGATGTCATGGAACGGTTCAACTACTCGGATCATTCCGCCGCAGAGGGGCCAGGCACATACTTCACAACACTGGAGACAGGTAGAATCTCAGTACGTAGTGACACTTGGTGTTTGCGTACTGGGTATACATGCATTGCCTGATACAGCCACTCACAAAGGTGGACATCAGGGTGAGGGTGGCATTGCGTGAACTGTATCCCCCGTTGCAGAGATCTTTATACACTGAGTCCCTTTGGACCTGGACCATCTTTGATTTCCATATAAATTGGAAGAAGGCCCGCTTGACTGCGGCAGCACAGGTTCTGGGAAGAGGCCAGACCTGTGCCACGTATAATAGCAATGACAGTGCCTCACACTTGATGAACAACATTTTTCACACGATGGACAGCGACCAGAGCTTCCATCTGCCCAGTTTGTACTTCTCTTTGCTGATTCTTGGCAAGACTTGGTGCACGCCCCCGCCCCCCCCCCCCCCACCCTCCCCCACCCCGAACCAAATACCCGGTACCTTCAGGTGGTCAATCCTGATGGTGAAAGGGATCGAGGATTGGTTGACCCAGTTTCCAATGAGCATGGCCTCGCTCTTGCTTCGGTTTACCTTAGCACCCGAGGCGCATTCGAACTGGTCAAATATGCACATGAGTCTGTGCACGGACAGCGGATCTGAGCAAAAAGCGGCGATGTCATCCATGTACAGGGAGGCCTTGACCTGCAGGACCCCATTTTAGGAATAGTCAACCCTCTCAGGCTCGCATCCTTCCTGATGGACTCGGCAAATGCATCTATTCTGCACACAAACAAGGCAGGAGAGAGAGGGCAGCCCTGCCTGACTCCAGATCTGACTGGGAAGCTGTCTGAGTTCCACCCATTGATTGAGACTGGACTGAATGTTGGTGTAGAGCAGTCTAATTCAATTGCAGATACATTTCCCAAAGCCCATTTTGCAAATAACACCTCTCCTATATGTGTGTGATATCCTGTCAAAAGCTTTCTCCTGGTCCAGGCTGATCAGGCAGGTTTCCAACCCTTTGTCCTGCACGTAGGGGATTGGATCCATGAAGAGTGCGAGATTGTCAGCGATCATCCTGCCTGGTACAGCACAGGTTTGGTCAGGGTGAATCACCGAGCCCAGCGCAGACCTGACCCGGTTGGCGATTACCTTTGATAGAATTTTAGTAATCCGCATTCAGTAGGGAGACTGGTCGCCAGTTTCTGATTTCTGCCCTCTCCTGCTTCTGCTGGTAGATGAGGGTGATGATGCCTTTTCTCATGGATTCACTCATGGTACCTTGCAGAAGCATACTGACATACACCTCCAGCAGGTCTTGGCCAATCACGTCCAACAGAGCAAAATAGAGTTCTACCAGTAATCCGTCGGTTCCGGGAGTTTTATTCTTTTCAAAGGACATGAGGGCCTTGGCCAGCTCGTCCAGAGATAGCGGCTGCTCCAGGCTCTCCCATGTTCTGTCGTCTAAGACCTCCGTGATCGAGGACGGGAACGACTGGGAGGCCGCGCTGTCGGCTGGCTTCGCGTCATACAGACTGGCATAGGAGGATTTTCTGATCCTCATGACGTCAACCTGAGATGACCGTATCGAGCCATCTTCTTTCTTCAGGTTGCTGAGTACCGAGCTCGCGTTGTGTACCTACTGGAAGAAGAAACGTGAGCACATCTCGTCCTGCTCCACCGAGCGGACTCTGGACTGGAAGATTATGTTGGCGGCCTCCAAGGCAAAGAACGAGGCTGACTGGCCCTTCATCTCCTGGAGGTCCTCTGTGACATCGACCCCCTTTGTCTTCAGCACGAGCAGGTTCTGCATACTTTCCTGTAGCTGGGACAGTTTTCCCCGCCTCCCTCTTACCTCCTGAACACCTTTGAGGATGAAGAACCTCTTAATATTTCCTTTTACTGCTTCCCACTACCAGTCTGCTGGGGACTCAAAGAGGGGCTTCATGGTTCTCCAAATTGCATAGTCCCTCTTGAGCTCCTCAATATTTCCCCGGGGTCAACAGCTATGTGTTCAGCTTCCACGTTCCCTTACCAGCCCGATGCTTGTCCTGTAGGTAACAGTCCGCCAGCAGGAGGCAGTGGTCAGAGAAGAACACAGCCTTGACGTTGATGGGCCTGACCGAGAGTGCTTGGGAAACAAACAGGTAATCTATCCTTGAGCAGATAGACCCGTCTGCCCGTGACCAGGTGTATCTACGCTGCACTTCGTCTGCAGTGGCGCTGACGACGTCGTGCAGCTTGTCATCTTTTACTGTGTCCATCAGGGCTCTGGACGTGGCGTCCAATTTACTGTTCCCCCGCGAGAATCGTCCACCTGCAGCAATAATACAGTTGAAGTCTCCGGTCAGAATGACTGACCTGGACGTAGCCAGCAACAGTGGAAGCTGCTGCAGGATGGCCAGCCGTTCGCTCTTACGCACTGGGGCGGACACATTAATCAGTCTCAGGGAGCATTCCTGTACATGATGAGGAGGCGCCCGCCCACCACCTCCTTAACCTCAGAGATGGTGAAGTTGCCAACTCGCCATAGGATTCCCAGGTCGGAGGCGTGGCTATCGTTGCCCCCGACCATTCTGACGGGCCATTGGGCCCACAAGCTCGACCATCTTGTGTAGCTGCTAAGGTGCGGTATCCCACACTCCTGCAGAAACAGGATGTCGGCTTTAACGCTGGCCAGAAAGGCCATCATAGAAACACATCGCATAGCTGATTTGATGCTACGCACATTGGTGCTGGCAATTCTTATCCCCAGTTAAACAGTTTACGCAGTTACCAGTATCCATTTGCTGCTGGTCTTGCCTCTCTGGGGCAGCTATGTGCACCCCCGTGGTGACGGCAAACTGGTGGAGCCTCTCAGGGCTGATGTACCTGCCAGGCTCCATGCTGGGGCCATTTCCCCACTCTGATGTCTTCGGCTCGGGCCCATGGTCGGGACTAGGGTCTGTCCGACAGCGGGGCTGTCATAGGACTGCTGCTCCCAGTTACGTGGAGTTGTGAGACGGTGGGTATCTCGTGGTTATCACTGAGTTGGGGGCGTGGTCTTTGCCTATCCCCCCAGAGGGATTGTCTTTCCCTGCATGGGTGGTGCTGCCCTCCTCTTTCCCCATGGAACTCTGTCTCTTCCTCTGGTGACAACCTTCCTTTTGCCTGACCTCACCATCGGTAGAGTTGCCTGCATCCTCATCGTGTAGGTGTCGCTTGCCCCTTTGCTGGGTGGCTTTGGGGACCTGGAGAGGTTTTCTCTTCCATTTTTTGACAGTCATCCAATCCTCTGCCTTGTTTGCTCCCTCCTCCTCCATTTCCTCCATCTGTCTGCAAGGAGCTCAGATCGGCTGCTGCACCTCACCGCGGTCTGCTGTCTGCTCAGTTACAGCCTGCCCTTCCTTCTGGGTGCCACCAGCCACCGTTACCAAGCTGTTTTGTGGTAGCTTGCTGGTCTTACACTGTCCACGGCTCGTGTTACCAACTCCAACCATTTACGCATAGGTGACGGCCCAACATCTTGGGCAAGCCTTGTATATGTGGCCTGCCTCTCCGCACAGATTACAGTTCTTGGCCTCTTTACACTCCTTGGTCAGCTGGCCTTCCTGCTTGCAGTTTCGACAGACGGTCACCTTACAATCCACTGCCATGCGGCCTGACCTCCCGCACGTTCAGCACATGTTCAGATGCTCTGCAGATAAATTCTGCTTCCTCTGATGGCAAAGCTGTAGGGTGGGTGAAGAATGTTGCCACTGGCATCGACTCTCAGGGCTGCCTTGACCTGCCGTTTGCTGTCCAGATCCTGAAATGAGCGACCAAATCGGTGCTTTCTCCCTTGACTTGGATGTATCTTCTCAGGTCGGGACATCCGCTGCTAGGACGTGAGGGTTGTACATATGGATTGTAACAACCCGACTCTACTGTGCAGGAAACACACACAACCGGAGACTCTACGGTGCAGGAAACACACACAACCGGACCACCAACACGATGGAGATCAGAGGTTCCCCTTCCTTCTCCTTGAAGATCTTCAGGAGCTGCTTGCAATTCTTCACTCTCCTGGAGGTCACATCGAAATACCTGGCCACAAGGAAATCTTGCAGGCAGTACACGTCTACTGCTTTGGACTCCAGCAAAATCTTCTTAACAACCACCTTCCCATCGTCCGGTGAACGCTCGTCCACTTCACAGTCACTCTGACTGTGTTGCAAATGCCCTGGCCTGGGCTGTGGGCTGCGAGCGGCTGCTCTGAGGTTGGCTGGTATCTGAATTGGCGTTAGGCCGAAGCCTGCTTAAAATCCAGCAAGGGCAGGTCAGCACAACCAAACGAACCACCAACATCCAATCACGATCCAGCGATGCTCTCCAGCAGGTCCGACGACTTGCAACATGACTCCCGTGGTATGTTGCCTGCCAGCACACGCCTTGTGCGTCGAAACCGCAGCACTCGAGCAGAATCTCTTCTTCTGGTCCTCAAGGAAATACACACATTCGGAGCTAAAAGGCCGAGAAGCGATACTAATCTCCTGAGTTACTACTTTCCTGATGAAGGGCTTATGCCCGAAACGTCGAATTTCCTATTCCTTGGATGCTGTCTAACCTGCTGTGCTTTAATCAGCAACACATTTTCAGCTTCCTACTTTCGAAGGCAGTTGCTTCCTATATTTTCTATCAGCCTGACTGTGACCAAAGACTTATAGCTCATGGCTGACAGTTTCGTTGCTGCTTCGTCGTTTCTAGATGTCCTAACCAGAGTAAACGATCCGTTTATCCACTTGGACTCATGTAATCTTTTCTGTGACCATGTTTGATAGTGAATGTCGATGTCCAGTAATGTACCAACCAGATGTGCTGGGGCTGAGTGTACGTCCCGAACAAGCCGGTAGTGTCTCTCTGACAGAGTGTAAATGGGATTGCAGCAACCCACTGTGACAGAGCTGTACACAGAGAACGGTGCAGCACAGAGGGAGGCACTGCAGCCTCTCATTGTCTGCATCAGCTGTCTGTCTGAATAGGCTCCTTCTTGAGTCCCACACGCCATTCTTTTGCCCATGCATGCCCTGCAAATCTCTCTGCACATAATTATTCGAATCTCTCCTGAAAGCCTTGATTCAATCTGGCTCCAGTTCCCCTTAAGCAGTGCACAGCCAATAGTAACCACTCAACGAAGATGGTAGGGATTACCTACATAGCTTGATGAAATGTGACAGTTCGTTAAAAACAATTGACCCCTACCCCCGCCTCACCTCCATGTATTCCCTTGGTATATGCAATTGCCTGGAGTTTGTACTGTTCCAATCTCTAGTCTTTACAAACTGAACTGTTATCAATGCGAACAATTCCTGCCTCTCCACAAGGCAAATCAAGACAAACAATTGAAACTGCTCCTAATTATGCCTGGAAATATTAGGTGACTGTTCTGAACGCAAAGTCTTAGACGAATCCTTCCATTTTGTATGATGTTAACTCTGATCTCCAAACCATGAAACTCTACCAACCCCGCCAATTGAAATGAACAGAACCACGGTGGACCTGAAGTTCGATCGAGTGAATCAGCCACGAATGATTTGGCTTTGACTGAAAATATTTCACTTGCAATTTGTGACCTTAGAATTACAAATCAAAATTCATAGAGCCATGGAGTTGTACAGCATGGAAATACAGTCTTTCTTTAAGTGGCTGGCATCCATCAGATAACTTCCATAAACTTAGTCCCACTTGCCAGCGTTTGGCCAATATCCCTCTGAATCACCCCTATTCATATACCCATCCAGATGGTTTTCAAATGTTGTAATTGTACCCTCCTCCACCACCTCCTCTGGCAACTCATTCCATACATACACCATCCTCTGCAAAAAAAAGGTTGCCCCTTAGGTCACTTTAAAATCTATCCTCTCTCAAATTAAACTGGTGGCTTCTTCCTTTGAACTCCTCTACCCTGGGGAAAAATGCCCCTCATGATTTTATAAACGTCTCGAAGGTCACCTCTCAGCCTTCAACACCCCATACAGAACATTGTCACTCACCTTGCTGAAGTCCATGTAGACAACGTTTGCTGCTCTGCCTTCATCAATCCTCATTGTCACCTCTTCAAAGACCCCAATCAAGTTAATGCGAGATGATTTTCCACACAAAAAGCCATGTTAAATATCCCAAAACAGTCCTTGCATTTCCAAGTGCACATAAATCCTGATCCTCAACACACCCTCCAGTAACTTACTTATCAGTGATGTCTGGCTCACCAGAATTATATTCTTGTTATTGTGCAGGCAGCACTTTATTAAAATAAATAGTTTATTATTATCTTTGCAATCAGAAAGAAAAGTCTAAAGTGCAAAATAAATCAAAGAACTGCCTCACCAGCTCTACTCCTTATAGTATTAATGAAATTTGTCCAATTCAGGTTATGGTCAAGTCTTGCTTCCTTGATATTGATAGCAGTGGATTAACGGAAATAGCAAGTGGAACCATTTGGATTATTCCTTACTGGGGATGCTCATTGCCAGGCAGGGTTATGTCTTTTATAACCATTGCCACTTTTCACCCCAAGCCTGAACTTCTTTGAATGTTGTCATGGATTGCGTCAGTGTCTGAGTAGCTGAAAATTATGTTGCACGTAAAGCAATCAATTGGGTACACCAACACTTCAGGTATCAGGGCTGATAGAAAATGATTCACCAAACCAAGCGTTGACCATGGTGAGGTGTTTGAGATGATTGTGAGGAGCCCCGATGGAAATGTTCTACTGCTGAGATGATACGCTTATGGTCACCAGAAACATTTTGCTTTGTGGTATGGAGACCTCTAACCAGTGGAGAATGTATTCCTTGATTCCCATTGACTTCTGTCCCAGGCGCTCGCTCAACTATATTAGACAAAACGCTGCTAAGAGTTCGTGCTCCCTCTCACCTTTGCTGTTCAGTTTCTTTGTCCATTCTCCGATGTAACAGTACAGTAGAGTAGAATAGAGTAACTTTCATTTGTCATTTCTGTAATATACAACTGATCCAGTAAAAACTAGACAGTATTCTTCCAGTACAGAGGGTGCGATATGAACGGCACAAACTACATAATCGTACACGGCATAAGAAATGCAAAACTCACAAGTTAGAGTGTAACAGAAGTATGATGAATATTAAACACCTCCCTAGCAGCAATATGTAAGAATTTCATATTGGAAAGAGCCCAATCATTCAGGAATCTAATGGCTTGGGGATGGAAACTGTTGCACAGTCTGGCCGTGGGAGATCGTACATCCTGGTATCTTCTGTCAGATGGCAGGTGGGAGAAGAGTTTGAGTGAGGGGTCTGTGGGGTCTTCCACAATTGTCTTAGCCTTTCAGATGCAGTCCGTGGTGTACGTGTCTGTAATGGAGGGAAGAGAGACCCCAATGATCCTTTCAGACTGAATTGAGTACTGGCCCTCTGTGGATACAGTGTCCTCAATATGAGAGTGTGTTATGTAAGTTGCTGTGAAATATTTCCCTCTTGATATTTACCTCTTAACTCTCCCAATGTTGGAACAAACCTGGAGCAGCTTGATGAGCCGCAGGTCTGATTTTTCAGGACAAAAATTTTTGACTTTCTGAAGCGTCTCTGACATTAACATAGGTTTTGAATTGATTTTGATAGATTTCATTGTCAACACAATTCAAAACCCACTTTGTTAGTGATGCTGCAGGAAATCAAGACACTCAGTTCACTGTGCCTACAAAACCATTCATTCCTGATATGACTGAATACAGAAAGACAAACCCAAACGATGTAGTGCATGAAAGAGAGCAAAGGCAGACAGGCTCCCAAAACATTTTATATCGTTACTAGAGAATCAGGACAACTGAAACCGGGAGGGACAGGAAAATGAGTGAAATACCGATCAGATTTTTAAAATTAATTTGTGCTCCGCCTCATTGTTCAATTCTCAATTGTGAACAAAAGACACATATTAATTACTATAAAAGCCGACTCTCCGTTCTTTAACTGAATATAAGGATTTAAATACACTGTGTGGGAGACACATCAATGGAGACATGGCTGAAAGGGGATCGGCACTGGGAGCTAAATACTGGATTTAGTATTATGTAATGAAGCAGATTTGATAAGGGATCTTAAGGTGAAGGGACCCTGAGGTGGCAGTGACCATAATATGATTTTATTTACTCTGCAGTTTAAGAGGGAGAAGGAGGAATCAGATGTAACAGTATTACAGTTGAATAAAGGCAACTACAGAGGCATGAGGGAGAAGCTGACTGGAATGGATTGGGAGAGGAGCCCAACAGGACACACAGTGAAACAGCAATGGCAGGGGTTTCTGAGAGTCATTCGAGAAACACAGCAACAATTCATTCCAAGGATAAAGAAGCGTACTGAATAGGGAGAAAATGCAACGTGGCTGACAGTAAAAAAGTCAGGAACAGTATAAAAGCAAAAGGAAAAGCATAAAATGTGGCAAATCATAATAGGAAGCCAGACGGCAACAGACCAACAGAGGGCAATGCAGAAAGAAATAAGGGGGGACAAGATTAAATATGAGGGTAAACCAACCGTTAATATTACGAAATATTGCAAGAGTTTTTTCAGATATATAAAGGGCAGAAGAGAGAAATAGTGGACACTGGGCCCATGGCAATATTATCTGTAGAAATTGTTGTGGGGAACAAGGTAATGCCAGCGAAACTGAATAAGTACTTTGTGTCAGTCTTCATGGGGAAGACACAAATCATATCACAAAAATTCAAGAGAGTCAGCGGGAGAGATGAGCATGGTAGTCATCACCAAGGAGAAGGTGCCAGAAAAATCGAAAGGTCTGAAAGTAGATAAATCACCAGGACCAGAAGAAGAACAGCCCAGAGTTCTCAGAGGAAGTTGAAGAGCTTATCGAGATTTTAGCAGTGATCTTTCAGTTATGACTGGACTCAGGGAGGATCCCGAGGGACTGGAAAATTCCTTACTTTGAAACAGTGAGAGAGTCCAGCAGGTGGTATATTATGAATGGTTTCTATGTGTGAGAGAGTGATACAGAATGAGAAGAGGAGAGGAGAGAGTATTAAATATTTGTGTGTGAGCGATAGAGAGAAAGTGCCACAAAGGATACATTGCTAAAGATTTGTGCGTATGAGTGCAGCACAGGGGAACTAGTAAAGTGCCTGTGTGAGAGAGACAACACGATGCACAGTACATCGAGGGATGGGGAGAAATAGTTAATTTAGAGATTTGTGTGTGACACAGAGAAAGTACAGCAGAGGGTAATTTATTAAAGATTTGTGTGAGTATGGCAGAGTGATATGGAGATAGTCCAGCAGGGGAGAGATAATGAAATATTTTTGTCTGAACAAGTGTTTGACAGAGAGAAAGTGAAGCAGAGAGGACATTATTAAACATTTGTGTGTGTGTGAGAGAGAGATCGAGAGAGAGAGAGAGAGAGAGAGAGAGAGAGAGAGAGAGAGAGAGAGAGAGAGGGAATGCAATACAGACAGAGTGCAGAGGAGGGATGCACTTTATTCAAGATTTGTCTGCCATCAGTGTACAGGGAGGCTTAGACCTGCAGGCCCTTGCTGCCTGGAATAGTTCCCCTCTCAGGCTCACATCCTTCCTCAATGACTCAGCAAAAGGTTCTCGAGAACACACAGACAAGGCAGGAGAGTGTGGGTAGTGCTGCCTGACTCTGGATCTGATCGAGAAGCTTTCTGATTCCCATTCGTTGATTGAGACTGTGCTGACAATGTTGGTGGAGAGCATTCGGATCTAATTACAAATTCCCTCCCCCCAACCCATTTTGGAGACCACGATCCACATGGAGGAGTGCGATATCCTGTCAAAGGCCTTCCCCTGCCTCAGAATGATGAGGCCATCCCTCGGGCCCTGCATGTAGGCGATCATATCCCTGGGGTGGTCCTGCCTTGTACAGCACAGGTTTGGTTGGGGTGAATCCAAGAGCAGTTCGCCAGTTGGTAATAATGTATGAACATTTCTCTTGTATAACAAAAATTGCCCCGTAGATTTAACAAAGTTGATTTAACGAAGTATAAATGTTGGCATGTGTCAGATGCGACATGTTAAATGCCAGTAGCCACGGACATGGGGTGCAATTAGCTGTCAACCATTGGACATACCCTTAGATGTTAATGCCATGTATCCAAGATAGACGTGTGTAAGAGCAAGCAGCGATCAAATGTTGCAGTTACTCTCTTGTGCTGAGAGTTTTCTGTCCTTCATTGATTTTTGGCAGGTGGTAGAATAGGAACATATACATTAAATGAGTCGAGATAAGTAATATTGAGCCTGAATGGGCACCTTACCATAATGTCATGTTAGCCTCCTGGATTTGCTTGGTAAATTTGACCTGCAGATCTCAACGACAAGAAAGGCCTCATTTGACATCTAACACAATTCTTCCAACTTTATCACTATCAATAACGTTTTTTTGCCAGTGTACCGTTGTGAGGAGGAAGAGAGTTCCTTTGGCTATGGAGATGTTTAAAGAAAAGGCAGTCAATAATGCCCAAGTAACTTACTCATGGTTTATTGAGTTTGCAAAGAAGCATCAGTTTAAGCATGTCACATTAGTTAATTAGATAAACAAATTATACAACCGTGAAAATTGGTATCAGTGACTGATACAAGAGGACAAATAAACAGACGGCACAAAATGTTTTAATCTTGTTAAAGTGGTGGGGTTGCATTCTGCTCTCTCATGGAGACGATAGTGAACTCTTGCCGTGACTTTCCTCCTCTTCTTCTGGTCCATCATTCATCTGCCTGATGAGAACTGCTAAATGAAAAGTGCTGTCTGGGGACAGTCGAGGGAGATCTGCTATCAACGAGATCTGCTTGCTGAGATGTACCCACAGAAGTTCTTTGCCCCAACACACTTTTCAATCATATTTCCAGAGGCAAGTCAATACTGTGTCAATCAATTGTCGAAACTCTTTTGGTCACTGGTCATGGGGCAGCTGCATTGGAACTACTGGAAATAGCAGCTTATAATCTTTGGGATGCAGGTACTTGTGGGATGGAAAGCGAGGATCAAAGGTATCTTGTCAGCGTTGTGGGAGGGAAGAGAAGGGGTGGTGAAGGTAGAGGTGTGGGAAATGGTTGGGACCATGTTTTTCCCAGTAAGGGCATCAAATATTTTATCTCAAGTGAGGATTCCACCAGTCTTCACTTTCCACTGGCCAGCTTCTTTTCTTTGATTATTGTCACATATACCTAGATACAGTGAAAAGTTCTATTTGCCAGGTAGTTTGCACTATAAAAAATGCATTAGGTAATACGACAAACCAAATAATAAAATGTTACAACTGCAGAGAGAAGGTGCACAGACATCAAGATCCAAATTATAAATAAATTCAATGGCCCATTCAGAAGTATTATAATGCATCTAATGATCTTCAGATCATTCAGGTGCGCAGAGGAGGTTATTGAGGCTTTTCAAGGAGGTAATCACACCTCAGGAACAACAAAGAGGCATTGGATAAAAGCAAATTACTGAGGATGCTGTAATGTGAATCCAAAAGAGAAAATGCTGGAAAATCTCAGCAGGTCTGGCAGCATCTGTAAGGAGACAAAAGAGCTGACGTTTCCTGTTTAACTGACCTTTTTTCAAAGCTTTGACAAAGGGTCAGTGAGACTCGCAACGTCAGCTCTTTTCTCTCCTTACAGATGCTGCCAGACGTGATGAGATTTTCCAGCATTTTCTGTTTTGACAACAAAGAGGCAGGTGGTTTAGACAGGGAATGGAAAGGGAACTAGCAGACAGTGCAGGGATCCTCTGAAGCCATTCCCCACAAAGGGTATATCGTTGTGGATAGTGTTGGGGTGGTGGGGGGGTGTGTGTGTGAAAGGACTTACCAGGGCCTCTGGCACAGAGTCTGTCCTTATTGCTCACTAGAAAAGTATTTGGGGTTGGGGTGGGGATAGAAGATGAGCAGAGAATTGTCACCAGGGATTTCCGAGTTAGGGGGTCATAAAGGAGGGAATGAGAAAGACTTACATTTGAGATCTTGCCTCTCAGGTGCCAAAGTTCGTGATGTCTCAGATCGTGTTTCGGGATCCTTGGATGGACGAAGCAGCTCCAAATTGTGGTCAATGTAGGCACTAATGACATAGTTAAGAAAAGGGATTTGGATTTAAGGCAGAAAGTCAGGGAACTAGGGTAGAAGCATAAAGCGACAACAAACATTTGTTATTACTGCTTTGTCACCCGTGCCACATGCTGGAGAGGCGAGGAATAGAGAGAGAGAGGAGTTGAACACGTGGCTGCAGGGATGGTGCAGGGGGTAAAATTTTCGGATAGCTGGAGAATTATGGCTCATTGTGGGGTAGGTGGGACCTCTACAAACAGCATGGTCTGCACCTGAACCAGAGGGTCCCAATATCCTGGTGGTGCTCTTTGGCAGGGTTTAAACTAATTCATCAGGGGGATGGAAACTAAATTGTAGTTCCAGTGTCCGGGATATTGAGGTCAGAAATATGGTTTCATGGTTGTGAGAGTGCACCAGCAAGCAGGAAGGTGGCATTAAGTGTGTCTACTTCAACACCAGGCGCTTCCGGAATAAGTTGAGTGAACTTGCAGCATGGATTGGTACCTGGGACTTCAATGTTGTGGTCATGTCAGAGCCATGGATAGAGCAGAGACAGGAATAGTTGTTGCAGGTTCCGGGATTTAAATGTTTCAGTAAGAACAGAGAAGATGGCAAAAGAAATAGTGGGGGGAGGGGGGGGGGCGGATTGGCATTGTTAGTCAAGGACAGTATTACTATGACAGAAAGGATATTTGAAGACTCGTCTACTGAGAGAGTATGGACTGAGATTAGAAATAGGAAAGGACAAGTCACCCTTTTGGGAGTTTTCAATCAGCCTCCGGATTAGTTCTAAAGGGAGAGAAAAGGATTGCAAAGATGATTCTGGAACTGAGCAATTGTAACAAGGAAGTTATGGGGGGAAAGAGCGCTTGAGGGTTACAATCTAGCCAGGAAACACCTGAAAAGAGAACTAAGAAGAGCTAGGAGAGGACATGAGAAGTTGTTGGCAGATAGGATCAAGGAAAACCCAAAAGCTTTTGATAGGTATATTCAGGAATAAATGATTAGGGCCAAACAAGAATGGTAGTGGGAAGTTATGCGTGGAGTTTGAGGAGACAGGAAAAGTGCTGAATGAATATGTTTTGTCAGTATTCACACTGGAAGGAGACAATGTTATCAAGGAAAATACTGAGATGGAGGCTACTAGACAAGACAGGTTTGAGGTTCAGCAGGAGGAGGTGTTAGCAATTCTGGAAAGTGTGAAAATAAATAAGTCCCCTGGGTGAGATGGGATTTATCCCAGGATTCTCTAGGAAGCCAGGGAGGATATTGCAGAGCCTTTGTCTTTGATCTTCATGTCGTCATAGTCTACAGGAATAGCGCCAGAAGACTGGAGGATAGCAAATGTCCCCTTGTCAAGAAGGGGAGTAGAGACAACCCTGGTAATTATGGAGCAATGAGCCTTACTTCAGTTGTGGGTAAAGCGTTGGGATGGGTAATAAAGAGATAAAATTTATAATCATATAGAAAGGAATACATTGATTCGGGGAAGTCAATGCGGTTTTGTGAAGGGTGCATCGTGCCTCACGAACCTTATTGAGTTCTTTGAAATGGTATCTAGATTAGAGTGGTGCTGGAAAAGCACAGCAGGTAAGGCCGCATCCATGGAGCCAGAAAATTGACATTTCGGGCAAACGGCCTTCATCAGGAACCTGCTTCTCGGATGCTGTCTGACCTACTGGGCTTTTCCAGCACCACTCTAATCTAGACTCTGGTTTCCAGCATCGACAGTCCTTGTTTTTACCTCTTTGAAATGGTGACCAAACAGGTGGATGAGTGTAAAGCGGTTGATGTGATGTTTATGAAGTTCAGTAAGGTGTCTGATGAGGTTCAACTAGATAGTGTATTGCACAAAGTACAAAGGCATGGGATTGAGGGTGATTTAGCAGTTTGGATCAGAAATTGACTAGATGAAAGAAGACAGAGAGTGGTGGTTGATGGGAAATGCTCATCCTGGAGTTCTATTGTTGGTGCAAGGATCTGGTTTGGGTACTCTGGCGTTTTTCATTTCATAAATGACCTCGATGAGGGCGTGGAAGTATGGGTTAGTAAGTTTGCGGATGACAGTAATGTTGGTGGAGTTGTGAACAGTGCCGAAGGATGTTACGGGTTACAGAGGGACACCGAGGTTGTCACCCAGGTTGATAGGGTTGTTAAGGCGTACGGTGTGTTAGCTTTTATTGATAGAAGGATTGAGTTTCGGAGCCACGAGGTCATGCTGCAGAGGTATAAAAGTCTGATGCAGCCTCCCTTGAGTATTGCGTACACTTATAGTCACCACATTATAGGAAGGATGTGGAAACTTTGGAAAGTGTTCAAATGAATTTACTAGGATGTTGCCTTGTATGGAGGGAAGGTCTTGTGAGGAATGGCCAAATCGTCCATGCCACCCAGATTTTCTAAATTGATCTAGACCCATTTGTCAGCGCTTGACCCATATCCCTCTCAACGCTTCCAATTCATTTAGCCACCTCAATGCTTTTTACTTGTTGTAATTGTACTTGACTTCCTCTGGCAGCTCAATCCATACATGCACAACCTTTTGCATCAAAACATTGCTCCTTAGGACCTCTGTAAATGTTTCTCCTCTCACCCTAAACCTACACCTTCTCGTTCCAGACTCCTCACCCAAGGGAAAAGCCCTTATCTATCCATGTCCCTCAAGATTTTATAAATCTTATAAAGGTCACCTTTCAGCCTCTGCCACTGCAGAGGAAACAACCACAGCCTATTCAGTCTCTCCCTAGAGGTCAAACTTTCCAACCCTGGCAACAGCCTTATAATTATCTTTTCTGAACTCTTCCAAATTCACAACATTCCTCCTTTAGGAGGAAGGTTAGAATTGCCCACAATATACCAATGCCCTGTACAGCTGCAACATAACCTATAACCTCTGACAATCGATTATCTGACTAATAAAATAAAGCATACCAAATGCCTTCTTCACGAAACTATCTACCTGTGATTCCACTTTCAAGGAACTATGAACCTGGACTCCAAGTTCTCTGTTCAGCAACATTTCCCCAGACCTGACTATTAAGTAATGCGCCACCCGCTACTCTTCCTGCAGTCAGCCCTGCCCCAGCTCAGGGCCATACTCTCCAAGACCTGCAAAGGACCTCTGTTCTGCATACTGAGAATAGATCCACACCCTCCCACAGCTGTGTGGATGACACCTCCTACTAGTCGTCCTGTGAAAATGTGATCCTAACACCTAATTCCTCCAGCTCAGCCGGATCTATACCCAGGAAACAACAGTTCAACTTCAAGACATCCCAGGTGGCCTCCTATGTCAATGACTGCAATTTCTCCTCCCACATGATCAAGAATGTCCTCCAGCACATCTCCTCCATTTCCTGCACCTCCAACCTTGAACACCACCTCTCCAATAAGGACTCAAATACCCCCACCCCTCCAGTCGTTACTTTCCAAACCAATAATTTCCAGGTCCAATATATTATCCTCCACCACCTACAATCAGACCCCAATCCCAGAGATATATTTCCCTCCTATCTCTCTCTGTGTTCAGCGGAAACCATTCCTCCACGACTCCCTCATTAGATCCACGCACCCCGCCCCCTCCACTCCTTAAACACACCTTGCACCACCTTCCCTTGCCATTGCAAGCATCGTAAAACCTGCACTCAAACGTCCTCCACTCACCTTTGACCAAGGCCGCAATAGATCTTTTCACAACCGGCAGAGATTTTCCTGCACATCCAAACACCTCATCTACTGTATCCGCTGCTCTTGATGAGGTCCCCTCTACATAGAACAAAGAACAAATAAAACTTACGTCCCAGGGTCATGCCTTTCGGCCCTCCAAGCCCGAGTCGATCCAAATGTACAGCCTAAACCTCGGTCAATTCCTAACCATCTGTATCCCTCTGCTCTCCAGCCACTCATGCATTTGTCCCGAAGCACCTTAACTGAATCTACCGTGTCTTCCTCTAGCACCTCTGCTGGCACCCTGTACCAAATGCCCACCACCCTTTGCGTGAAGCACTTTCCGCGTGTATCCCCCTTCAACTTCCCACCTCTCAACTGGAAATCGTGACCTTGCGTCATTGTATCCTTCACACTGGGAAAAAAGCTTGTCTCTGTCTACCCAGTCTATACCCTTCATGATTTTGTAAACCTCAACATGGGATTAATCAAACTTCTATTTCTAATCTCAACAGTCATCATATTCGGGAGATGGGGCAACAATTCATGGAACATTTCAGGGAATATCTCTTGGACATGCACCAAACAACTCCCCCACACATGCTACCAAGGACAGTCAAGTTAAGGGCCTCCTCCACTGCCAAATCCAAGCCATCCAATTGCTGAAGGAAGAAAGTCTCATCTTCTGCCTTGGCACCCTTCAAACCAAAAGCACCAATGCCAATTTAATGAGTTCCCTTATCTCCCCTCATCACAATGCATCCCTGACCAACCTTTGGCACTGCCCTCTTGAACTGTCCGTCATGTCCATGTTCCTTCCCACCTATCGTCTCCACCCACACAATCACTATCACCCCTCCACCTGCATCGACCTATCGTCTTTCCCCCCTCACGCCCACATTTATTTCTCAGAACCATTTCATGCCCCACATTCCTGAAGAAGTGCTTATGCCTGAAACGTGGATTCTCCTGACCCTCGGATATTGCCCCGTCAATCATTTCCCTAGCTTCCCACAGACGTCCAGGGTGAACAGCTGATCAAATCCAGGGGGCTTATCCATCTTCATGGGTCGAAAGACATCCAGCACCTTCTCCGTGTAATATGGAGATTTTTCAAGATGTCACTATCTATTTCCCCAAATTCTACATCTTCCATGTCCATCTCCACAGTAAACACTGATGCCAATATTCATTTCGTATCCCACCCATCTCCTGCAATTCCACACATACTACCCCTCACAGATCAAAAAGACAACCCATTCTCTCCCGAGTTACTCTTTTGTCCTTAATGTATTTCCAAATATCTTTCGATTCCCCTGAACTCTATCTGTCCAAGCTATCTCTTATTCCCTTTTAACCTTCTTTATTTTCTACTTACGTATACTCTTCTCAGGAATCACTCGATCTCTGCTGTCTGCACCTGACAAATGATTCATTTTTCTGAACCAAAACCGCAATTTCTCTAGTTATTCAGCATTCCCTCCAACTACCAGCTTTGCCTTTCACCCCAACATGAACATATTGCCTCTGGACTCATTATCTCATTTTTGAAGGCTTCCCATTATTGAGCCATCATTTCACAAGCAAACATCTGCCCCCCAATCAACATTTGCATGTTCTTGCCCAATACCATCATAATGGGCCTTCCGACAATTTGGAACTGGAACTTTAAAATCCAATCTATCCCCCATTTCCATCAGGAACTTAATAGGACAGGAATTATGGTTTCTGGCCCCAAAGTGCTCCCCCACTGACACTTCTGTCACTTGCCTGCCTTCTTTCCCAAGAGATGGTGCAAAACCTGACCTGCGCTAGCAGGTACATCCACATACAGCTGAATTTTTAAAAAGATCTTGCATATCCTTAACAAATTCCTCTCCATCTAAACCCTTAACATTGTGCAGTCCCAGTCTACATTTGAAAAGTTAAACTCCCCGTCCGCAACCACCGCATTATTTTTACCGATAACTGAGACAGGACATGCAACAGTACAGCACAGTGCATGCCCTTTAACCCTCAATTTTGTGCCTATCTCTTATTCAATTCCACGATCAAACTAACCTACACACTTCGTTCTACTCACCCATCATCCATGTGCCTATCCACAAGTTGCTTAAATGTCCCTAATATACCTTACTCTACTACGACACTGACAGTGCATTCCAGCACCACTTCCTGTCAAAGAACCGACCTGTGACACCCCCACCCCCACCTTTCTCCAATCATCTTCAAATTATGCCCTCTCCTGATAACCATTTTTGCCCTCGGAAAAATCTGACTACTCACGATCTTTGCCTCTTATCTTGTACACCTCTGTCAAGGGCCTCTCACCCTTTTTCTCTCCAATGGAAAAATCCCTAGCTCCCACAACCTTCTTTCACAAACCATGCACTCCAGTCCAGGGAGCGTCCTGGTAAATCTCCTCTACACCCTCTCTGAAGCACCCACATCCTTTGTATAATGAAACAACCAAAACTGAACACAGTATTCCAAGAGTGGTCTAACCAGGACGCTACAGACCTGAAGCATAACCTTGCAGCACTTAAACTCAATGCCCTTGTTAATGAAAGCCAATACACCATACACTATCTTAATAATACTACAATTCCACACTTATGGATTCTTGAGGATGTATCAAAACACTTTGAAAAGATGGATCAGTGAGTATAGTGTTTAATGATTTCAGCCAGGCATTTGATAAATATCCCCATGGTAGGCTCATCTTTTCCTTTTTTGTTCTTTTCCAGTCGGGGCTGGGGGTAGAGCTAAGGCCCGCCCTGAGGGCTCACGGGGAGCCTCGATACGCGTCAGTTAAACCATCTCTGTGCGAGCTCACGGGGAGAGTGGGCATGGCTGTTGTAATTGCGTCATTGTTCAAATCGGTCACCGCGAGTTGGGGCCACTGCACTTTCTCTGTGGGGTTTCCGCTGGGACACATTGAGAGGGTTTTATTAAAATCCTTCCAGAGAGGCTGAGAAAATAGTTTCGGTGTAAGTCAACAAACCGTTAACGTGCAGATATACTGAGGAGGAAGTCACATATGTTTGAAATGGGGAACGACGGAGTGAGTGGATCAAACTCACTGGTAGGAGGTGTCAGGAGACTGGATGATTCACATTACAGTCTCCCCTGGACTGGGAGGAGGTGTCAGGGTACTGCGGGATTGACATTACAGTCTCCGTTGGACTGGGGGGAGGTGTCAGGGGACTGGAGGATTGACATTACAATCTGCCCTGGACTGAGAGGGGGTGTCAGGAGACTGGAAGATTGACATTACAGTCTCCCCTGGACTGGGAGGTGGTGTCAGGAGACTGGAGGATTTGCATTACAGTTTCTCCTGGACTGGGAAGGGGTGTCAGGAGACTGGAGGATTGACATTGCAATCTCTATGGACTGGGAGAAGTTGTCAGGAAACTGGAGGATTGACATTATAATTTCCCTCTGGATTGAGAGGAAGTGTCAAGTGACTGGAGGATTGATATTACAGTCTCCCTGGACTGGGAGGATGTATCAGAGACTGGAGGATTGACATTCCAAGCTTGTTCTAAGTAGGGTTGTGAGGTCATTCTTGGCAGTCCCATCCCTGTCATTTTAACTCTGGTGATGGGAGAGCTCTTGGCAACTTTTATTTAGGATAAAGCTCGTGGTGATGCAGAAAAAGGTGAGACGATTAGGAAAAGTCAATGGGAAATTGTGCACTGGTAACTTGCTGAAAGTTTATGAATTAATAGAAAGAGTAGACGTGGGCCGCGTTAGTGATGTGATACATATGCGTTTCCATAAGATTAGCGAGGAAGGTTACAGGTCATAGTACAAGCAGCAGTGGCAAACTGGAGACAAAATTAACTTGAGTGTTAGGAAAGAGAAAGCCATGGTCAATGGATATTTTTGCAGCTGAAGCAATGTTTAGAGTGGCGTTCCCAGGGTTTTTATATTGAGACAAGCAAGTTCCAGAAAAGAGAAAGGATAAGGATGGCAAGGTAAGGGGGGAGGGGCGTGACTGACAGGGAATTGGGAATTTCGTCAAAAGAGAACACAGAAACATGTATAAAGTTTAAGAAGTTAAAATTGCACAGTGCCTGTGAGGAATATAAAGAAAAAAAGGACAAAATACTCAAACAGGGAATGAGGAGATCAACGGGGGTGGGGGGGGGGGGGTGGGAGCATGAAATTACTTTGGCAATTAGAGTGAAAGAGAATCCCAAGCCATTCTGTACATACATTAAAAAAATAAGAGATAACTTGGGAGAAGGTATAACCAATGACCACTCAAGGATAAAGGAGGAAACGTGTGCTTGGAGGCAGAGGATGTGGTTAAGATCTTAAATGAGTATTTTGTATCAGTTTTCACCCAGGAGAAGAGTGTGGGGAATAGTGAGAGTTGTGTTGAGCATGCTAATATGCTGCAGCATTTTGAGATCAAGAAAGAAGTAGTGCTGGGTCGCCTGAAGAGCGTAAAGGTGAAAAAGTCCCCAGGTCCTGATGGAATCTACCCCAGGTTATTGAGTGAGGCAAGAGATTGCTGGGGTCTTGACTATGGTCTTGGTATCCTCATTAGTCGCTGCAGAGGTCCCGAGGCCTGGTGAGAAGATAATATTGTTCCTCTGTTAGAGTATTGTGTTCAATTCTGGTTGCCACATAAGAAGAATAAGGAGGCTTTGGAAAGGGTGCAGAAGAGAGTGACCAGTATGCTGCCTGGATTAGAGCATATAAGTTATAAGGACAGGCCTCCACTGTAGTGCAGTGGAGGCAGAGGGGAGGCTTGCTGGAAGTCTGTTCAATTGAGATATAGTTGACAGTAAGAACCCTTTTCGCCATTGATATGTTCAATACTAGGGGGCATGAATTAACATGAGAGAGGGTAAGTTCAGAGGAGATATGGGGGGGCAAGTTTTTTTACACTGAGTGGTAGGTGTCTCGAACTCAGTGTGAGGTGTAGTGGTGCAGGCAGTTATGATAGGAGCGGTTGAGATCCATATGGTTGATTAATGTTGACTGCTGAGCAGGAAGAATTAAACCACAGATTCACAAGGTTCTACTCCCTTTATTTTGGCTAAAAACAGCTGTTTGAAAAACACCTAGCTGCAGCAGTTATTTGAACATTCCACCGTGCTTTTAAATGAACTTCAGACTCATGTTATGTAAACATGTTTGATAAAATTTACTTCTCATGTCAGTTTTAGAGTTTTTTTCTGTTCTTCATTGACTCTGAACTGTAGGTGAAAGGCATGGAGATGGTCTAGAAGAGGAGTGAAGATAGCACATGAGATTAGATTTATGGTTAACCTACACTTAGTAAAAGTAGGGGCTTTTTGGCACAGTTGTAGTGTCCGTACCTCTGACCCAGAAGGCATAGGTTCAAGCTCCACCAATTCCTCAGATGCATAGTAACATCTATGAACAGGTTACTTACAAAATATCTTTAAATAGTAAATTATCGGAAAGAGTGGGAACAAGGTAGTGTTTATCATGTGAAGAATGAGGACATGGCTGAAATAATAAATGAGAACAGTACAACATTTCACTTAAGTAGGAGTATACTTAAGAGGAACATAAGAAGGTGGTCAAAAATGGGTCATGAGATTGCTTTGACAAATATAATTAAGGAGAATCCAAACAGTTTTTGCAAATACATTACGGACAAAGAGCTGACTATGGAGAGAACAGCAAGGCGGCCTTTGTGTAGAGCCGCAGGAGATGGGGAGATACTAAATGAGTATCTTGCATCAGTATTTACTGTGGAAAAGGACCGACCTGGAATGTAGCGAAATAGGTGGTGACATCTTGAACAATGTCCATATTACAGAGGAGGAAGTACTGGATGTCTTGAAACGCATAAAAATGAGTAAATCCCGAGGATCTGATCAGGTGTATCCAGGAACTCTGTGTGAAACCAGGGAAGTGATTGCTGGGCCTCTTGCTGAGAAATTTGCATCATTGATAGTGAGAGTGAGGTACTCGAAGAATGGAGGCTGTCTAACATGGTGCCACTGTTTAAGAAGGGTGGTAAGGACAATCCAGGGAACTATAGACCAGTGAGCATTACATCGGTGGTGGGCAAGCTGTAGGAGGGAATGCTGAGGGAGAGGACGACCATGTATTTGGAAAGGCAACGACTGATTAGGGATAGTCGACATGGCTTTGTGAGTTGGTAATCATGTCTCACAAGTATAGACCCGTTACGGAACCGCTCAGCTAATAACGTAAGTTAGACTCATAGAACATTACAGCACAGTGTAGGCCCTTTATGGAACCGCTCAGCTAATACAGGAAGTTAGACACATAGAATATTACAGCGCAGTACATGACCTTTACGGAAAAGATCAGCTAATAAAGGAAGTTAGACTCATAGAATATAGAACATTACAACGCAGAACAGGCCCTTTATGGAACCGCTCGATTAATCCAGGAAGTTAGACTCATAGAACAGAGAAAATTACAGCACATTACATGTCCTTTATGGAATCGCTCTGCTAATAAATGAAGTCAGATACATAGAACACAGAACATGACAGCGCATAACATGATCTTTCTGGAACGACTCGGCTAATAAAGGAAGTTAAACTCATAGAACATAGAACATGACAGCTCAGTACAGGCCGTTGATGGAAATGCGCAGCTAATAAAGGAAGTTAGATTCATAGCAGACAGAGCAGACATAGCAGACTCATAGCGGAACAGGCGCTGTATGGAACCACTCCTCTAATAAAGGAAGTTCGACTAATGCAACACGCAAAATTGGAGTGCAGTGCAGGTCCTTCATGGAACTGCTCGTCTAATAAATAAAGTTACACTCCTAGAATATTAAAATCATGCCATCGCAGTACAGTAACTTCATGGAACGGCTCAGATAATAAAGGGAGCGAGACAACTACAACATTGAACATTATAGCACAGTCCAGCCTTTATAGAACCATTTGGTTAATAAAGAAAGTTAGACTCAGACGACCTAGTACATCACAGCGCAGTATAGTCCCTTTGTGGAACCAGTCAGCTAATAAAGGAAGTTAGACTCATTGAATGTCGAAAATTACAGCGCAGTAAAGCCCCTTTCTGGCATCATTCGGCTAATACTGGACGTTAGACTTATCGAACAGAGAATATTACTGCACAGTACATACTCGTGGAGGAACCACTCGGCTAATAATGGACGTTAGACTCATTGAACATAGAAAATTGGCGGGTTCTCTGGTTCCCTCCCACAGTCCAAAGATGAGCAGGTCAGGTGAATTGGCCATGCTCAGTTGCCCGTAGTGTTAGGTGCTTTAGTCAGAGGGAAATGGGTCTGGATGGGTTACTCTTCGGAGGGTCGGTGTGGACGGGTTGGACCGAAGGGCCTGTTTCCACACTTTTGGGAATTTAATCTAATCCAATCTAAACTAATTACAGCGCAGTACAGGACCTTCATGGAACCACTCGGCTAGTAATGGACATTAGACTTAAAGAACATAGAAAATTACAATGCAGTACAGGCCCTTTATGGCAATGCTCAGCTAATAAAGGAAGTTAGACTAATGCAACATATAACATGACAGCGCAGTATAGTCCCTTAATGAACCGCTCCGCTAATAAAGAAAGTTAGTCTCATAGAACATACATTACAGCATAGTACATGCCCTTTCTGGAACCGCTCAGCTAATAAAGGATGCTAGACTCATAGGACATATTACATTGCAGCCTAATACGGTCCCTTTATGTAACCACTCGTTTAATACAAGAAGTTAGGCTAATACAACATAGAACATTACAGAGCACTACAGGCGCTTTATGGAACCGCTTGGCTAATAAAGGAAGTTAAACTAATATAACATAGTCAATTACAACGCAGTACAGCCCTTTGTGGAAACGCTTGGCTAATAAAGGAAGTTAGACTAATACACCATAGAAATTTACAATTCGGTACAGAGCCTTTATGGAACCATTCATCTCATAAAGGAAGTTAGACTGATGCAACAGAGAACATGACAGCGCAGTAGAAGCCTTTTATAGAACCACTCGGCTAATAAAGGAAGTTAGACTCATAGAACTCAGAACATCACATGGCAGTACAAGCCCTTTATGGACCCGCTCGACTCATAATGGAAGTTAGATACAGAGAACATGGAACATTACAGTGCAGCACAGGCCCTTTATGGAACCACTCGGCTAATAAAGGAAGTTAGATTAAAACAACATAGAATATGACAGCACAGCGCAGGCCCTTTATAGAACTGCTCAGCTCATAAAGCAAGTTAGACACATAGACCATAGACCATTACAGCACAGTACCAGCCCTTTGTGGATCCGCTCGGCCAGTAAGGAAGTTAGTGTTATAGAACAGAGAACAATACAGTACAGTCCAGGCCCTTTATGGAACCACACGGCGAATAAAGACAGTTAGACTCATCAGACATAGAGCACTGCGGTGCAGTACAGGCCCTTTTTGGAAACGCTCAGCGAACAACAGTTGTCAGACGAATGCAGCATAGAGCATTGCAGCGCAGTACAGGCCCTTTATGGAACTACTTGTCTAATAAAGGAAGTTTGACTCATAGAACATAGAGCATTATAGACCTTTTCGGGAACCGCTTGGCTGATAAAGGAAGCTAGATTACTACAACATATAACATTACAGTGCAGTACAGGCTCGTTGAGTAACCATTCAGCTGGTAAAGGAAGCTAGACTCATACAACATACAACATATCACATTACAGCGCAGTACAGGCCCTTTATGAAACCGCTCGGTTGATAAAGGAAGTTAGACTGATTCAACATGGAATACGACAGTGCAGTGCAGGCCTGTTATGGAACCGCTCGGCTAACACAGAAAGTTTGACTCATAGAACACAGCATATTACAGCGCATTACAGCCCTTTATGGCACCCTTCGGCTAATATAGGAAGCTAGACTACTACAACATATAACATTACAGCAGAGTACATGCCCTTTATGTAACCATTCGTCTGATTCGACTAATACAGCATATAACATTGCAACGCAGTTCATGCCCTTTATGGAACCTCTTAGCTAACTTAGTTACACTGACAGAACATAGCACATGACAGCGCAGTTCATGGAACCGCTTGGCTGAGTAAGGAATTTAGACTCATAGAACAAGAAATGAATCAGCGCAATACAGGCCTTTTCATGCAACCACACATCAAATAAAGGAAGTTAAACTAAGGCTCCATGACAGCGCAGTACAGGCCCTTAATAGAACCACTCGGCTAATAAAGGAAGTCACACTCCTCGAACATATAACATTACAGTGGAGTTCTGCGCAGTCATGTTCTATGTTCTATGAGTCTAACTTCCGTTATCAGCCGAGTGGGTCCATAATGGGCCTGCGCTGCACTGAAATGTTGTATGGTCTGTGAGTCTAACAGACGCTTTATTGAACCACTCGGCTAATAAAGAAAGTTACCCTCATAGAGCACAGAACATTACAGCGCAGTGCAAGCCTTTTATGGAAACGCTCATCTGATGAAGGAATTTAGACTCATAGAACATAAAATGTTTCAGCGCAGGACAGGCCCTTTTATGGAACGACTCAGAAAATATAGTAAGTTACATTAATACACATAGAGTATGACAGCGCAGTAAAGGCCCTTTATGGAACCGTTTGGCTGATTAAGGAGGTTAGACTTATAGAACATAAAATGTTTCAGCACAGTACAGGCCCTTTGTGGAACCGCTCGGCAAATAAACTTCGTTAGACTCACAGAACATGTAACATTTCAGTGCAGTACAGGCCCATTATGGAACCACTCAGCTGAGAACGGACGTTACACTCATCGAACATAGAACATTACAGCGCAGGACAGGCGCTGCAGAGAAGCACTCAGCTAATAAAGAAAGTTACATTCATAGAGCACAGAACATTGCAGGGCACTACAGGCCCTTTATGGAAATGCACAGCTAATAACAGACGTTAGACACATAAAACATAGAACATTACAGCACAGTACACGCCCTTCATGGAACTGCTCGGCTAATGCTGGATACTAGACTAATATAACATATCATATTTTAGCGCAGGACAGGTCCTTTATGGAACTGCTCGGTTGATTAAGAAATTTAGACTCAATGCATATAAAATGTTTCAGCGCAGTACAGGCCGTCTTATGGAAACACTCGGCAAATAGAGCAAGTCAGACTAATGCACAGTAGAGTATGACAGCGCAGTACAGGCCCTTCATGGAACTGCTCGGCTAATAAAGGAAGTTACACTCCTAGAACATAGAACATGACAGCGCTGTACAGGCCCTTTATGGAATCATTCGGCTATTAATGGAAGTTAGACACATAGAACATTGAACATAAATTCCCTTCATGGAAATGCTCGGTTGTTAAAGAAAGTTAGATACATAGAACATGACAGGGCAAAACAAGCTCTTTCGGGAACCACATGGCTAATAATGAAAGTAACACCAATAGAGCATAGAATATTACAGCACAGTTCAGGTTCTGTATTGAACCACTTGGCTAATAAATGAAATTAGACTCAACGAGCAATGACCATTGCAGATCAGTACAGGCCCTTTGTGGAACTGTTCAGCTAGCATCGGAACTTAGACTAATGAAAGTTTGAATATGATGGCGCAGCACAGGCGCTTTATGGAATCTCTTGTCTAATAAAGGAAGTTAGAATCATAGAACATAGAACATCACGGCATAGTGCAGGCCCTTTATAGACACACTCAGCTCATAAAGAATGTCTACTCATAGGGCATATTACATAACAGAGCAACACAATCCCTTTATGGAACCGGTCAGTTAATAAAACAGGTTAGACCACTACAACACAGAACAGGACAGTGCAGTACAGGCCCTTTATGGAACCGCTTGGCCAATGAATGAAGCTAGACTAATACAACATAGACCATTACAGCGCAGTGCAGGCCCTTTATGGAAACAGTTGGCTGATTCAGGATGTTAGACTTATCCAACATAAATAATTACAGCACAGTACAGGTCAGTTATGGAACCGCCCGGCTAATTATGACAGTTACACTCATAGAACAGAGAACATTTCAGTGCAGTACAGGCCCTTTATGGATCCATTAGGATGATGTAGGAAGTTAGACTCCTATTTCATAGAACATCACAACACAGTACAGGCCCTTTATTAACGGGTCGGAAAATGGATGAAGTTAGACTCATAGAACATGGAACATTCCAGCGCATTACAGGCTCTTTATTGAACTGCTCAGCTGATAAAGGAAGTTAGACTAATACAACTTAGAAAATGACAGGGCAGTCCAGGCGTTTTATGGAACTGCTTAGCAAATAAAAAGCATTGCATCGTGGCTCAAGCCCTTTATGGAATCACAGGGTAATAACGGAAGATAGACTCATAGAACATTACAGCGCAGTACTGGCCATTTATGGAATCGCTTGGCTGATAATGAAAGTTACAATTTTAGAACACGTAGAACACAACGGTGCAATACAGTCTATTCTGGAATCCCACAGCTAACAGAGGAACTTAGATTAATACAATACAGATCAATTCAGAGCAGCACAGGCCCTTCATGGAACTGCTCAGAAAATACAGCAAGTTAGACTCATAGAACATAACAGCGCACTACATACTCTTTATGGAACCATTCATCTAATGAAGGAATTTAGATTCATACAACATAGAACATTATAGCGCAATATAGGCCCCTTATGGAACCACTCGACTGATAAAAGGAAGTTAGACTAGGGCAACATAAATAATTACAGCGCAGTACAGGCCTTTTACTGAAACGCTCTGCTAATAAAGGAAGTATGACAAATACAACTTTGAACAAGACAGCTCAGTACAGGCCCTTTATGGAACCGCTCAGCCAATAACTGACATTAGACTAATACAACACAGAACATCACAGCGCAGTCCAGGCTGCTTATGGAACCGCTTGGCAAATAAAGGAAGTTAGACTCATAGAGCATAGAACATTACAGCGAAGTGCAGGCCATTTCTGGACCCGCTGAGCTCATAAAGGAAGTTAGACTCGTACAACGTAGAGCATTACAGCACATTACAGGCCCTTTATGTAACCACTAGACTCATAATGAACATTAGACGAACACAACCTACACTATGACAGCGCAATACAGACCGTTTTTTGAACCGCTTGGCTAACAAAGGAGGTTGAGTTCATAGAACATAGAACATTACAGCACACTACACGCCATTTATGGAACCGCTCGGCAAATAAAGGAAGTTAGACTCAAAGAGCAGAGAACATTGCAACTTCGAACATGACAGGGCTGTACAGGCCCTTTATGGAAACGCTTGGTTAATAACGGACCTTAGACATAGAACATCACAGTGTAGTACTGGGCCCTTATGGAATCTCTCAGCTAATAGAGAAAGTTACACTCATAGAATATAGAACATTACAGCATATTACAGGTCCTTTGTATAACCGTTTGACTAATAAAGGACATTAGACTAATACAATATACAAGATTATAGCGCAGTACAGTCCTTTATAGAACCGCTCGGATAATAAAGGAAGTTAAACTCAAAGAACATAGAGCGTGATAGCGCAGTACAGGTCCTTTATGAGATTGCTCAGCTGACTATGGAAGTTAGACTAATACAACATAGACTATAGCAGCGCAGTACATGCCCTTCTTTGTCACCCCTTGACTAATAACAGACATTCAACTAATACAAAATTGAACATTAACCACAGTACAGTCTTTGATTGAACCGCTTGGCTAATAGAGGAAGTTATCCTAATTGAATATAGAACATTACAGTGCAGTACAGGCCCTTTATGGAATCGCTTGACTAATAAAGGAAGTTAGACACATAGAACATAAAACATTACAATGCAGTACACACCCTTAATGGAACCGCTCGGTGGGTGTAGGAAGTTAGGCTAATACAACATATGACATTACAGTGCAGGACAGGCACTTTACAGACACATTTGGCTAATAACTGATGCTAGACTCATCGAACAAAGAGCATTACCACGCAGCACAGGCCCTTTATGGAACCGCTCAGCTCGTGGAGAACGTTACACTCATACATCATAGAACATTACAGCGCAGTACAGGCCGTTTATGGAACCGCTGTTATTAATGTATGTTAGACTCACAGAACATAGAACATAACAGCACAATACAGGCCCTTTGTGGGACAACTTGGCTAGTAATGGACGTTAGACTCATAGAACATAAAGCATTACAGCGCAGTACAGGTCCTTTATGGAACCGTTCGGCTAATAAAGAAAATTTTACTCTTGAACATTAAGAACATGACAGCTCAGTGCTTGCTCTTTATGGAATTGCTCAGCTGACAAAGGAAGTTAGACTAATAGAACAGAGAGCATCACGGCGCAGTAGAGGCCCTTTACAGAACCGCTTGGCGAATAGAGGCGGTTAGACTCATCGAACATAGAGCATTAAAGCGCAGTACAGGCCATTTATGGAACCCTTCAGCTCATCAATGAAGTTAGACTAATACAACATATAAAGTTCCATCACTTCATGGAATCGCTCGACTAATAGATGAAGTTTGACTCGTAGAACATAGCACAGTACATGCCCTTTATGGAACTGCTCGGCTCATAAAGGAAGTGAGACTAATAAAAATTCCAACATGAATGTGCAGCACAGGACCTTTACGGAAACACGTGCCTAATAAAGGAAGTTAGACTCATAGAACATAAAAGAAGTTAGACTAATACAACAGAGCATTTTGCAGAGCAGTACATGCCCTTTATGGAACCACTCGGATAATAACGGATGTTAAACTAATACAACATAGAACATTACAACGCAGTTCAGGGCCTTTATGGAACTGGTCGGCTAGTACCAGGCGTTAAATTAATACAACTTAGATTATGACAAAACAGCACAGACCGTTTATGGAACCATTCGGCTAATAACGCAGGTTGCACACGTGGAACATGAAGAACGTGACAGTGCTCAGCTAACAAAGTACGTGAGACTAATACAACATAGAACACCACAGTGCAGTACAGGCATTTTACAGATTCGCTTGAATAATAACGGAAGTTAGACTCATAGAACACAGAGAATCGACGTTTCTGGCATAAACGTCGATTATGCCTGAATCGTCGGTTCTCTGCTCCTCGGATTCTGCCTGGCCTGCTATGTTTTTCCAGCAACACATTTTTCAACTCTGGTACACCAGTATTTGCGGTCCTCACTTTCTCCTCATAGAACATATGAGACTTTATGGGACTGCTTGGCTGATAAAGGAAGTATGGCTAATGCAACACAGATCATGACAGCACAGTACAGGCCATTTATAGAAACGCATGGCTAATAAAACAACTTCGACTCATAGAACACAGATAATGACAGCGCATTACAAGTCCTCAACTAATACATGAAGTTAGACTAATACAACATACAACGTTACATCATTTTATTGATTCGCTCGAAAAATAAACAAAGTTTGACACATACAACATAGCACGTTACAGCCCAGTACAGGCCCTTTATTGAACCACTCGACTAATTAAAGAAGTTAGATTAATACAACTTCGAACATGACAGCACAATACGGCCCTTTAGGGAACTACTCGGCTAATACTGGACATGAGACTAATACAACATAGAACATGACAGTGCAGTATAGGCCTTTTATGGAACTGCTTGGCTAATAAAGAGTAGAGTCATAGAGTCATAGAGATGTACAGCATGGAAACAGACCCTTCGGTCCATGCTGACCAGATATCCCAACACAATCTACTCCCACCTGCCAGCACCTGGCCCATATTCCTCCAAACGCTTCCTATTCATATACCCATCCAAATGCCTATTAAATGTTGGAATTGTATCAGCCTCCACCACATTCTCTGGCAGCTCATTCCATACACGTACTACCCTCTGCATGAAAAAGTTGCCCCTTAGTTCTCTTTTATATCTTTCCCCTCTCACCCTAAACCTATGCCTTCTAGTTCTTAACTCCTCGACCACAAGGTAAAGACTTTGTCCATTTATCCTATCCATGCCTCCCATAATTTTTTAAACCTCGATAAGGTCACCCCTCAGCCTTCGACGCTCTAGGGAAAACAGCGCCAGCCTGTTCCGCCTCTCCCTGCAGCTCATATCCTCCAACCCTGGCAACATCCTTGTAAATCTTTTCTGAATCCTCTCAAGTTTCACAACATCTTTTGATAGGAAAGAGACCAGAATTGCACGCAATATTCCAACAGTGGCGTAACCAATGTCCTGTACAGCCGCAACATGACCTTCCAACTCCTGTACTCAATACTCTGACCAATAAAGGAAAGTAAACCAAACGCCTTCTTCACTATCCTATCTACCTGTGATTCCACTTTCAAGGAGCTATGAATCTGCACTCCAAGGTCTCTTTGTTCACCAACACTCCCTAGGACCTTACCATTCAGTGTATAAATCCTGCAAAGATTTGCTTTCCCAAAATGCAGCACCTCACATTTATCTGAATTAAACTCCATCTGCCACTTCTCAGCACATTGGCCCATCTGGTCAAGATTCTGTTGTAATCTCAGGTAACCCTCTTCGCTGTCCACTACACCTCCAATTTTGGTGTCATCTACAAACTTACTAACTCTACCTCTTATGCTCGCATCCACATCATTTATGTAAATTGCGAAAAGCAGAGGACCTAGCACCGATCCTTGTGGCACTCCACTGGTCACAGGCCTCCAGTCTGAAAAACAACCCTCCACCACCACCCTCTGCCTTTTACCTTTGAGCAAGTTCTCTCTCTGAATGGCTGTTTTCCCCTGTATTCCATGAGATCTAACCTTGCTAATCAGTCTCCCATAGGGAACCTTGTCGAACGCCTTACTGAAGTCACATCTACTGCTCTGCCCTCATCTATCTTCTTTGTTACTTCATCAAAAAACTCAATCAAGTTTGTGAGACATGATTTCGCACGTACAAAGCTATGTTGACTACCCAGAATCAGTCCTTGCCTTTCCAAATACATTTACATCCTGTCCCTCAGGATTCTCTCCAACAACTTGTCCACCACCGAACTCAGGCTCACTGGTCTATAGAAGCCTGGCTTGTCCTTACCACACTTCTTAAACAGTGGCACCACATTTGCCAACCTCCAATCTTCCGTCACCTCACCTGTGACTATGGCTGATACAAATATCTCAGCAAGAGGCCCAGCAATCACTTCTCTAGCTTTCCACAGAGTTCTTGGGTACACCTGATCAGGTCCTGGGGATTTATCTACCTTTAAACCGTTTCAAGAATCCAGCATTTCCTCCCCTGTAATTTGTACAGTTTGCAAGATGTCACCATCTATTTCCTTACAGTCTATGTCTTCCATATCTCTTTCCACAGTAAATACTTATGCAAAATATTCATTTAGTATCTCCCCCATTTTCTGTGGCTCCACACAAAGGCCGCCTTGTTGATCTTTGAGGGGCCCTGTTCTCTCCCTAGTTACCCTTTTTTACGTAATATATTTGTAAAACCCCTTTGGATTCTCCTTAATTCTATTTGCCAAAGCTATCTCATGTACCGGTTTTGACCTCCTGATTTCCCTCTTAAGTGTACTCCTACTTTCTTTATACTCTTCTAAGGATTCACTCGATCTATTCTGTCTATACCCGACATATGCTTCCTTCTTTTTCTTAACCAAACCCCCAAATTCTTTAGTCATCTAGCATTCCCTATAGTTAACAGCCTTCCCTTTCACCATGACAGTAATATACTTTCTCTGGATCCTTGTTATCTCATTTCTGAAGGCTTTCCATTTTCCATCCGTCCCTTTACCTACGAACATCTGCCTCCAATCAGCTTTTGAAAGTTCTTGCCTAATACCGTCAAAATTGGCCTTTCTCCAATTTAGAATGTCAACTTTTAGATCTGGTCTACCCTTTTCCAACACTATTTCAAAACGAAAAGAATTATTGTCACTGGCCTCCAAAGTGCTCCCTCACTGACACCTCAGTCACCTGACCTGCCTTATTTCCCATGAATAGGTCAGGTTTTGCACCTTCTCTAGTAGGTACATCCACATACTGAATCAGAAAACTGTCTTGTACCCATTTAAGAAATTCCACTGCATCTAAATCTTTAACATTATGGCAGTTCCAGTTGATGTTTGGAAAGTTCAAAAATCCCCAACCATAACTACCCTATTATTCTTTCAGATAGCTGAGATCTTCTTACAAGTTTATTTCTCAATTTCCCTCTGACTATTGGAGGGTCTATAATACAATCCCAATAAGGTGATCATCCCTTTTTTATTTCTCAGTTCTCCCCAAACAACTTCCCTGGATGTATTTCCGGGAACATCCTCCCTTAGCACAGAGGTAATGCTATCCCTTCTCAAAAATGCCACTCCCCCTCCTCCTTTTCCTCCCTTTCTATCCTTCCTGTAGCTTTTGTATCCTGGAACAGTTAGCTGCCAGTCCTGCCCATCCCTGAGCGATGTTTCCGCAATTGCTATGATATATTCCTATATTCCAATATGCCAGTCCCATATTCCTAACCATGCCCTGGGTTCATCTGCCTTCCCTGTTAGGTCCCTTGCATTCAAATAAATGCATTTTAATTTATTAGTCCTACCTTGTCCCTGCCTGCCTTGACTGCTTGTCTCACTTGTGTTCTCAGCCATACCCGTCTCAGGTCGATCTCTTTCCTCACTATCTCGCTGGGTCGCACCCCACCTCCCCTTTTGACTCATAGAACATAGAGCATTACAGACAGTTGAGGCTCTTTTATCGAACCACTTGGATAATAAAACAAGTTAGACTCATAGAAAGTAGAACATTACAGCGTAGGACAAGACCTGAATGGAACTGCTCGGCTGATTAAGGAAGTTAGTCTATTGCAACATAGATTACAACAGCGCAGTACAGGCCTTTTTACGGAGTTGCCCGGCTAATAATGAAAGTTACACCGACAGAACGTAAAACAATACAGTGCAGTACAGGCCCTTTATGGAATTGCTCATCATGAGAGTTACATTCATAGAACATAGAACATGACAGCACAGAACAGACACTTTATGGAACGCCTTGGCAAATGCTGGAAGTCGGACTAATACAGCATGCAACATTACCACACCATACTAGCCCTTTATGGAACCCTTGGGCTAATAAAGGAAGTTTGACTCATAGAACATAGGCCACCACAGCGCAGTACAGGCCGTTTATGGAACCGCTTGGATTATAAAGCAAGTTAGACTCATAGACCTCAATACATTGCAGCCCAGTACAGACCCTCTGTGGAATCGTTCTGCTGATAACAGAACTATGACTAATACAACATAGAACATTACTGCGCAGTACAGGCCCTTTATGAAACCGCTCGGCTAATAAAGGACGTTTGACACATAGAGCATAACATATCACAACGCAGTACAGGGCCTTTATGGAACCGATTGGCTAATAAAGGAAATTAGACTCATAGAACTTAGAATATGACAGGACAGCACAGGCCCTTAATGGAAACACTCGCATAATAAAGGATGTAACACTCGTAGAACTTTGCGAATATTACAGCACAGTGCAGGCACTTTATGGAACTGTTCAGCTAATAAAGACAGTTGGACTCATCGAGCTTAGAACATTACAACGTATTACAAGCCCTTGATGAAACTGCTCGGCTGATTAAGGAAGCTAGACTATTATAACATAGACTATAACAGCGCAGAAAAGTCCCTTTATGGAAATGCTCGACTAATGATGAAAGTTACACTCATAGAATGTCGAACATTACAGCACAATACAAGCCCTTTATGGAACACCTCGGTAAATACAGGAGTCAGACAAATACAACACGCAACATTACAGCGTTGTATGGACCGTTTATGGAATTGCTCGGCTCATTAAGAAGGTTAGACTCATAGAACATAGAATATGAAAGCTTATCACAGACCCTGTATGGAACCGCTCGCATAATAAAGGAAGTAACACTTACAGAACATTAAGAATATTACAGTGCGGTACAGGACCTTTATGGAACCGCTTGGCTGATAAAGGAAGTTAGACTCATAGAACATACAGCATGACAGCACAGTATAGGCCCTTTATGGATCCACTTCGCTAATACTGCACACGAGACAAATACAGCATAGAACATTACAGTGCATTACACACCCTTTATGGAACCGCTTGACTAGCAAAGGAAGTTAGACTCATAGAACATAGAACATTACAGAGCAGTACTGAGCTTTATGGACTGCGCTGCTAATAAAGGAAGTTAAATTCACAGAAGGCAGAACAGTACAGGCCCTTTATGCAACCGTTTGGCTAATAAAGAAAGTTACACTCATAGAACATTAAGAGCATCATAGCGCAGTACAGGCCCTTTATGGAACCGCTTGGATAATAAAGCAAGTTAGACTCATCGAGCATACAAAATTACAGGGCACGACAGACCCATAATGCAATGGCTAATAATGCGAGTTACACTCAGAGAACATAGAACATTACCACGCAGGCGAGGACCTTTATGAAACCACTCGGCTATTACAGGAAGTTAGACAAATAGAACATAGAACAGTACAACGCAGTACAGTCCTTTTGTGGAATTGCTCAGCTAATAAGGGAAGTGACACTCATAGAACATAGAACATTACAGCGTAGTACAGAACCTTTTAGGAAGCGCTCGGCTAATAAAGAGAAGTTGAACTAATACAACATAGAGAAAAGGGCTTTTGCCCGAAACGTCGATTCTCCTGTTACTTTGATGCTGCCTAACCTGCTGCGCTTTTCCAGCAAGCTCTAATGCAACATAGAACATTTCAGCGTAGCAGAGGACCTTTATGGAACCATTCAGCTAATGAAAGAAGTTAGACAAATGCAAAATAGAGCATTACAGCGTAGTACAGGTCCTTTATGGAACCCCTTGGCTAATAAAGGAAATTTGACTCAGAACACAGCACACCACAGCACACCACCAGTACCGGCCTTTTGTGGAAAGACTCGGCTAATCAAGGAAGTTTGACACATAAAACACAGAACATCACAGCTCAGTACAGGGCGTTTATGGAACCGGTCAGTTAATAACGGACGTTTGACTCATGCAATATAGAATATGAAAGCGCAGCACACGCCCTTTTATGGAACCACTTGGCTAGGAGAGAAACTTACACTAATAGAACATAGAATATGACAGCACAGTACAGACCCTTTATGGAATCGTTCGATTAATAAAAGAAGTTAGATTCATAGAACTTAGAACATGACAGCGCACTACAGGCCCTTGATGGAACTGCTCGGCTGATTAAGAAAGTTAGATTAATACAACATAGACTATGACAACGCAGTACAGGCCTTTATGGAACCGCTAGGCTAATAAAGGAAGTTAGATTCATAGAACACAGAACATGACAGCGAAGTACAGGCCATTTAGGGAACCGTTTGGCTAATAAAAGAGGTTAGATTTATAGAATGTAGAGCATTAAAGTGCAGTACAGGCCCTTGATGGAACTGCTCTGCTGATTAAGGAAGTTTGACTATTACAACATAGACTATTACAGCGCAGTTTAGATTAGAGCGATGCTGGAAAAGCACAGCAGGTCAGACAGCATCCGAAGAGAAGGAAAGTCGACGTTTCGGGCAAAATCCCTTCTTCTGGAATAGAGGCAGGGAGCCTGCAGAGTGGAGAGATAAATGAGAGGGAGGTGGGATGGGGAGAAAGTGAAATAGAGTACAATAGGTTAATGGGGGTGAGGATGGAGGTGATAGGTCATATGGTGGGAGAAGGTGGCAAAGAGTACAATGAGCGAATGGGGCGGGGGTGAAGGTGAAAGGTCAGAGGGGAGGGAGGAATGGATAGGTGGAAAGGAAGATAGGCAGGTAGGACAGGTTATGAGGACGGTGTTGAGCTGGTAGATTGGAGCTGGTGTGAGGTGGGAAAGGGGTAATGAGGAAACTGTGAAGTCCACAATGATGCCCTGAGGTTGAAGTGTTCTGAGGTGGAAAATGAGGCGTTCTTCCTCCAGGCGTCGTGTGGTGAGGGAGTGGCGGTGGAGGAGGGCCAGGACCTGCATGTCCTCGGCAGAGTGGGACGGGGAGTTGAACTGTTGGGCCACAGGGCGGTGGGGATAATTGGTGCGGCTGTCCCGGAGATGTTCCCTAAAGTGCTCTGCTAGGAGGCGTCCAGTCTCCCCAATGTAAAAGAGACTGCATCAGGAACAACGGATACAAGAAATGACATTGGTGGATGTACAGGTAACAATTTGATTGATGTGAAAGGCTCCTTTGGGGCCCTGGATGGAGGTGAGGGGGGAGGTGTGAACACAGGTTTTGCAATTCCTGCGGTGGCAGGGGAGGGTGCCAGGAAGGGAAGGTGAATTGTTGGGGGTGTGGATCTGACCAGGCAGTAACGGAGGGAATGGTCTTTGCGGAAAGCGGAAATTGGTGGGGAATGAAATATATCCCTGGTGGTGGTGCAAATGTCCCCGGATGTTGTGGTTTATGCGAAGGTTGGTATGGTGGAAGGTGAGCACTAGGGGGTTCTGTCCTTGTTATGGTTGGAGAGGTCGGGTTTGAGTGTGGAGGGGCAGGATGTGGTCGAGATGCGTTGGAGGGCATCTTTAACCACGTAGGAAGGCAAATTATGGTCTTTAAATAAGGAGGCCATCTGGTGTGTTCTGTGGTGGAACTAGCCCTCCTGGGAGCAGATATGGCGGAGGCGGACGAATTGGAATTAGGGGATAGCATTTTTGCAGGAGGTAGGGTGGGAAGAGCTGTAATCCAGGTACCTTGAGGAGTTGGTGGGTTTGTAAAATATGTCAGTGTCAAGTCGGTCGTCATTAATGGAGATGGAGAGGTCCAGGAAGGGGAGGGAGGTGTCAGAGATGGGTCAGATGAATTTCAGGTTGGGATGGAATGTGTTGGTGAATTTGATCAACTGCTCAACCTCCTCATGGGAGTACGAGGTGGCGCCAATGCAGTCATCAATGTAACGGAGGAAGAGGAGGGGAGTGGTGCCATTGTAACTATGGAAGGTGGACTGTTCTACGTAGCCAACAAAGAGTCAGGCAAAGCTGGGGACCATACAGGTTCCCATGGCTACCGCTTTGGTCTGGGCAAAGTGGGACGATTCGAAGGAGAAACGGTTAAGGGTGAGGACCAGTTCAGCCCAACGAGTTAAAGTGTCAGTGTACAGGCCCTTTACGGAACCACTTGGCTAATAATGAAGATTACACTCAGAGATTATAGAACATTACAGCGCAGTACAGGCCATTTATGGAATGGCTCATAATCAATGTTAGACTCAGAGAACGCAGCAATTTACAGCACGGGCCCTTTATGGCCCTTTAAGAAACGTCGAATCTCCTGCTCCTTGGATGCTGCCTGACCTGCTGCGCTTTTCCAGCAACACATTTTCAGCTCTTGGATAATAAAGCATGTTAGATTCATAGAACGGAGGTTAGATCAGACTGGTGCTGGAAAAGCGCTGCAGGTCATGCAGCTTGCGAGGAGCAGGAAAGTCGACTATTCGGGCTAAAGCCCTTCATCAGGAAACCTCCAGGGTGGAGAGATAAATCGTGAGTGGGGGTGGTGGGGCTCGGTAGAAGGAAGGAAAGTGTACAATAAGTGAATGGGGTGGGGATGGAGGTGCTAGGACAGAGAGGAGGGTGGACTGGATAGGTGGAAAGGAAGATTGGCAGGTAGGATAGGTCATGAGGACGGTGCTGAGCTGGAAGGTTGGAACTGAGGTAAGATGGAGGTGAGGAAATGAGAAAACTGGTGAAGTCCACATTGATGCGCTGGGGTTGAAGTATTCCAAGGTGGAAAGTGATGCATTCTTCCTCCAGATGCCGGGTGGTGAGGGAAGGGCAGTACAGAAAGCCAAGTAGCTGCCCTGTCCTCGGCAGAGTGGGACAGGCAATTGAAATGTTGGGCCACGGGGTGGTGGGGTTGATTGCTGTGGATGTCCTGCAAGCGCGCTGCGAGGAGGAGTCTCGTCTGCCCAATGCAGAGGAAACCGCATCAGGAGCAACGGATACAGTAAATGACATTGATGGATGTGTAGGTGAAAGTTTGACGGATGTTGAAGAGTCTTTTGAGACCTTGGATGTTGGTGGGAGAGGAGGTGTGGGCGCAGGTTTTGCAACTCCTGCAGTGGCAGGGCTATGAGCCAGAAAGGGAAGGTGGGTTGTTGGGGGGAGTGGACCTGACCAGGTGGTCATGGAGGGAACGGTCTTTGCGGAAAGCGGAAAGGTGTGGGAAGGGAAATCGATCCCTGGTGGTGGGGTGAATTTGGAGGAGGCAGAAATGTTGGTGGATGATATGGTTAATGCGAAGGTTGGTAGGGTGGAAAGTGTGGACCAGGGGTTTTCTGTCCTTGTTATGTTTGGGGAGGGGATGTTGAGGGTGGAGGTGCGGGATGTGGATGAGGGCATCTTCAACCACGTGAGAAGGGAATTTACGATCTCGAAAGAAGGAGGACATCTGGTGCATTTTGTGGTGGAACTGGTCCTCCTGGGAACAGATCGAGCAGAGGTAGCGGAATTGGGAATACGAGATGGCATTTTTGCAGGAGGTGGGGTTGAAAGAGGTATAACTCGGGTAGCTGTGGATGTTGGTGGATTTGTAACATAGAACGTACAACATTACAGTGCTGTACAGGTCCTCTATGGAACGGCTAATAATGAGAATTATACTCAGAAAACATAGAACATTACTGCGCAGTAGAGAACCTTTGTGAAATCTCTCGGCTATAACAGGAAGTTAGACACATAGAACATAGAACATTGCAGTGGAGCACAGGCCTTTTATGAAACTGCTCGGCTAATGCAGGAAGTCAGACTGGGAGTAATGGCCATTTATGGAACCACTTGGCTCATAAGGGAAGTTAGAGTCACAGAAGAAATCACATTACAGCGCAATACAGTTCCTTTCTGGAAACACTTGGGTAATAAAGGAAGTTAGACTGATACAACATAGATCATTACACCGCAGTACAGGACTATTATGAAACAGCTCAGCTAACACAGGATGTTAGACTGGCAGAAATAGAACATTACAGCGCAGTACAGGCTCCTTATGGAACCGCTTGGCTAATAATGAAAGTTTCAGTGACAAAAAATAGAACATTTCGGGCCATTTATGGAATGGCTAATAATGAGAGTTACACTCATAAAACATAGAACATTACAGCACAGTACAGGCACTTTATGGAATACCTTGGCAAATACAAGAAGTCAGCCTAATACAACATGCAGCAGGTCAGGCCGCATCCAATAAGCAGGAGAATCGACGTTTCGGGCATAAGCCCTTCTTCAGGTTTATGCCCTAAACGTCGATTCTCCTGCTCCTTGGATGTTGCCTGAAATGCTGCGCTTTTCCAGCAACACATTTTTCAGCTCTGATCTCCAACATCTGCAGTCCTCACTTTCTCCTAACGCAACATGCAACATTACAACACCATACATGCCTTTTATGGAACCCCTGGGCTAATAAAAGTAGTCTGGTTCATAGAACATCGCACATCACAGCACAGTATAGGTTCCTTATGGAAACCGATTGGATTAAAGAGCAAGTTAGACTCATAGAACTCAGAAGACTACAGCCCAGTACAGACCCCCTACGGAATCGATCGACTGATAAAGGAATTTAGCACAATACAACATAGAATATTGCAGAGAAGTACAGGCTCTCTATGGAACACTCGGTTAATAGAGAAATTTACACTCATATAACATAGAACATTACAGGGCATTACAGGTCCTTTATGGAACTACTCGGCAAATCAAGGAAGTTAGACACATAAAACACAGAACTTCACAGTGCAGTACAGGCCCTTTATGGAAACGGTCGGCTAATAACGGACGTTAGACTCATAAAATATAGAATATCACAGCGCAGTACAGGCCTCTTATGCAAACACTTCACCAATAAATGAAGTTAGACTCATAGAACAGAGAATATGACAGCACAGAACAGGCCCTTTATGGAACCGTTTGGCTAATAATGAATGTTACATTCATAGAACATACAAAACTACAGCGCAGTACAGGCCCTCTGTGGAACGGCTATTAATGAGGATTACACTCAGAGAACAAATAATATTACCGCGCAGTAGAGGCCTTTTATGAAATCTCACGGGTATTACAGGAGGTTGGACACACAGAACATAGAACATTCCAGCACAATACAGGACTTTTATTAACCCTCTTGGAGAAGACAGCAAGTTAGACTGGTAGACATAGAATATTACAACACATTATGAACCACCTCGCTCATAAAGGAAGTTAGACTCACATTTCAAACCACATTACTGCGCAATACAGTCACTTTATGGAACCTCTCAACTAATGAAGGAAGTTAGACTAAGACAACACAGATTATTTTAGTGCCGTACAGGCCTTTTATGAAACTGCTCGGCTAATACAGGAAGTTAGACTGGTCGAAATAGAACATTTCAGCACAGTACAAGCCCTTTATGGAACCACTTAGCTCATAAAGCAAGTTAGACTCCTAGAACAATCACATTACAACACAATACAGCCTCGATTAATAAAGGAAGTTACACTAATAGAACACAGAACATGACAGCGCAATAGATGCCCTTTATGGAAACGATCGGCTAATAACTTACGTGAGGCTCATAGAACATAGAACATGACAGCGCAATAGGGTCCCGTGATGGAACCACACAGCTAATAAAAAATGTCAGACTCATAAAACATAGAACATTACAGAACATTACAGGATCTTTATGGAAACGCTCGGCTAATAACGGACGTTAGATTCAAAAATCATAGTATATGACAGCGCTGTGCAGACTCTTTATGGAACTGCTCAGCTAATAAAGGAAGTTACACACATAGAACATTGAACATTACAGCGTAGTACAGGCCCTTTATGGAACCAATCAGCTAATAAAAGTTAGACAAGCACAACGTATAGCATTACAGTACAGTACACGTGTTTCACTGAACCCGCTCGGCTAATGACAGAAATTAGACACTTAGAACATAGAATATGACAGTGCAGTACAAATCCTTTATGGAACAGCTCGGCTATTAATTAAAATTAGTCTGAGCATAGAACATCACAGATCAGTACAAGCCCTTTATGGAACCGCTCGGCAACTAATGGAAGTTTGAATAATACAACATACAACATGACAGCGCAGTACAGACCCTTTATGGAAACGCTGGGCTACAAAAGGAAGTTAGACTCAAAGAATATAGCACACCACAGCACAGTACAGGCCCTTTATGCGATGGCTCGACTATTAACGCACGTTAGACTCATGGAACATAGAACATTACAGCGCAGTTTGGGCCCTTTATGGAACCACTCGGCGCATCAATGAAGTTAGACACATTAAACATAGGACATCACAGTGCAGTACAGGCCCTTTATGGAACAGCTTGGCTAATAAAGGAAGTTCGACTCATAGTACATACAGCATTTCAGCGCAGGACAAGCCCTTTATGAAACCACTCGGCTAATTCTGGTCATGAGACTAGTACAACATAGAACATTACAGTGGAAGAGACTCATAGAGCATCGAACATTACAGCGCATTGCAGGCTCTTTATGTAACCGCTAGGCTCATAAAGGACATTAGACTAAGACAACATGGACGATGACAGCGCAGTACAAGCACTTTATGGAACCGCTCGAACGATGAAGGAAGTTAGACTATTACAATATAGACTATGACAGCGCAGCACAGGCATTTTATAGAACTGCTAATAATGAGAGTTACACTCATAGAACACAGAATATTACAGCACAGTACAAGCCCTTTATAGAATGACTTGGCAACTGCAGAAATCTGAACTAATACAACATACAACATGACAGCGCCACACAGGTCCGTTATGGAACCCCGGGGCTACTGAAGGAAGTTTGACTCATAGAACATGGATTTAGTAAGGGGAGGCCGTGCCTGACAAACCTGTTGAGATTCTTTGAAGAGGTGACAAGTAGGTTAGACCAGGGAAACCCAGTGGATGTGGTCTATCTAGACTTCCAAAAGCCTTTGATAAAGTGCCACACGGGAGGTTGCTAAGCAAGGTGACGGCCCATGGGGTTCGAGTTGGCCTACTGGTATGGATTGAGGATTGGCTGTCCGACAGAAGGCAGAGAGTTGAGATAAAAGGTTCTTTTTCGGAATAGCAGCTGGTGACAAGTGGTGTCCCGCAGGGTTCAGTGTTCGGGCCGCAGCTGTCCACGTTATATATTAATGATCTGGATGAAGGGACTAGGGGCATTTGCCGATGATACAAAGTTAGGTGGACAGGCAGGTAGTACTCAGGAAGTGGGGAGGCTGCAGAAGGATCTAGACAGTTTAGGAGAGTGGTCCAGGAAATGGCTGATGGAATTCAATGTGAGCAAATGCGATGTCTTGCACTTTGGAAAAAAAATACAAGCATGGACTACTTTCTAAACGGTGAGAAAATTCGCAAAACCAAAGTACATAGGGATCTAGGAGTTCTAGTCGAGAATTCTCTAAATGTAACCATGCGGGTTGAGTCCATGATTAAGAAAGCGAATGCAATGTTGTCATTTATCTCAAGAGGTTTGGAATATAAAAGCACCCTTGTGCTGCTGAGATTTTATAAAGCTCTGGTTAAGCCCCATTTGTAGTACTGTGACCAGTTTTGGTCCCCACACCTCAGGAAGGACATACTGGCACTGCAGCGTGTCTAGTGGAGGTTCACACGCATGATGCCTGGAATGGTAGATCTAACATACGAGGAACGGCTGAGGATCCTGGAATTGTATACATTGGAGGTTAGAAGATTAAGGGGATATCTAATAGAAACTTACAAGATAATTCATGGCTTGGAAAGGGTGGACGCTAGGAAATTGTTTCTGTTAGGCGAGGAGACTAGGGCCCGTGGACACAGCCTGAGAATTAGAGGGGGTAAAGTCAGAACAGAAATGCGGAGACATTTCTTGAGCCAGAGCGTAGTGGGCCTGTGGAATTCATTGCCGCAGAGTGCAGTGGAGGCCGGGACGCTGAATGCTTTCAAGGCCGAGATTAATAAATTCTTGATGTCACAAGGAATTAAGGGCTTCGGGGAGAATGCGGGTAAGTGGAGTTGAAATGCCCATCAGCAATGATTGAATGGAGGAGTGGACTCGATGTGCCGAATGGCCTTACTTCCACTCCTATGTCTAATGGTCTTGTGGTCTTAAACTTTCACATCACAGCACAGTACAGGTCCTTGATAGAATGACTAATAATGAGGTTACACTCATAGAATGGAGCACATTACATCGCAGAACAGCCCCTTTATGGACTCGCTCGGCTGGTAGAGGAAGTTAGCCTAATACAACATAGAACGTTACAGCGCAGTACAGGCCCTTTATGGAACTGTTCAGCTTATAATGGATGCTAGACTCATAGAAAATAGCACATCACAGCTCAGTAGAAGTCCTTTATGGAACCACTCGGCAAATCATGGAAGTTAGACACATTAAACCCAGAACATCACAGCGCAGTACAGGCCCTTTATGGAACCAATTGGCGAATCAAGGAAGTTAGACACATTAAAAACAGGACATAACAACGTAGTACAATCCCTTTATGGAACCGCTCAGCTAATAAAGAAAGTTACACATAGAGAACAGTAAGAACATGACAGCACAGTACAGGTCCTTTATGAAACCGCTCGGCTCATCAAGGAAGTTAGACACATAACACTCATAAAACATAGAATATGACATCACAGTGTAGTACTGGTACATTATAGAACCGCTCGGCTAATAAAGGAAGTTAGACTCATAGAAAGTAAAGCATTATAGCGCAGTGCAGGAGCTGTATGGAACGCCTCAGCTCATAAAGGAAGTTAGACTCAGAACGTAGAACATGACAGCGCAGTGCATGAGCTTTATGTAATTGCTCAGATAATAAAGGAAATTACATATATAGAACATTAAGGACATGACAGCGCAGTACAGGCCCTTTATGGAACCGCTTAGCTAACTAAGCAGGTTAGACTGATAGAACATAAAACATCACAGCATATTAATGTCCCATTATGGAACCGCTCAGCTAAGAAAGGAAGTTTGACTCATAGATCATAGCACAGTACAGGCCCGTTATGGAACCGTTCAGCTCATAAAGAAAGTTACGCACAGAGAACATTAAAAACATGGCAGCGCAGCACAGGTCCTTTATGGAACCACTCGTCTGATAAAGTAATTTAGAGTCATAGAACATAGAACATGCCAGCACAATATACTCACTTTATGGAACTTCTCGACTAATAATGGAATTTAGACTATTACAATATAGATTATGACAGTGCAGTACAGATCCTTTATGGAAACGCTCAGCCAGTAATGAAAGTTACACTCATAGAACATAGAACATTACAACGCAGTACAAAACTTTTACGAAACTGCTCTGCTAATACAGAAAGTCAGACTGGTAGAAATAAAACATTACAACACAGTACAGGCCCTTTATGGAACCACTTGGCTCATAAAGGAGGTTAGACTCGCAGAACAAATCACATTACAGCACAATACCGTCTCTAAATGGAATCCCTCGACGAATAAAGGAAGTTACACTAATACAACATTGAATGTTACAGCGCAATAGAGGCCCTTTATGGAACTGCTGGACTAATAAAGGAAATTAGACTCGTAGAATATAGAATATGACAGCGCAGTACAGGCCCTTTGTGGAACTGCTTGGCGAATAAAGGAAATTAGACTCATAAAATTTCGAACAGTTCAACAGAGTACAGGCCCTTTATGAAACTTCTCGGCTAATAACGGACATTAGACTAATACAACATCGAACATTACAGTGCAGTACACACCTATTATTGAACCGTTCGACTCATGAAGGAAGTTAGATTCATAGAACATGGAACATGACAGCGCAGTACAGACCGCTTGGCAAATAACGGAAATAAGATCATATAACATAGAACATTACAGCGCAATACAGTTCCTTTATGGAACCCCTTGACTAATGAAGGAAGTCAGACTCATACAACATGCAACATTAGAGCACCGCATAGGCCCTCTGTGGAACCCCTGGGCTAATAAAGGAAGTTAGACTCATAGAACATCGGCCATCACAGCGCACCCTTTCTGGAACCACTTGGCTCATAAAGCAAGTTAGACTCACAGATCGAATCACATTAGAATACAGTCTCTAAATGGATCCCATCGACTAATAAGGGAAGTTACATTAATACAAGATAGAACATTACAGCGCAATAGAGGCCCTTCATGTAAATGCTGGGCTAATAACTGACCTTAGATTAAAAGAACATAGAACTTGGCAGCGCTGAAGAGGCCCTTTATGGAACTACACAGCAAATACAGGAAGTTAGACTCATAAAACATTGAACATTACAGCACATTACAGGCCGTTTATGAAAATACTCGGCTAATAACCGATGTTGGATTCAAAGAACATAGAATATGACAGCGCTGTACAGGCCCTTTATGGAACTGCTTAGGTAATAAAAAGCAGTTAGACAAATACAACATAGATCATTACAGTGCAGTACACGTAGATCATCGAACTGAACGTCTAATTAAGTTAAACTCATAAGACATAGAATATGACAGCGCATCACAGGCCCTTGATGGAACTGCTCGCACAATGAAGGAAGTAACACTCATGGAACATTAAGAATACGACAGCGCAGTACTGGCCCTTTATGGAACCGCTCAGCTAATAAAGGAAGTTAGACTCATAGAACAAAGAGCTTTCCTGCGCAGTACAGACCCTTTATAGAACCCCTTGGCTGGTAAAGGAAGTTGGAGTAATATAACATAGAATATGACAGCGCAGCACACACCCTTTATGGAACCGCTCGTTTCAGAAAGGAAGTTAGACCAATGCAACACAGAATATGACAGCATAGTACACGCCCTTTAAGGAACGGCGAATGATGAGAGTCAGACTCAGAGAATGTAGAAATTTACAGCACAACACAAGCCCATTATGGAACCACTCGGCTAGTAGAGGTAGTCAGACTAATGCAACATGCAATGTTACAGCACCATGCAGGCCCTTTATAGAACTCCTCGGCTAATAAAGGAAGTTTGACTCAGAACAAAACACTTTACTGCCCAGTACCATCTCTTAATGGAATCGCTCAGATCAGAAAGGAAGTTAGACCAATGAAACCTAGAACATTACAGCACAGTACAGGCCTTATTGCTCGACTACTAAATAAAGTTAGACTCAGAACGTAGAACATTATCGATCAGCACAGGCCCATATTGAACCGCTTAGATAATAATGGACGTTAGACTCATAGAATATAGCGCAGTACAGGCCGTTTATGGAACTGCACGGCTACTAAAGGAACTTTACTTCATAGAACAAAACAAATTACAGCGCACTACAGGCCCTTTATGGAATCCTTGGCTGATAAAAGAAGTTAGACTAATGCAACATCGAACATAAGGCCACATTATAGGCTCTTAATGGAGCCGCTCGGTTAATAATGGATGTTAGACTAATACAACATACAACATGACAGGCCTTTTTGAGTAACTGTTAGGTTAATAAATGAAGTTTGACTCAGAACATAGAACATTACAGATCAGTACATGCCCTTTATAGAAGCACTCGGCTAATCAACGAAGCTAGACACATTAAACACAGAACATCACAGCGCAGTACGGGATCATTATGGGACTGGTCAGCTCGTACCAGGCGTTAAACTCATACAACATAGAATATGGCAGCGCAAAACAGGCCCTTTATGGAACCAGTCTGCCAATAAAGGAAGTTAGACTCATAGAACAAAGAATATAACAGGCCCTTTATGGAACCATTTGGCTAATAATGCAAGTTACACATGAAGAACATTAAGACCATGACAGCGCTCAGCTAACAATGGAAGTTAGACTGACAGAACATAGACCATCACAGCGCAGTACAGGCCCTTTACAGAACTGCTTGGTAAATAAATGAAGTTTGACTCATGGTACGTAGAGAATTTCAGCGCAATACAGGTCCTTTATGGAACCGCTTAGACGAAAAAGCAAGTGAGACTTAGGGAACATAGAACATTACAGCACAGAACAGGTCATTTATGGAATGCCTTGGGAAATAGTGGAAGTCAAAGTAGGAAGTTAGGTTAATACAACATAGAACATTACAGCGCAGCATAAGCCCTTTAAGGAAACACTCTTATAATAAAGTTAGTTAGACATATAAAACATAGGGCGGGTACTGCACTGTAAGTTCTTTATTAAACAGCTTCGCTAATAAATGAAGTTAGACTAAAGTAACATTGAATACGACAGTACAGTACAGGCCGTTTATGGAACCACTTGGCTATTAATGAGTTCTACTCATAGAACATAAACATTACGGCGTAGTACAAGCCCTTCAACGAACTGCTCTTCTAATAAAGTCAGATAGACACAAAGAACATAGGGCCTGTATTGCACTGTAATATTCTTTCCGAAACCGCTCGGCTAATAAAGGAAGTTAGACTAATATAGCACAGAATATGACAGCGCAGTACTGGCCCTTCGTGGAATCGCTCGGCCAATACTGAAAGTTAGACTCATAGAACAAAGAACATGGCAGCGTAGTACAGGCCCTTTATGGAAATGCGCGACAAATAAAGGAGGTTGAACTCATTGAGCATAGAACATTACAGGGCACTCCAGGCCCTTTATGGAACAGCTGGGCTAATAAAGGTCGTTAGACCATAGAACATAGAATATTACAGCACATTACAGGCCCTTTATAGAACCGCTCGGCTAATAATGAAAGTTGCACTCATGCAACATTGAATATTACAGCGCAGTATAGGCCCTTTAAGGAACTATAGTGCCTCAATGGTTAGCACTGCCTTACAGCGCCGGGGACCCTGGTTCGATTCCAGCTCTGGGCAACTGCTCATGTGGAGTTCACACATTCTCCCAGTGTCTGTGTGGATTTCCTCTGGGTGCTCCAGTTTCCTCCCACAGTACAACAATGTGCAGATTAGATGAAATAGTCATGTTATATTGCCCGTAGAGTTAGGTGCATTAGTGTGGGGGAATGGGTCTGTATGGGTTACTCTTCGAAGGGTCGGTATGGACTAGTTGGGCCGAAAGGTCTGTTTCCACACTGTAGGGAATCTAATCTAATATAACCACTCTTCGAAGAATGGAAGTTAAATATTTAGAACATTGAACATTACAGCGCAGTTCAGGCCCTTAATAGAACTGCTCGGCTAATAAAGGAATTTAGGCTAATACATCATAGAACATTACAGTGCAGTACAGGCCATTTGGTCCTCGATACTGCACCAACGTGGAAAACCAACCCAAACTCCAACTAATCTGCACTATTCCATTATCATCCATACTTTTGTCCAATAAGTATTTAAATGGCCTTACAGCTGGTGAGTCTACTACTGCTGCAAACGTAGCATTCCACGCCCTTACTACTCGCTGAATAAGGAAACTACCACTGCCCTCTGTCTTATATGTATCACCCCTCAATTTCAAACTATTTCCCCTTCTGCTAGCCATCACCATCCAAGGAAAAACTCTGTCACTGTCCACCCTATCTAACCCTCTGATCATCTTATACGTCTCTATTAAATCACCTCGCAACCTTCGAATGGAAACAGCCTCAAGTGCCTCAGCCTTTCCTCATAAGACTTTCCATCCATACCATGCACCATCCTTGTGAATCTTTTTTCACCCTTTCCAACGCTTCCACATCCATCGTATAATGCGCATACTCAAAGTGCAGCCGCATCAGAGTTTTGTACAGCTGCAACATGACCTCATGGCTCAGAAACTTAGTCCCTTTACCAATAAATGCTAACACACAGGATGCCTTCTTCAGAACCCAATCAACCTGGGTGGCAACTTTCAGGGATCTATTTACATGAACATTGAGATCTCTCTGCTCATGCACACTACCAATAATCTTACCATTAACCAGTACTCTGCATTCCTGTTACTGCTTCCAAAGTCAATCACCTCACACTTTTCTGCATTAAACTCCATTTGCTACGTCTCAGCCCCGCTCTGCAGGTTATCTTTGTCCCTCTGCAACCTGCAACATCCTTCGGTACTATGCACAACCCGACCGACTTGAGTGTCATCCACAAATGTACTAGCCCATAACATCCATGCGGTACACCACTAGTAACTGAACTCCCGGATGAACATTTCCCATCAATCACCATCCCATCTTGTTTCAGCTCGACAGTTTCTGATCCAGCCGCTAAATCGCCCTCCATTTCATATCTCTCTATCTCTGCAATAGCTTACCGTGGGGAATATTATCAAAAGCATTTCTGAAATGCATATACACCACATCGACCGCTTTACCCCATGCTTCTGTTTGGTCAACTTCTCAAAGAGCTCAGTAAGTTCTTCACAAAACCGTGCTTACTATTCCCAGTCAAACTATTGTTTTCTAGACAATTATGAATAGAATGTTGTTCGCTGACCGCAATGTGCTCCCCAACCGACACCACAGTCACGTGCCCTGTCTTATTTTCCGAGAGTAAGTCAAGTTTTGCACCGTCTCTCGTAGGTATATCATCATATTTAATCAGAAAATGTTCTTGTGCATTCTTAACAAATTCCTCTCTTTCGTCTAAACCCTTAACACGATGGTAGTCCCAGTCTATGTTTGGAAAGTTAAAATCCACTAACATAATCACCCTATTATTCTTACAGATAACTGAAATCTCATTCCAAATTTGTTTCTCAATTTCCCACTGACTAACAGGGGGTCTATAATGCAATCCCACTAAAGTGATCATACCTTTCTTATTTCTCAGTTCCACCCACGCAACATATCTGAATGTATTTCCAGGAATATCCTCCTTCATTACCACTGCAACACTATCGCTTATCAAAAACATATTTCCCCCTCCGCTCTTATCTTCCTTTCCATCCTTCCTATAACATTTGTATCGTGAAACATTAAGCTGCCCGTCCTGTCCATCCCAGAGCCATGTTTCTACAATTGCTATGGTATCCCAGTCTTATGTTTCTAACCATGCTTTGAGTCTGTCTGGCTTCCCTGTTTTTCCTCTTGCACTGAAATAAATACAGTTTAATTCATCAATCCTACGTTGTTCTCTGCTTTGTCCCTCCATGCCCTGACTATTTGGCTCGCTTCTTTTCTCAACAGTGCCAGTCTAAGATTGATCTCTTTCCTCAGTATCTCCCTAGGTCCCATCCCCCCATTTCACCAGTTCAAATACTCACGAGCAGCTCTTGCAAATCTCCCTACCAGTATGTGAGTCCCCTTCCAGATCAGGTGCAATCCGTCCTTCTTGCACAGGTCACAAATATCCCAGAAGAGATTCCAATGATCTAAACATGTGAATCCTTCTCCCATGCACCAGCTCCTCAGCCACGCATTCATCTGCTCTATCCTCCTATTCCTACCCCTAACTAGCTTTGAGCACCGGGAGTAATCCAGATACGACTACCCTCAAAGGCCTCCTTTTTAAGTTCCTACCTAACTTTTGATTTTCCCCCTTCAGAATCTCATCATTTTCCCATCCTATGTCCTTGGTTCCAATGTGTACAATGACCTCCTGCTAATCCCTCTGCCCTTTGAGAACATGTTGCACGTTCTCTGAGACTTCCTTGACCCTGGCACCAGGGAGAAAGTGAGGACTGCAGATGCTGGAGATCAGAGCTGAAAATATGTTGCTGGTAAACCGCAGCAGGTCAGGCAGCATCCAAGGAGCAGAAGAATCGACGTTTCGGGCATGAACCCATATTCAGGATCGCTTGTGTTAGGGAACCTGACGTGCCCCCATTATATTAGAGCCAGTCTCAATATCAGAAACTGAGTCGTGCAACATTCCCCTGAGAATCTATCCCTCCCAAAGCAGCATTCTTATTTGAGATAGGGGAGATCCACAGAAGGCTCCTACACTTCCTGCCTACCTCTCTTAACTTCCCTGGAGTTAACCCATCTATCTGACTGTTTATGCGGCATTTCTCCCTTTCGATAATTGCCATCCATCACACCCCCTTGTTCTTGTAAATGTCTCATTGCATTGAACTTCGCTCTGACCGATCTATTCCATATGATTTGATTCAAAACCAAAGACATTTATTGAAGATTTAAGCCTCAGTAGCACATAGAACCTCTTGAAACGCCCACATTTGCAGACCTAGAAAATAGCACCGTCTTATTGTTCTACAAAACACTACTCCAGGCTAACGTCATACTTTTGGCTTATATTTTAAAGGCTTAATCAAGATACAGATCTCAATAAAACACCTGAGCAGGAAAGAACCCACCCTACTCTTGTTATAGATTTACAGTAAGGTTATACTTATAATTATTCACTTATCTGCTTCTGTGCTGTAACCTCTCCCAAAGAAGATCCTCCCAGATCAGTTGTGAATTTCACTGTTTGTTAAGTTTGTGGAGGACGCATGCCTGATGTCCAGCGATACATGAATTCAAACAGCAAAGGCAGTAGGTGGCTACAAAATCATTACTTAGAGCAATTTATAATTAACGGTGTGACAATGATTATATATGACTGTCTGACCAACCTTGGAAATAGAGAGATTAAGGTTATACCCATAAGAATGCAAGCATTATTGAAAGTTAACTTTTCTGCATAAATTATAAAACATTTTATTAATATAATAGCACGAAGTCAGCAATGTAACTACATATTGTTTGAATAAGGCGAAATCAATAGACGGTTTAACCCACACAGAAGGTGGTACGTGTATGGAATGAACTGCCACAGGATGTGTTTGAGGCTTGTGCAATTGCAACATTTAAAATGCATCTTGGTAGGGATATAAATAGGAAGGGTTTGGAGGGATATTGGACAGCTAGTGGCAGGTGGGACTAGATTGGGTTGGGATATCTGGCCAGCATTGACGAGTTGGACCAAAGGATCTGTTTCCATGCTGAACATGTATAACTATGACCCTACATATTTTTGGCAAGACCCCATGTTATCCAAGGAACGTGCGAGTTGGCCATCTCGTGACCATTTGCTAGTATTGTACCAGCTGAAATACTGTGTAAACCCTTGTTGCTGATTGTATTTCGGAGCACCTCATTGACTGCTTCCCATGATGCTACTCCTTTATAATTGTTTGATGTGCTTGTCCAATACCTATTTTTTGTTTCTTTTCGGCCACCCAGACTACTCTACATATCAACGTTCTCCAGTCATCTTCAGTTAATGAATATTTTGTTTGTCCATGCTGAATACGAGATGAACAATGTACAATATTGTACTCTATCTGCTATTTTTTGTTTACTCACCTTAACTAAATGTTCCTGACGGAGACTCTTACTGTTTAATTAACCAATTTCCTTCTTTAATCTGAATTAGTATGAGTACAGATTGTGATTATGAATGTACCAGCATTGATCTATCGTTACATTTTAACGACCTGCAAATGACCTATTTTTCCTCAATCTGTTTTCTTCATGACTCAATTCTCGGTCTCAACGAGCATGTTTACCCCATCACCATGTGCTTTGAGAACGGTCTGTAACATTATAAATGATCATTCGAAAATCAAACATGCTACATGTGCAGGCCACTCTTTATCAATCCGGCTTGATTAATCCTCATAGGTTATTGTCTATTTGGTCATCATGTTTTGCTTTTCATAAAACACTGCTGGCTTTGCATCAATTCGAAATATCTTCCAACAACCTCCTTAAGAAAGGCAGTGTAGCAATGTTTTGCCCAACTATAACGGTGAGACTGACACAGACATTATTTCCTGGTTCTGTTTCCCATCCTTGGGTTGAGGAGAAGAGCCCTTTGTGGTAATCTCAGTCAGTGAGAGGGATTGAACCTCAGTCAGTGACAGGGATTGAACCCATGCTTTTACATCACTGTGTATCATAAACCAGCTGACCAGCTAACCAACCCTCTCGCAGAAGGGTCAGGTCAAATTAGAATCAGGAACTGGCAGAGCTGTCCATCTGGGAAATGGAGGTGAGACTGTGCAATTCAGAGGTCGAATTACTGTTCTGGATTAAAACAGCAATTCTGCTGAATGAAAAGAGATTGTTGTGAAGTTAGCCCTGGCAGGGAGAATAGTGACAATGATTTGACTTGACGCAGGGTAAACAACATGACGACTATTCCACCCTGAGAAATGAACAGGCGTACAGCATGAAAATATGTATTTTGAGAACGTTTAATTTTCATAAGTGCAGTCTTCAGCCACATCAGAATAGGCTATTCTGAGTGAGAACACAGATTGATATTTATTTAGTTTGGGAAGAAAGTTTTGGCTTAACTCTTTTTAAACCAAAGTCAAGATCAAAAGGAAAGGAGATTTCATCATCTTCTTCATCTCCTTCCTGAATTTGGTTTGTGTAGCTACATAAATACATGGGTTTGTACAGGAACTCACATACATGAGAATGCACACAGGTTCATTGGCAAAATATGTTGGAGCTGTGTGATCTCCTCGGTAATACGCTGTTGTGAGTTTGCTGGTTGAAAAGTTAACGACAGCTGTTAGCCACATGAGGACAAAACTGCCTGACACACTGAAGAGTAACACAATGGATTTCCTTCTGACTTTCATCTCTGGGTCAGTGCTATTCTTGTTGCTAAGAGTCCTCAGTGCCCTGCGGACTTTGCTGGTCACTAAAATACAGTGGAATGTCAAAGTGTTAAACAGTCATATCAAAAAAAATGGCAGCCATACAACTAAAATACTTTTAACCCAAGAGTAGGTCTCACCTGCAGGGGATGTATGACAGATCATATTGGAGCGCCAGCCCCAGGTAATGCCGGAAATTATTCAGCTGGGCTCATAGGCAAACCAGAAAGGTATGTTCACCAAAGAAATCAGGGCAGGCAGCGTGGTTAAAATAACAGTGACAGTTCTCACCGTGCAGTTGTTTGATTTAAACTTCTGACAACTGATCATTACAAACTGGTCAATTGCAAACAGGACAGTGAACCACACAGTGTGGCAGGGTAAACGCACAGAATGAACTTACAAACAGCAGTGTTGGATATAAATGGATGTGGAAAGTCATAACTCAAAATGTGATACACAATGACATTGAAAAATATCACCAGGAAATCTGCAGTTTCCATGGGAATCATGTAAGCCAAGATAAATTTAGAAAGTCCACAATTTCCACTGGAGAGAATGACGATGGTCAGTAGGTTGCTCTAAGAGGGAGAGAGAAGAGATTAGAGATTGTATTCCATAAAGAAATGAACAGTAAATGTTTGGGTTATAGTCAGAGGTGACTTTGCATCATGATTTCCAAAGATTTGTTTTTATAATGTAGACCAATGACACTGACAATTTATTTGAGGAAAAAAAAACAAGATTGAAGATTTAATGTCTGTGCTCTTCCAACAGACTTGATATTTCATTGATGGCCATGTCTGAATCATTTCCAGATAATTGCTAAACATTCCTTGATTCCAACAAAACATTCCATTTGGACAGAAACATTGCATTAACATCCAAGAGTTGATTTTCTTTGCTGATACTCATACTGGAGGAGCTGTTTAGTCAATGTGCCTTATCGAGTCTGTTTTCACTAGTTCCATCTGATGGATAAGCGATTCTGCAATGAGGACTACTTTTGAAATCTTACATGAACACCATTATATTCACTCTCCATGAAGAAAAATGACATTGTCTTACCAAGAACGCCAAAGCTTGCAATAACAGGATAGTAAATGTTCTTTATATGAAGAATTGTTACCATTCTTTCATGAAGAATTAGCAAATTCTCTCATGTATTCTGACTCTTTGTGAAATCCATCTGAGATCCTTAATTTCACCTCCATTATAAATCAAGCCATCACTCCCTGAGAGTAAATGAGACCATAAAATAGCTGTGTCAAAAAAATTAGAAAGAGTAAGTTCACAAACAAGGGATTGCTTTCTACCTCAGTGCGGCTGGATCATCAGGGGGCTAATTGCAAAGCTCAGGCCATGAATTCCCAAACATTATACCCGGACAAGGGAAGATGAACCCAAAGTGTAGGGAATGTTTTGTGAAGCCTGAATAGTTAATTGCTGTTGTGGAATCATGCTAATTAAAACAACTCTTCAATAAATTGTTCTTTAATAATATTGTTTCGTCCAAGAATGACAGTGTAATATAATGGTACTGATTTCTGCTATATTCCTCACAGTACAAAGCATTGTGTAAGGCATGGTAGCGCTTATCTAATATTACTCCAGATTGGCACCTGCTCAGCTTCCTGGCAATGCATGAAACCTGGCATTAACGTTATCTTGACTCTACCAGAGCACAGGAAGTTCTCTAACATGGTAGAAAGGATAAACTGCCCTCATGATGCTGAAGGATGGTGGAGTATGCACATGCATACACTCGCAGGCTTACACACATGCACACACAGGCATGCGCGCACATACACACACACACACACACACACACACACACACACACACACACACACACACACACACACACACACACACACACACACGTATACACGCATGTCTCCTAGGAACATTGACTGGAAAAGATTATTTTGATTTCTGCAATCCCTGTGTGTCAGATTAACACGGGAAATTTACCCAGCTGAGTCAGGCTCAAGATTCCCCTCCCAGATAATGGAAACTGCTCATATGGATGTTTAAAACCAGGAATCTAACAGAGCAGAATGGAAAGAATCAAACAAGGAAATGTTGCTGTGAATTTATTGAATGCTTCCATCCTGTTTGGAATGTTGGGATGGTGATATTACAGAATCATCGTTTAATGCCGTACAGAAGAGGCCATTCTATCCATCAAGTCTCTGCCACCAAAACCACACTCACAGCGACACTAATCCCACTTTCAACACCAGACCGAGAGCCTTGACTATGCCATGTGCTCATCCAAGTGCTTTTTAAAGGTTGGGAAGTTTCCTGTCTCAAATACTCTCTCACAATGTGAATTCCAGTCTCCCACCACTCTCTGGTGGGAAACTAATCCTCACAATCACTTTTAAAAATCCTGCCTTTCACTTTAAGATTGTGCCCTTGTCATTGACCCTTCAGTCAAAATATTTGACCATATGGTAGAACAGATGAAATTGTGTGCATGTAACGGTGTCTCTGCACAAGGGTGTGTGACAGTGTGGAAAATCATGTGACTACATCTGTGTGAGCGACTTAGTGTGCAAGGACATGAATGTGCAGGGTGTGTGTGCACAGTGTGATTTAATGGGAGTGACTGAATAAAAGTGAGGGGGTGTGGATGTGAGGGTGTTTGCTACAATGTGTGAGCGACTGAGTGCGGGAAATTGAGTTTGAGAGAGTATGTGGGTGTGTCATGGTTAGTGACCGGATGTGATACTGTGAGAGCAATGGGTGTTTGGTATCGGGTGTGAGAGACTGTGAGAGTGTGTGTGAGTGTCCAGGGGTCTGTATGCTTTGTGAATTATTCCAGAGGCAGAGATAGTTTGGGTTTTATAGATAGTTACACTAAGGGTTCATCGAAACTCAGACTCTGCAATCAGATGGACACATGCAGACAGGCAGGCACAGCCTTACATTAACATACTCAGGAACACAATTAGAAACACACGCTCTCTCTCTCTCACACACACACGTGAAAAAAAACAACAGGGTTAAACATTACCTCTATTAGTCATAATAATAATGATTCAGATATGGAGTTCTTACACAGAAATACATGAACCTGGAACTGAAGTAGGTCACTTGCTCGCTGGAACCTACTCTATCATTTCAGAAGATTATAGCTGGGGAATTTACGTTTACAGCTCCTCATTCCCATCCTCCCAGAGTAACCTTAGATTATTGTTATGCAAGGGATTAAATCTATCTGTAACTTACCAGTATTCATTGCCCCCAGTCCTACCACTTTCTGGGGCAGCCAATTCCAAAGATACACTGCCCTAAAATGGTTGAAAAAATCATGGCAGGGATGGGGAGGGGGAAGACCCAATGTTGGGGAGTCCAAAGCAAAAGGGCATAGGTTTATGATGACGGGAAAGATTGCAAAAGGAGCTGAGCAGAAATGGTTTCATGCACATGCTTGAACGAACTTCCAGATGAAGTGTTGGAGGTTGGTACAATAACAACTTACAAAAGACCATTGGGATGGGGATCTGTATAGGAAGTGTTTCGAGGGATATGAGCCAAGTGTTTGCAAATGGGATTCGATCGGTTTCAGATATTTGGTCACCATGGGTGAGTTGGGCTGAAGGATCTGTTTCTGTTTGTAAATTTCTAGTGGGGAAACTCTGTCAGGACAATGTAGACGAAGCTCAACACTGGATCTAATTGGGTGCTGCACCTGTCTTGGGAGCATTCGATGTTAACAATCGGAGAACTGGGGGATATTCTGTCAGGGTAACGTAGATAAGCTCTGCAATGTGTCTAAGCTGTGCTGGACCTGATGTGGTATAACGTGCTGCTGTCAAAAATTAAGTATACCAGACAAGAGAGAGAGTTTGACACTTTGTCCCTGGACAATTCATATATTGTCCTGAGCACAAAGAGACACAGAGTCATGGCTTCATACTAGTCAGCATTGCACAGTGGATGCACCAGGTCATAGTTGCTGATCCTTTAACACATTGAAGAGAAGCCTGTCACTGATATTTACCCAGGATGTCCTTCACTTGCTGGCTTTCAAATTCATTTCCAGCAGGAAGACACTGCATTTTCAAATCTGAAATGTACTAAGTGAGGCAGCATCCACAATCCTCAGGAATAGAAAATATCAAAGACTTGGAAACTCTGAGAAAATTGTCTTCATTTCATCTCAATCCCAAATAAGTTGCTCAGGAGCATTACGCCTGACTGATTTCTCCTCTCTCTCGAACCCAGAGAATCTCTGGACAGTGGTCAGGAGCAGGAAGCTGCAAACTGTGCTGCTGGAAAAGCGTAGCAGGTCAGGCAGCATCAAAGGAGCAGGAGAATCGACATTTCGGGCATAAGCCCATCTTCAGGAATGAGTAGGGTGTGCAGAGCAGGCTATGATAAAAGTTAGGGAGGAGGGACTTGGGGGAAGGGCGTTGAGAATGCAATAGGTGGAAGGAGGCTAAGGTGAGAGTAATAGGCGGGAGAGGGGGAGTATTGTGCTATCGATAGCTGTTTGGTCATGCTGGTATCCAATTTCCGAGAATGCTGTCTGAAGTACTGTGTTTTAGATAGCTGCTTGGCCACGCTGGTATCCATTTCTGATATTGAGGACCTGCAGCACTGTGCTTTATGTAGCATGCCCTCGGCAGAGTGGGAGGCGGAGTTGAAATGTTGGGGCGGTGTGGTTGATTGGTGCATGTGTCCTCGAGATGTTCTCTGAAGCGCTATGCAAGAAGGTGTCCAGTCTCCCCAATGTAGAGGAGACTGCATCGGCGAGCAACCAATACAATAAATGACATTGGTGGATGTGCAGGTACAACTTTGATAGATATGGAAGGCTCCTTTGTGGCTTTGGAAGGAGGTGAGGAAGGATGCATTGGCGCAAGGTTTGCAATTCATGCGTTGGCAAGGGAAGGGGACTTGAGGGGAGGTTGGGTTGTTGCAGGGCGTGGAGCTGACCACGACCTGTGCAATACATTCACCTGGACCATCTCTGACACCACCCTCTCCTTCCTGGACCTCTCCAACACCATTAATGATGACCGACTAGACACTGACATTTTTTACAAACCTATCGACTCCCACAGCTACCTAGATTACACCTCTTCCCACCCTACCCCCTGCAAAATTCCATCCTGTATTCCCAATTCCTGCGTGTCCACTGTATCTGCTCCTAGAAGGACCAGGTCGCAATGTTTTTTCCCATGTTGTTGAAGATACCCTTATTCACATCCCGCGCCTCCGCTCTCAAATCCCACCCCGGCAATCCGCAAAAAGGACAGAACCCCCGTTCGTCACCTTCCACCCTACCATCCTTTGCAAAACTGCATCATTCACTGACATTTCCGACACCTCCAAAGGGACCCCACCACCATGGATATATTTCCCTCCCCATCCTTTCCGCTTTCTGCAAAGACAGTTCCCTCCGTGACCAGTCCTAACTGCCAATCTTCCTTCCCACCTGTCCGCTCCGCCCTCTCTGATCTATCACCTTCATCCACTCCCCCATCAACCTATTGTACTTTTAGGTACTTTCTCCCCACCACCAACCATTGATCACTCCACCATGGAGGCTCCTTGCCTTCATTCCTGATAATGGGCTTTTGTCCGAAACGTCAATTTCCCTGCTACTCGGATGTTGCCCGACCTGCTGTGCTTTTCCAGCCCCACTTTAATTTAAACTCTGACCTCCAGTATCTGCAGTCCTCACTTTTGCACATACTGAGGAGGAAATCTGTCGTTTCCATGTAACTGTCCAAATAGTGTTAGCACTCGGGATAAGCGGGAAACCGCGACAGGATGAAACAGAACCGAGGAATTCTGAGTGAAGTGAGAGGAGAAACTGTGGGGACAATGGCCCTAACATTACAGTATCCCCTGGACTGTGAGGAGGTGTCAGGACACCGGAAAATTAACATTACAGTCTCCTCTGGAATGGAAGATGGTGTCAGTAGACTGGAGGATTGATATTACAGTAACCGCTGGACTGGGAGGAGGTGTCAGGAAACTGGAGATTGACATTACAGTCTCCCCTGGACTGGGAGGAGGTGTCAGAAGACTGGGGATTGACATTACAGTCTCCCCTGGACTGGGAGGAAGTATCAGAGACTGGAAGATTGACATTACAGTCTCCCCTGGACGGGGAGGGGGTGTCAGGAGACTGGAGGATGAACATTACGGCCTCCTTTGGACTAGGAGGAGGTGTCAGCAGACTGGAGGATTGACATTTCAGTCTCCGCTGGACCGGGAGGAGGTGTCAGTTGACTGGAGGATTAACATTACAGTCTTCCCTGGACTGGGAGGAGGTGTCAGGAGACTGCTGTTCACCATCTCTGGGAGTTTCATCCTCCTGTGGTTAATCAATGTTTTGAGATTCTTATAATATGCCATTCAATGAATCAATCCTGATGATGACTCGAGTTTTTTGTATCACTTAAGGAAAGTTGGTCACAAGCTGCAGCTCCTCAGTTGTTGCACAGACACATTTATTTGTGAAGCAACATTGTCTGGGTTCAGAGGGAAGATCAGTAATGCGGGTCAGTATTTGATTACACAAATTCCTTGTGTAATGAATAAAGAAACTTACATTAGATAACAAATTGCTGAGTTCCCTATTTTTCAGCATCAAGCTTACCAATTCCAATCGGTTCATACTCAAATCCAGTCGAATCAGAAATCTCCTGCAATCGAGTGAAGAGTAAAAACAGTGGAATGAAAATCCCTTGTGGTGAAATTGATACAATACCCATCTGCTGGACTCTCCACACCGCTTCACACAGGGCGGTGGAAAGCGCAAAACCTCAAGGACTCAGTCAAAGACGGAGAGAGAAAGTGCAGGAGTTCAGAACACCATCCATTTTGACAGCACCATCAACACACAGACACACACAGACTCTCAAACACACGCACAGGCCCAGACACACACACGCACGTACACACACACTGACACATGCGCACACACACACATACGCACACACAGACATACACACATGCTCTAACACACACATGCTAACACACATACAGACACACACACGCACACACACACACACGCACACACCACACACGCACACACACAAACACCTTCTCTCTCGCGGATTGCAATTGGACTGAGGTTCCTCATTCTGAAACACATGCAACGAAGCACTGTTGTTGTCTCTCAGGAATGTGGAAATGATTTGTCTTTGAGCAATAATCCTGACATTATACACATGAATAGAGTTTTTTCCACTGTATTTGTACCCACGGTCGTCCGAGTGATCCATTTCATGAGAGGATGGTGTATTATATTACAAAGCAGATGTTGATCATCCCCCTCCCAAATACTAAAACCTTAGCAAAACGGAGCAGCTTATCCCTATAAGCTGTGAACAAAAAGTGTGAAAACTGATGTAACCTGCTTTCAGCAACATCTAGTGATTAAGTAAAAGAAATCCTTGAGGCTCCCTTTAAAGTCCACAAATAATGTACCTTCTAATCTAACTCGAACACTGAACAAATTAATGCAAGTATTAATAGACTGAATAAATGCTCTCTAACTGCTAATTATTCCCAAAAAGCACAAGATGTTCCAAAAAATACAAATCCCACTGAATAACAAAACAATATAATTTAGTCTTTCAAAATTACAGCCACGTGACGTGCTTTCCAGAACATTCTGTGTCTTTTCCATTGATCGTTCTGTCAGGAATATAATATTGCTGCTGATGCCAGTGACAGCAGATTCTTTCAAAGCAAGGTTTAGTGGTCCCTGTTATAGAGGAAGATAAGTCAGGAGAGCTATCTAATAAGATCAGATGGGAAGAATGTTTATCGAGCATGTCATGTGAACATATTGAAACAGTATTATGACAGGGACAGGGAACTGGAGAAAAAGCGATTAGTTACTGCCTCTCAGAGTGAGGGTTCCAATCCAGAAGATTTAGATTTTGAATCCTCAGAATAAATTGACGAAAGAAGTCCTCGAGGAATAGCAGTGAACTCTTTGTCTCCAGATAGACCTGTACCTGCTATGTGGACCTGTAAAGAAATAGAATGGAGAGGACTAACTTTGATGAAAGGAATGCTGTTCCGATAAGACAAACTCCAGCAGGCTTAATCCTCTCAAAGCAGCACAGGGTCAGGAGGAAGTGGAAGCGATGCTCCAGGAAGACATCATTCAAATGTATCAGTAGGGTTCGCCAATCATGTTGGTTCTGAAGCTTGATGGTACTCAGCAATTCCGCGTGCATTATGGGAATGTCAATATTATGACAAAATCTAACTCATACCCAATTCCGAAGCTATTTGGAAGAAGGAGGGCAAGATACTTCCATCACGAAGTTGGTCATATTTCTGTGTTACTGGCAAGTACCATTGTCAGAGTGAGCAAAAGAAATTTGTGTTTTTGTGACCCCAAATAGGCTATATCAATTTAAAGTAATGTCCTTTGAAATGAAAAAAAAACAATGACCCACGTAAATAATTTGACAGTAAAACTGAACTCTTGGTCTGACTGTATCTCCCCTGGGTAATCCATAATGGATAAACAAATCAAGCAACTACTCTACAACTGTTTTTGCCTTCACATTCCACAATGAAATTATCTGTGGAAATCTGGAAGGCATGTCCATTATGGTTAGTAAACACTGATTCTCAGTTTTGGTTTTCAAGTGGGGACTTCCGCAATCAATCATAACCCGTGTAAACAGTTCTTGGAATGTGGGAATTGGCATCAAAGGCACTGTTTTTATCACAGCGATCAGCTTTCCTATTATCCGATATGTGTGACATGTGCATCAAAATCAATCACATCTTTATGTGTTCCAGGCCAATAAAAATGCATCTTCATGTCAGCCTGATTACCTACAGATAATTTGTGTCCTACCTGCAATACGACCTGTCGGTATCAAATTAGCAACACAACCTGGTATACCTCTCCCAATTCTCATCTGCATTAACCTACCAAGGTCTCCATGTCTGCCTTAAACTGTCATCCTTAAGGTAACAGCATTCCAGAATGCTTTCCGATGCCTTTTCTGAGAGGCCTTATGATTTAAATCCTCTATTGTTTCATCGTTTTACTCCAGTAACCTTTCAGAACGAAACACCTCTGTCAGATTCTCCCGATGCTTAGGATTTTCCTTTACCAATTCATCAAATAGAGTGTCCGCTCAACACCTTCATCTTTCTCTTTTTTTTACTGTCTTATTTTAACTTATGGTTGTGGGATTTTGGCACCCATAATCCAGAAAAAAATCCAGGGTATTTTTGTTTTAACTCCTCAGTTCTTTTGTTTCTTTTGGCTTTGCCATTACAATAGGTCTCACTCTCAGCTCTGATCCAGCTGTTTTGGTTCCAGGAATAAACTGGATTCCTGAATAAGCAACTTTCCTAACAGTCCACTATCCCTTCCCTGGTATTGATTGGACTTTCTAGCCTTATCTGACACAGGGGAACACTACTCCTCTCTCCATTTATTCCACAGATTACCACTCTCTTAGGCAATATTTCAAAAAAAGGACAGATATTTTCATCTCTTACCATTAGTGACTGATTCGATCCTGAATCTCTGAATATTTTAATGTCTTTACTTATTCCCCCAGTCCTACCCACACAGAATAAATATTTGAAAGCATCATGTTCTACGCTACGATTTAGCCCGTGTCTAGGCTGCACACTCTCCTTCAGCCCCTCGACTTCTCTCAGAATTTCCTCCACTGCCTTTACTAATCCCACTGATTTAGCCTCTTCTATTACATGCTTTTTCCCAGTGCCTTTTGTAAACCACCAGCATTGTGACTTTGTGTGTCCCATCTTATTGCAGTAAAAACACCTTTTCTTCATATGTGGTAAACTGGTCGCAGTGAGATCCACTTTTTGTATTGAATTGAAGGATCTCCCTCTTTCCCAATTTTTATCCCTCACCTAATGAAATTGCTATCAAAAGCTAGATTTTGATTTATCCACGAACACATCCACCATCTCTGCAGCTCTTCACACTGTGTGAATTTTATGTTACTCAACATGAGTTCTTATCATTTCTGGAAGTGAGTTTTTAAGTTGCTGAAGCAGAATAAAATATTTTCTATCTTCAATGCTTTCAACCATCTATCTTTTGAATTCTTTCAATTACAATGTAAGGGTGACTTGGTTCCTTCCTTACTGAACTGTTGTCCATATGTTTCTGCTACTAATTCATCGGCTCTCAAAATAGTCTGTATTACTTCTTCATATTCTGCTGTCAGCACCTCTGACAACACTGCAAACAACTCACTATTCATGTTTACCAATCTGGTCTGAATTTACTTTACCCACACAGTCTCTGAGCAGTTTTTCTGTTCAGGAGGAAATTCATCCCTTTCTAAAAGCAAGTCAAAAATGCTTCTATATTCTTTTCATTAAATTTTGGTAATGTTTTGATTTTCTTGTATATATCTCTACCAGGCCTTTGGCTACGATGGGTTTACTCATCGTTACTATGCTCCTTACTAACACGTCATCTACTGTATGTGTTGCACCTAATGTGATCTCCTCTACATTGAGGAGACAGGACACCAACTTCTGGATTTTTTCAGAGAATACATCTGGGACACATACACTAAACATCCCCACCACCCTGTGGCTGAACACTTTAACTCCCCCTACTCCACAAGGCCATGCACTTCTTGGGTCCCCTCCATTTCCAAACACTAACCTCCCGATTCCTTCTCCAGCCTGGAGAAGGACACCTCATCTACAACCTTGTGATCTGCAACCACACTGAATCAATGTGGATTTCACCAGTTTCCTCATTCCCCTCTCCCACCATATCCCAGTCCCAAGCGTCCAACTCAGCACTGCCCTCTTGATCGGTCCATCTTCCTTCCCATCTATCCACTCCAACCTCCTCTCTGACCTATCACCTTTCCTCCCACCTTCATCTACCTATCACATGCCCAGTTACCTTCGCCCCAGCTCCACTCCCTCCCATTTATCTGGCAGCCCCATTGGTTCACAAGCCTCATTTATGATGAAGGGCCTATGCTCGAAATGTTGATCCTCCTACATCTCAGATGCGACCTGACCTATTGTGCCTTTCCAGCATCACACTCTCGACTCCTCACGAAGCCTACCTTATACCTTCCCAATCTTCCTCTTAAGCCGACTTTCTTGTTTAATTGTCATCTTCTGAAGTTCAAACTCTCACTTTTTCTTTCTCTTCTGCTATAACCATTCTTCCCCTTTCCTTCTCTTTTGCTTTTCATTGAAATGCAAACTCTCTCGCCTTCCATTCACTCTCCGATTCCAGTTGTCTCATTTGCAATCTATTGATTTGTAATGGCACTGCACTTGTCTGTTTCTCTGGCATACCTAAATATTTGGCTAACTCCATCACAATTTCAGCGTTCTTATTATCCCTAGTTAAACCCAATTTTAGTCAGTATTCTTATTCTATCAGCCTCGCCGTTTTCGGTCTTTCTAAATTTTCTTGGCAAATTTGGGAACTGTCTTCGACCACCAGTACCCATTTAGCAAAGTTAAGAAACATTTCACAACTTTTGGTTTAATCGACAACAAGCAACCAAAATTCAACAGAGTTTTCACTTTTCAATTACGTTTTATTTAAAGATACAGAATACTAGTCCACAAGTCTGTTAAGACCTGCTGGGACCTTTTGTTCATTAAATCTGTTCAGATCTGTATAAATGTATCCAAATCATTCCAGATGTATCCACATCTCAGAACCGCTCTGTCCAGATTTTAGACGAACCCCCAATCTGTTCTCAAGCGGAGGTAGATGTATCTGTGAAAGCTAAAACAGAATTATCAAAAGGGGAATGATTCACCCTATAATCTGGTAAAAGGAGTGTGAAAAGGGGTGTCATCCACTTTTTCGCAACTTCTAGTGGTTAAGTAAAATAAATCCCATCACTCACTTTTGCAATCAAAAAGGACAATTTATTTCGCTAACTCTAAGAATGAGCAGATTAACTAAGGTATTAAAAGATCGAATAATTCCTCTCTAACGACTAAACTTTGCCAAATAAAACAGGATTCTAATGATATGCTATTCCAATAAATACAAATCCCACTTAAATAACAAACAATAAAATTAAGTCTACTGAAATCAGAGCCATGATACATGTCTTTTGGAAAGTCCTGTATCTTCTCCTCTGATCCTTTTGCCAGGAATGCTTTCTCTATATTTTCGTCTGTCAGGAATTTGCATGGTGTGCCGTGGTACAGTAGTAAATAGCTGGTGCTTCCTCTGAGAGCTGATATCTGTTTCCAGATGGCAGTTCACACTGTTTGAAAACGTACCCGTTTTCAATTGGATTGGTCCTGGGTCGCCTCACCATCATATTAAAATTAAATCGAATTTCGGAAGCTAAGTGCTTGTTTAAACTGATTGGCTAAAATCAAAAAGGCTGTTGTCTCAGAAAAAAATGCTGCCTGACCATTCTATACAAATGTTAAAATTTGGGCGCAGTCTGCGTACCTGCATGTTAGGATAGCTGTTCGAATATTCATTTTAACTCTAAGCACTGAAAAACATCTTTAAAGGGAGCACACCATGCTTTTCCCATTTTACAATTTTAGGCACAAGAACGTAACAATATTTTAACTCAGTTGAAATAATTTGCGTTCTGGTGATGAGGTTCATGGTATTTAGGTGCACAGCGTTGCTGCTGGAAAATTCCAGATTCTATTTATTTATTTCATTTTGATGTATGAACAGCAGCAGTTGTTCATGGTTGGGATTAAACTTGTTATTGTAATGATTTTGTTCATTGACAGAAATTTTAAAAACAACAAAGCTGAGTAATGCTGGAAACTTTATCTCCCTAAAGACCCTCCACGCAGTATATGACAGCATCTCTGGGAATGCATCAGCTCAGCTGACTGAAGGGACAGATCGCCACGCATGGAAAAATGCATCTACCAATTCAGCAAGTGGAGAAGATGTTCTACACCATCATTGCTTTTATTGGCGTTCCTGGTATGGGATAATTACTTTTGAATGTGTTTAATCTGCTGCTGATCTGCTCTTTAGATTTATCTTTTGAGCAATAATGTCTCCAGCTCACTGACTGGTCAGCCTTATCCAGATACTGGAACCGTGGCACTGGGAAAAGCATGTCAGGCAGCATCCGAGGAGCAAGAGAGTCAACCTTTCACGTTTAATGCTTCATCAAGACCAGGCCAACGATAACAATTCACTGAGAAGCATTTCTGGCACAGAGACTCCCAATGACACCGATGCTGCTGTATTTTCCGATTGCAGTGTTCTGTCATCTGTTTCGTTATCAGACGATCTGAAGGTGTGGGGAGAGATCAGGCAATTTAGTTCTGAAGGGTCCGGTCATGAAAGGTTAACTCTGATTTGTCTCTCCGAAGATGCTGTCAGACCTGGTGAGAAATTTGTTTTTGTTCCTATTTCCTCGAGAATTTGGAAGGTTACGCGGTGATCTGTGCGGGGTCCTACAAGGTATGAACAGGAAAAGATGATGAACTGTATCCACGAGGTGGGGCTCCTAAGATGAGGCAGCACAGTCTGAGAATGTGGGTCAGACCATTCAGAGGCCATGTTTGGAAGTATTTCTACACCCAACGGGTGAGAGAGGCTTGGAAATCTCTTCCACAATGGCGGGGGACGCTGGATCAGTTATAAATTTTAAATTGCGATAGATTGATTTTGTTAAGCAAAGGATTTGAAAGATATGTTCCCCACTTTGGTTTGTAAAGGTGCGTCTAACTACCATTCCTTCTGGAAATTCTCTCCTGACCGTCTCTGGTAAGAGAACTCACATTCGTACAGATTGCCCTCCTGATCCCTGCACACTGAAATGTACAGTGTCAACATCAAAGCAGTCCCAACACTCACATGTCACTGTGGGAGCCCTGCATGTTCTGTTCTGCTGTAGTTGTGGAAGTTAAATGCGGTAGTCGTATTTGAAATCTTTGGCAGGTCTGATGATATGTTTCCTGCTCCTCTTCTTACTCCGATCAGGATTTGGTTCAATGCTATGATCAGGGAAAGTCCTGATCCAGGAGCAAGGGAGAGTTTGGTTTATTGACAGTGAAATCGTCATTCTGATGACTGAGTGAGGAGTCAGGTTTCTAATCGGGTTCTACACCTTCCAGAGATGAGGTTAAGAACTGTAAGAATCCATCACAATTATTCAAATAGTAACTTTGTAACCAAACAAAAGCATAAATTCCTTCTGCTCTCCTCGGAGGAGCTGTGACCTCAATCTCTGTGCAAATTTCATAATCGCAGGGATGATTGAGCTGGAGGACGATCTGAGGTGGATTTGAACATCTTAAAATTCAAACTCACTCATCCCCAACCACTTCCACTTACACAGTGTACCAGGTTTTGGTAGTAAAATGTTACTGTTGCTCTCTGGAACAGGCAGGTGAAATTTCTGTCAGTAATTAACCATGTATTTTTCCATTTCTCTTTCACAGTTAATTTGCTGGCGGTTGTTACACTTTCCCGGGGAAAGTGCGGTATTTTCCCCTGCACTACTCGCTACCTGGTGCTTATGGCAGCTGCCGATCTGATGGTCATTATCACTGATGTTATACTGAACAGATTTCCATATTATTATTACCCACGGTCTTTCCTGGATATCACTCCTGTGTGTCGTGTTCCTGGGGTCCAGCTTCGTGTTGCAAGGGACTGCTCTGTCTGGTTCACCGTCGCTTTCTCCTTTGACCGGTTTGTGACCATTTGTTGTCAAAAGCTGAAAGCAAAATATTGCACTGAGAAAACTGAGACTGTGGTTCTAGCAACAACCTGCACCCTGTTCTGTTTGAAAAATATCCCTTTCTATTTTCAATATGAACCTTGGAAGATAATCAACAACGTGCCATTCTATTGTGATACAAAATCAAGCTACTTTACTGAGACTTGGTGGGTGGCATTAGATTGGCTTGACACAGTTTTAACCCCTTTAATGCCATATATTCTAATTCTGTCGCTCAATGCTCTGACAGTCCGACACATTTTAGTGGCCAGTCGAGTCCGGATGAGGCTGAAGGGTGAGAGCAAAGGAGAGAAACACAGAGACCCAGAGATGGAGAGCAGAAGGAAGTCTGTGATTTTACTCTTCACTGTGTCTGGGAGCTTCATCCTCCTGTGGTTAATCGTTGTTGTAGATTTCTTATATTATGTCACTCAAGGAATCAATACTGCCGATTACTCACCTTTAGTATTTCACTTTAATAGCGTTGGTTTCATGCTGCAGAACTTAAGTTGTTGCACAAACACATTTATCTATGCAGCAACATTATCAGGGTTCAGAGCAAAGATCAGTAATGCAGTAAAATACCTGGTTAATCGATTTGCTTATGTTATGAATAAATGAAACTCTTCAGTGAACCCGAAAGGATGATCCTATTGTTACCAGACCATGAAATGCTTTTTCTTATTGACTGGGTCACCATTTATTACCCACTATAGTTTCCCTTGATAAGGTGGTGGTGAGCTGTTTTCTTCAACCACTGCAGTGCATGTGCTCTCCACAGAAACACATTGTTGTTAGGAAGGGATTTCCAGGACTTCCACTGAGCCGCAATGAAGGAACAGTGACGTGTTTCCAATCAGAATGGTGAGTGGCTTGAAGGTGATCTTGCAGGGGCTGGTGTTCCCTTGTACCTGCAAACTTTGTCCTCTGAAGTAGAAGTGTTCATAGTTTATGGAATATCCTGCCTGAGGATCTTTGGTGAATTCTTGCTGTGCATCTTGTAGATAGTACACACTGCTGCTACCGAGTCTTGGTCGTGGAGGGTTTGCGTATTTGTAGATGTGGTGCCATTGAAGAGGGTTGCTTTGTCCTGGATGGTGTCAATCTCCTTGTGTACCGTTGGAGCTGCACCCATCCAGGCAAGTGGAGAGTATACCATCACACACTCCTGACTTGTGCCTTGCAGATGGTGGATAGACTTTGAGGGGCAGGAGGTGTGTTACGTACCGCAGTATCCCTAGTCTCTGAACTGCTCTTGTAGCCATTGTGTTTATGTGGTGAGTCCAGTTGAGTTTCTGGTAATTGTTAACTCCAAGGATGTTGACAGTAAGAGATTCAGTGTAGAAATACCGTTGAATGTCTAGGGCAGTGGTTAAAGTGTCTCTTATTGGTAATGGTCATTGTCTTGCATTTGTGTAGTGTGAATGTCACTTACCACTTGTCGGCTCAAACCTGGATATTGTCCAGATCTTGTTGCATTTTTTCACAAACTGCTTCAGTATCCGAGCAGTCGCGAGCATCGGTAGTGATGGGAGTGGATGCTTTTGGATGTGTGTTACTCAAGCGAGCTGCTTTGTTCTGCATGGTTTTTGTGGGCCTGATAGGAAGGTGACAACACAAGAGGATCCTCCCGGTCGTCTGACAACGTCAATGTTTCCTGATTCACGTGACACAGCTGAGGAGGAAACGTTTACACTGCAGTCCCTCTACCCTGCAGCCTCAGTCCTACCTTCGACATCCACTGAAGTTGCTCTTGAGCCTGTGACTCACTGCACTAAGTTTGTCTTGACTTCTCATCAGAATACCAGCCCTTTTCCTCACTAGATCAGTCTCTTCGCAACATTTCTCTCAGACTGCGGACAAAGAGCCCCTTCCTCTGCTGCCACCATCCTGCCAACGGTCCCCTTCGGTCTGCTATCAATCCCTGGCTGCTACTGATAACTAAGGGGAGTGGGTAATCAAGTCTGGCAAGCCTTCCGACCCCAGGACCTATGTTTAATCATGAATCACTGTCCGTCCTGCAAGGTACTCATCATTTCCGACTGACCCCTGTGCTTCACCACCATGATTGCCTTCCCGTAACGCCTGTTTTACCAGTGGGAAGGTGGGCCACTACATCAGGCCTTATCCGTTGTCCTGAAAAAGAGGCCAGGGGTCTCGTTATAAGAAGACAGCCTTCACTACATCTAACTATTTCTCACTATCCCACGCGAACTACCTGGTCCTCTCACATGCAAAGAGTTTTTAGAAATTGCCCACGATTGCTGCGGGGTGACATTGGCTATTTCATGTTGCTCCTGTAGTACAATGAGGGCTGTATCAGTAACTTTATCACACCGACGTATTGTTATGGCTCGTTGACATTTGTTTATTGCAGAACAAGCAGTCATAAAGTACAATAGGACTGTCCCTCTGTGTAGTTAGAAATGTAGAGTATGTATGTAAGAGATTGGAAATTTTTAATAATTTCTTTGTGGGAATTGGGTAACTTGGTAAATGGTTATGTACAAATTAATGGAATTCCAGTTTAAATATTTGGGTGATTGTGATGGTGCGTGCAGTGTAAGCTTTCTATAGAATGGAGAATTGATTCCTAAACTATGACTTTGTCAACAAATGGGTGACATGGACGCAGAGAACTGACAAGCCATTATCACCTGATGGTGCTTTTAGTTGTGAGCGCATAGAACAATTGGCACAATTTTTTTTAAAAAATGTCTTTGAATAGGAAACTGGAGTAGAGAGAGAGGGGAAGAGAGGAGGATGGCAGGCTGTTGGTTCTTGCTCTCAGTGGACAGAGTGTTAATTGTTTGTGGTCTGTTATGAATGTACCTTTGTTCATTGGTGGCTACATGTGGTCTTATGTAATCTGTGTTTACTTTATCTCCTAGGCCTGGAGATCCTGCAATGTTATGGTTTCAGTCTGCATGTTGGAAATCCGTGGTGATTTTAAAGTGTAGTCTGTGCTTTTTATTACTTTAAGTCGTGCATGGTGAACATTAGTTCCCTTTGCCGGACTTGCTGCACTGACTTCAATCGATCCGTGCCAGGCAAGGTTCATTAAAAGAAAAGTTGGATTGTAAGGATTGGTTAAAATTATCATGTTTGAATTTCTCAGTCTGAGGTTTAATTTTCGGTCCAGAGTGAATTTGCAAATACTGTTCCAACATTTAAGCTAATCTTTAATTTGAGATGATACAAATTTCTCATTGCACGTGTACTTTGTGAAAATTGGAACTTTGGGAACGCAGTTCTGAAATCTGAGAAAACTGATGAAGATATGAGGGTGTTGTTGCACGATATTCAGGTATTGAAGTAGATGCGCGATCACTTGCCGTTGTAAGTGCTATTGTAAGCAAGTCGAAATCATGTGTGAAATGACTGGTCTGTACTCTCTGGATAGGTCAGGAATCTAGGGACCTGTGAATGTGGCCTTTTGTGAATAGGCAGTGAACCTAATTTGGGAGAGAGGATATGGGAAAAAAAGTGGAAAAATATTAACTAAAGAATGGGAAGATAAAGTAGATAGTGAATGAAACGATACCAACTGGCCAGTTGGGGTAATAATGTTTGTGGTGCATCGTTTTTGGTTTGGGAGGGTGTGTGGGGGTTATGACAGATGCAAGTACAGCAGACGGAACTCCGACAGGCTGGGTGAGTAGACAGAAGGTGAAAAAGGAAACAGGAAAACCAGCATAAAAATGCTCGGAAAGATATTCCTTGCTCGCCCGAATTTGATTCATAACCAGCAGGATACTGTTCACCTCCTCAGAATTCTTCGCTTATGGGGATGCGTGGTACCACCCACTAAGTTTCAGAAAGGTTTCGCTAGTGAAAGTTTTGGGTGTTTTGATCAGTGCTACTGATCATTCCCTTATTCGGGAATGCATTAGTCCCATCTTGTAAACCCTACCCCCTACCTCGCCCAAATGGTCGAGGACGTTTTGGGGACTGGTCAGCTTTTGCAGGAAGTGGCTTCAGACATTACAACTTTGACACAAGAGCTTATCCCAGTTTCCTTTCCGAATGCTCTCCTTAAGCTTCAGCTGCCGATTCGAGGAAATAGTCATTTTCTACCCTCAAAGATGCCTTGGCTACATCCCCAGTGCTAGGGTGACCACGGTATGACAAGAAACGTTCAGTTGTATGTTAGTGTCATAGATGGAGGTTCCCCTGTTAGTTAGTAGAAATTTTTGTCTTGATATTTCCCAGTTGGATTATGGAGTCTATTGTGGTCATCATGAATCGTTTCTCTAAGCATTCTGCGGCTGTTTTGCTCTGCTGTTCACTTGGCAAGTGGGGTGTTAAGAGGAGGTTGTATTTAAGACATTTATATAGGACCTGTTTCTTTCGGCATTCATGCAGGAAGTAGAGCTGTTTGTGGGTGCTGCTCTGTCGGATGGCATTGGTTCCCCACCTTTGGGTTAGTTTCAGTGTATTGTGCCCGTGGAGGTTAGTGAGTTTGGAGAAGATTCAGAGCTCAGGTTTGGGTTCTAAATGTAAGTTTGCTCGTTGTGTTGGAAAGTACATTTTCAGACGCTATCACCATGACATCACCAACACAGGAAATGGCATAACCAACCCAAGGAAACGGCATCACCAACCCAAGGAAACCTAAAGACATAAATAGAAAGTGGGCCATTATGCCAGTTCTTAACCAGAGGCTCACTGATGATGTTAAAGGGGATGGTGAGGAAACATCTGAAAGCGAACCTTTCAGCACAGTGAGCAACTTACATACGAAAGTAAAATGTTATAAATACTGATTAGTGAAATTTGATGTATTTAGCAAATGGATTGAAGCCTTCCCTTCCCTAATTGTACTGCATATACAGTGGACAAAATATTGTTGATTGAAGTTATTCCCCACTCTGGGTAACCTAAAATGATGGGTTCTGACAATGGACCACATAGAACATAGAACATTTCAACACAGTACAGGCCCTTCAGACCTTGATGTTATGTCACCCTGTGTAAGCAACCTGAATCCTACCCTCATCCATCTCTTTGGTCACCTTCTCTAAGAGTTCAATAAGGTTTGTGAGGCATGAGCTACATTTCACAAAAAACGTGTTGACTGTCCCTAATCGACTTATTCCTCTCTAGATTATTATAATTCCTATCTCATAACTTTTTCTATCACTTTATCCACAACAGATGTAAGGCTTACTGGTCTATAATTACCAGGGTTGTCTCTACTCTCTTTCTTGAACAAGTGGACAAAATTTGCTATCCACCAGTATTCTGGCACAAGTCCTGCAGACAATGACGATATAAAGATCAAAGTCAAAGGTTCTGCAATCTCCTCCCTGGCTTCCCAGAGATTCCGAAGATAAATTAAGGAATATCTCTTCAACCCCTCCCTTTCTATGTACCAGAAACAATTGAGTGGGTTTTATGTCAGAATCACACAGGAATGCATGGGAACATGAGAATATGGGAATCGGCAGGTTATGAAATGGTATCAGCCCGTATATAATCATGACTCAGTTCCTCCTTCCCTTCCAATCCATTCAAATAACGCTACATGTTCCCTTTGTATCAGAAATCAGGAAAGGGAAAGTTGATGGGACAAAGCAGGTTGAACATCACATTTGACTGACAAGGCCCAGTAGTGAACATTTCTGATCGTGCAATGTTTTACTGTAATTGGTCCAGAGTACTGAATATAACTTCAAATAGTCCATTGGCGTGTTCTACCCTCCAACCTTGGTTGACATTGACTAATGATTTTGCAGTTTATATTGGCACATCCTCGCAGAGCTTACGCATGGCTTCCAACCAGTTGGATAGGATTCTGCTATATGGGTCATGTGGTACCCGATGCGCATCATATGAACTCCCTAAGCACTACCATATACGAGCCAAACGAGTCATTTCCAAATCAGACCATTTCCTCACAATGTCCTTTCAACTGGATGGAATGGGTTGAGCATCTGGTGAATTGATTCACATGGCCTCAGTCTTGGAACACGTGGCCAATGACACAGCTTCAGAAGCAAGGGCAACTGGACAAGTACTGACTGTGGTCTTAGCTGAGCTTGTGGCTGTCCGGACTGTGGCATTGCAGGATCATGCAACATAGAGCAACACAGCGCAGAACAGGCCCTTTGGCCATCGATATTGCGCCGACCTGTGAACTATCCTCGGCTCGTCCCCTTACACGATCCCAACATCATCCATGTCCTTATCTAAGGATTGTTTAAATCTCCTTCATGTAGCTGAGTTTACGACATTAGCAGGTGGGGCATTGTGCACCCTTACCACTCTCTGCATAACGAACCTGCCTCTAACATTTGTCTTAAATCTGTCACCCCTCAATTTGTAATTATGCCCACTCATACACGCTGATGTCATCATCGTAGGAAAAAAGACTTTCACTGTCTATCCTGTCTATCCTCTGATCATCTTGTATGATTCCGCCAAATCCCCATTTAGCCTTCTTCTTGCCAAAGAAAACAGGTTCATGTCTTTCAGCCTTTCGTCATAAGACCTTCCATCCAGAGCATGCACCATCCTGGTAAATCTCCTCTGCACTTTTCCCAATGCGTCTACATCCTTCCCAAAATATGGGGACCCGAACTGTACACAATATTCCAAGTATGGCCGCACCAGCGTTTTGTATATTTACAGCATGATATTGCGGTTCCGAATCTCAATCCCTCTACGAATGAATCCTCACACACCAGATGCTTCCTTAAAGCACTATACACTTGGGTGGAAACTTTCAGAGATCTATGCACGTGGACTCCAAGATTGCTGTGCACATCCACACGACCAAGAATCTTTCCATCGACCAAGTATTCTGCCTTCCTCTTGTTCTTCCCAACGTGCATCACCTCACATTTAGCTGCATTGAACTCCATTTACCACCTCTGAGCCCAATTCTGCAGTTTATCCAAATCCCACTGCAACCTTTAACATTCTTTCAAATTGTCCACTACTCCACCAACTTAAGTATTGCCTGCAAATTTTCTAATCCATCCACCTATGCCTGCGTCGAAGTCATTTATAAAAATGACCAGCAGCAGTTTTCCCAAAACAGACCCTGGTGGCACACCACTAGCAACCGGACTCCAAGCTGAATATTTTCCATCAACCACTACTCGCTGCCTTCTTTCAAAAAGCCAGTTTCTAATACAAACTGTTAAATCACCCTCAAATCCTTGCCTCTGCATTTTCTCCAACAGCTACCATGTGGAACCTTATCAAAGGTTTCACTGAAGTCCATGTATACCATGCCAACTGCCTTACCCTCATCTACATGCTTGGTCACCTTCTCAAAAAAACTCAGTGAGCTTTGTGAGACTCGACTTGCCCTTGACGATATGATGTTGACTATCTGAAATCAACTTGTTGCTTTCCAGACGATTGTGAATATTATCTCTTATAATCCTTTCCAAAAATTTTCCAACAACAGAAGTATGGTTCACTGGTATATAACTAACTGGATCATCTCTATTACCCTTCTTGAGCAAGCACACAACATTTGCAATCCTCCAGTCCTCTGGTACCAAACCTGTAGACAATGACGACTCAAATATCAAAGCCAAAGACTCTGCTATCTCCTCCCTAGCATTCCAGAGAATCCTAGGATAAATACCATCCGGCCCAGGGGACTTATCTACTTTCACTCCTTCTAGAATCGATAACACCTGTGCATAATTAACCTCGATCCTATCAAGTCTAATATCTCGGACCTCATTCTTCTCCTCAACAATATTCTCCTTTTCCTGATTGAAAACTGATGAGAAATGTTCGTTTAGCACCTCTCCAATCTCTACAGGGTCTACATTCAACTTCCTACTTCCATCTTTAATTGGCCCTATTCCTACTGTAATCATCCTTTTATTCCTCACATACCGATAGAAGGTTTTAGGGTTCTCCTTTATTCTATTTGCAAAAGACTGCTCATGTCCTCTCTTTGTCCTACTTAACTCTCTCTTTAAATCATACCTAGTTGATCTGTAACTCTCCATCGCCTCATCTGAACCATCTTGCCTTATCAACACATAAGCCTCCTTCTTCTTTTTCCTAACAAGAGAAGCAATTTCTGTTGTAAATCACAGTACCCTTGCCTTATTACTTCCTCCTTGCCTGACAGGGACATACCTATCAAGGACACGCAATACCTATTCCTTAAATCAGCTCCACATTTCCATTGTTTGCATCCCCTGAATTTTCAAACCTCATTCTATGCATCCTAATTCTTACCTAATCGCAACTTAATTGCCCTTGCCACATCGAAAACTCTTGACCTGCGGTTTGTACCTATCCATTTCCATCGCCAAACTAAACGTAACTGAATTATGGTCACTCTGTCCAAAGTGCTCAACTACAACTTAATCAAACACATGGCCTGTTATCAGGCACCAGGTCCAGTGTGGCTTACCCTCTTGTCGACCCTTCGACATACTGTGTCAGGAAACTCTCCTGTACACATTGGACAAAAACTGATCCATCTGATGTACTGGAGTTATATCATTTCCAGTCAATGTTGGGGATGTTAAAGTCCCCCATAATGCACCTTGTTGTCTTCACTCTTATCCAAAATAATTTTGCTAATCCTCTCTTCCACCTCCCTGAAACTCTGTGGAGCCTTATAAAAAACTCTCCTCTCCTGTTTCTAACCTCAGCCCACACTACCTCAGTAGACGAGTCTTCATCAAAAGTTATTTCAGCTACCATTATACTGTCCTTGACTAGCAAGGCCACACCTCCCACTCTTTCACCGCCTTGCCTGTTTATAATGAAAGATCAAGACCCTGGAACCTGCAACATCCATTCCTCACCATGCTCTATCCATGTCTCCGAAATGGCCACAACATCGAAGACCCAGGTACCTATCCATGCTGCCAGCTCACCTATCTTATTTCGGATACTTCTGGCGTTGAAGTAAACACACTTCAAACCACTTAGCTGTCTGCCAACACATTCCTGTGAACCTGAAATCCTGTTACGGTCCTTCCTACTCTCATCCTCCTGTGCACTGCAGCTACACCTCCAATTCCCATCCCCCTGATGAACTAGTTTAAACCCACCCAAATAGCAACAGCAAATTTCCCATCCAGGATATTAGGACCCCTCTGGTCCAAGTGAAGACGGTCCTGTTTAAACAAGCCCCACCTTCCCCAGAATGAGCCCCAATTAGCCAAAATCCTCAAACCCTCCCTCCTGCATCATCCTTTCAGCCACGTGTTCAGTTGATATTGCTCCCTATTCCTTGCCTCGCTGTCACGTGGCATCGGTAACAAACCAGAGATAACAACTCTGTTTGTTCCAGTTCTCAGCTTCCACCCCAGCTCCCTGAAATCCCTCCTTACATCCCTATCCCTCTTTCTACTTATGTAGTTGGTACCTACATGGACCACGACTTGAGGCTGGTCACCCTTTCCCTTCAGGACCCCAAAGATATGATCCGAGATATCCACGGACCCTGCACCTGAGAGGCAACACATCAACCGTGAGTCTCGTTTGCTCCCATAAAAAAAAACTTCTGTCTGAGCCTCTAATTATTGATTCCCTGATTTATGCTTTTACATTTGAAGTCAGAACAGAGTTTTCTGGGAAAGGAGGGACTTCTTATTTTTATTTTTGTCCAGCTATATAAGTCAGTGTTTTCTCAAACAAAGACCCTACCTTTGTTGAGCCTCCCACCCAACCACCTCTTCTAAACTGAAAATGCAGGGACATGTCAGATAAGCGTCTCTTCTTTTTTTACTTTGTGATAAGGGGACTGGCTGTGAATTATCTACTCGCCTCAACGGGCGGAACGTGTAATGTTGTCTGTCAGGAGTGCTGTAATTACATTCCAGATACCTGTGAGGATATCATCAACCTGGCTGACCATATTAAACAACACGCTGACCAGCACAGAGGGGTGACAGGGAACTCCATAATTACAACCCACTGAATTGGTTCGGTCACAGAATATTTGACTGGATCATAAGGCCTTTTCACTGATATTACTGTAGCAGTTGGAATAGGATTATTTGTTTGCTTGTGTCAATGTATTTCACTTGAATTATCAAGGTACATACATAACTGATTGTCATGATATGACAAAAAAGGGGGAATGTGGAATTGTGGGAAACAGTTAAGATTGCCTGATGGGAAAGTTGCCCAACTCTCGGGTTACAACACAATAAGTTAAAGAACAATGGCAAAAGGTAAGAAACAGTGCTGAAATTAGCAGACATGACACAAGGTGAACTTATTAACCTTACCTGATGAAGGGCCCTTGGTCAAAACAGCGAATCTCCTGCTTGTCAGAATTCGATTAAACAGATCCACATATGTTTTGAAAATCTAATTTTAGCCCAAAAAAAGACATTCATATGCAAAAACAAAGTTATTTAATGATGTGCATAACTCGATGTTTTGCAATTTCAATAGAATAACTCCTTTCGGGGTGGGGGTGGTTGCGCGGGTGTTGGGGGTGGATCCGAGGTGGTGGCAATCGAAGAGGTCTGCTTTGCTGAGCTCCGCATCTCCGTTCAGGCAAATTAGCACTCTCACCTCCCCACTTAAATAATTTCTACAATACTTTGATCTTTAAGGAGATTTTGAACCTATTTATCCTGTATAATTTATAAAGTTTATTTTTTCAAGAAACTAAAGGTAAAGGCTCCAGCAAGTCGCATGACACGGGACACTCACCTGAGAAGCCAGGCACCTACACGGCTGCATCTGCAGCTCCCTCCAGTAGTCCCTCGGCGTCGTTCCCTTACCTGGCACTGGCTGTGGAGTTTGCAAAGCAGCGAGAGATGATCGAAATGTCGATCAAAGTGAAGTTCGGCAACAGACTAGACCCAATCTTGGCCAATCTCTAAAAACAGGAGGAGCAGCTGGGAGGCCGAGTATGAAGAACAGAAGAAGTTAAAAGGTGGACCATTGTTTTGGAAACCGTGATTCATTCCGAAAAGGAAAGAATTTGAATGCTGGAGAAACAGCTACTTACCTTACAGGAGCAGGTCAATGACCTCAACAACAAAGACAAGAGGAAGAACGTCAGCATTTACAGGGCTATAGGAGGGGGAGGAAAGTGGCCAACCAGTGAGCTTCTATGAAAGCTGGCTGTCTCAATAGCGAGGCCTGGACGCTGCATGTTACTGGCTAAAAGTTGATAGGGCCCATCGAATTGCTCTGTGCAGGCCCGGCTTGGAACAGCATCTTCATTTGGCCCTATTGCGGCTACACAGCAAAAGAGATAAACTTAAAGTTATTGAAGGCTCCAGAATGAAGGGGGGAGATCCACAGGCCTTAATCAACAAAGGTTTGATGATTATGTTCTTCCAGGACTTCTCTGCATCTGTCATTCGGAGTAGGAAGATCTCTGATGAAGCCAAGAGAAAACTTACAGACTTGGCATCCAGTTTTCCCCAAGGTATCCATCAGTGCTTCGCTTTCTGTGTGATGGGTCGACGCATTCTTTTGACTCCCCAGAAAACGTGAAAAACTTTTGACTCCCCAGAAATGTGATAAACATTTGGGCACGATAAGATAGATCAGATAACTGAAAGTACGTGGACTATAGTGTTTCTTTTTACCGTTTCCTCTGCTTGTTTGCTGCCAGTGGTTGATGAACCCTTTCTTGATATTAGTGAGTGATAGTATATGTTTTGGGTTGTGTCGATGGTGTACTTTTAATTTCCTTGTTATGATAGTTTTCTTTCTCTCATTTTTCTTGGCCTGAGTCTGGGATGGGGCTCAAGCTGGAAGGAGGTATGAAGGTGCTTTAGAGATATGTAAAGGCCTCCTGTGGGCAGGGGGTAAAGCCCATTGTTAAGTGTTTTGTACTTGGTTTAATTTGGTGGAATTTGTTTTGTAGATGTAGTTATTAGGATGTTAAATGTCGTAGTTTTATCTCACATTTGTAGTTATTTCTTAGATTGTGTGTGTTTTTTTATTTATGCTCAGCAGTTGATAAGTCGAATTCTTCGTTTTCAGGGATTGAATTATGTTATCAAGGGCCATGGCTAATTTTGTCCTCAATTGCGGCACCTGGAATGTTAGAGGGATCCATTCGACAATTAAAAGGAAAATGGTACTTTCCAGTCTTCGAAAGGAGGAGATGAACATTGCCCTTTTGTAGCAGACTCATCTCAGTGGTTAAAAAAAAACATTTGAAATTGTGGCAGAGTGGGTTTGATCGAGGATATTTCACTTCATTTCATAATGGAGGAGGATGGCAACCATTCTCATCAGAAAGAATCTTCCACTTCAGTTGCTAGAACGTATTAACGATGAGCATGAGGTGTTTGTCATTCTTAAGGTATCAAAACTTGGAGATGAGTATGGTATCCTGAATGTGTACTGTCCCCCAGCACAACCTCTTAGATTTCTGATAGGCGTGTTCTCAAAACTGATGTCTCTTACACCACAGCAGCTGATTGTAGGGGGAGACTTCAATTGCCTTGTGAAACGCGTGGTGGATAGAATACCTGGAGGCCCATCAACACGTTTTCCATCATCTAAAAATCTGGTGGACTTATGTGCGGAATTGGGATTCGTGGATGTTTGTAGGTGTCTCCACCCCACGGACAGGAACTTTACATCATTTTCTAATCCACACAAATGTCATACCAGGATTGGTCTTTTCCTAGCCCCTGCATTATGCTTGGATTTGGGAACCTCCTATGTATTTGGAAATATCATTGTCTCACAACACGCTGCAGTCTGTTTGGAGACTGTGCTTAAGAGTAGTGAGGTAAGCTTTCGACATTAAGGAATGTACCCCTTTATTCTTCGGGATAGTAATTTTATTGAATATTTTCGTAAGAAATTTAAGGTATTTTTATCCATTAATTCGGACACAGCCAGTAACCCGTCCATTGTTGCGAGACAGCTCAGGCTTATACCAGGCTCATTTCATACACTGCTAGTCAGAAACAACAGAAGGGGGAGCAAAAATGCCTGTTGAGGGAAGGTTAAAGACCACAGAGAAGGTGTATTTGATAAGCTATCATTGGTTATGTTGCAGTGGGTTATGGCTCTTCAATGAACTCATGCTTACACAGATGGCAACGAAGGAGCTCTCCTTTTCGAAATTGGTTGAACACGGTGACGAGTGGACAGGTACCTACTGCATCTTTCCAGGAGAAATAATGCCTCCCACGCCATTGCCTCAATCAGGGATGGGAATGGGATGGTCACAAGTGACTCTGCAAACATCAATGCAGTATTTCAGAAATTCTATTTTGAGCTATAGCAGACTGAGCGTTGTGAGGATGGATTGTCTAAGATGGAGTCTCTCTTTATGAACCTTGATCTTTCAAGTGTCACTGCAGAGCAAGCATCTTTTCTTAGCGCCCCTTTAACAGTACAGGATGCTGTGAGACAGATGCAGAATGGGAATATGCCTGGCTTTGATGGTCTCCCCAGTTAGTTTTATAAGAAATTTATAAGTATACCATTGGGACCAATGCTGGACATGTGTAATGATTCATTTAGTCATGATAATCTCCAACAATCCATTATAGAACACAGAACATTACAGCGCAGTACAGGCCCTTCAGTTCTCCATGTTGTGCCGCCCTGTCATATTAATCTGAAGCCCATCCCACCTACACTATCCCATGTACGTCCATATGCCTATCCAATGAAGACTTAAATGCACTTAAACTTAGCGAATTTACTACCGTTGCAGGCAAAACATTCCATACCCTTACTACTCTGTGAGTAAAGAAACTACCTCTGACATCTGACTTATACCGATCTTCCCTCACTTTAAAATTGTGTCCCCTCGTGCTTGCCGTTCCCATATTGTCCACCCTATCTAACCCTCTGATTATCTTGTATGTCTCTATTAAGTCACCTCTCAACTTTCTTCTCTCTAACGAGAACAGCCTCAAGACCGTCACACTTTCATCGTAAGACATTCCTTCCATACCAGGCAACATCCTAGTAAATCTCCTCTGCACCCTTTCCAAAGCTCCCACGTCCTTCTTATAATGCGCATTCTCGCATTACTAAGAAAGGAAATACTTCAGAGGAATGTGTCTCTTCTCGGCCCCTCTCACTTCTGAATTCCGATTTCAAAATTTTGCCCAAGGCGCTCGCTTAAAGATTGGAAACTGTGCTGCCTTCCATTGTTGGGGACGCTCAGACTGGTTTGGAAAACGCCATAGATCCTGTAATAATCTCAGGAGGTTGCTGACTATGATAAATATGATTGAAGCTTGTCATCAGCCTTCTGTTCACGGATTAGTGGTCTCCTGAGGCGCAGAAAAAAGCGTTTGATTGGGTTGAGTGGTCACACTATTTTTACGTCCTGGAGCAATTTGCATTATGGAAGGTTTTTATTAAGTGGGTGAGGGTCTTTATTGCTGTTCCCGTGGTGGCGGTTCTCACTAATGGTGTAAAGTCTAGTACTTCTGATATTTGTAGGGGCAGTCGGCAAGGCAGCCCACTCTCACCATTACTTTTCTCGTTGGTGATTGAGCTACTGGCAGAGGCGATCCGAAGGGATACTAATATAGCCACACCAAAAGTTGGATCTAAGTCACATAAAATCTCAGTATATGCAGATGAAGGTTTGTTTTTTCTGCCGAATACACAGTTTTCTGTACCGTTATCTTATACAATGCATTTGGCTCCTTTTCAGGCTATAAGATTAATTTCTTAAAATCAGAGGCTCTGCCAATGGGGCGGGGGTACTGAGGAGAATATCTGAGGTGGGGGGGGGGGGGAACTGCAGTTCCCTTTCAAATGGTCACAGGAGGGTTTTTCTTATTTTGGCATCTTTATTACTCCTATCTTTGATCAGTTGTTTCAGGCCAATTTTGCTCACTTTCTTGATAGGATTCAGCAAGATTTTCAGTGATGGGAAGCATTTCCAATATCCTGGCTCAGCCGGGTATCTCCGATCAAAATAAATGTTCTCTCCCGTTTGCTCTCTCTTATACAAATGCTTCCACTGATTTTCCCAAGGCAAATATTCCAGAGACTAAATGGAGGATTTAGCCGTAGGCAGCCTCTTATCAAGTTGTCTAAACGACAGTTGTCTCATGGTTGGGTGGGGCGGGGTGGGGGTGGGGGGGGTTGGAGGAATGGATTTCCCAGATATTAGAAGATACCAATTAAGTTCTCTTCTATCGTTTGTTCGTTATTGGGCATGTAAAGACCTAACATCAGTACGGCTAGATATTGAGGCCTCCCAGACACAATGTCCCCGCATCACCTTTTGTTCTTGGATAAGATGAAAACAGTGATGCAATATTGTTGTAATCAGTTTGTTATTATTGTGAAGGCATGAGGAGAATTGGGCAGAAGGAGGGTAATATATCCAAAACATAACTTATTAACACTGTAGTGGATATACTGTGTTTTCAACAGTGGGTAATGGACCATGGGTTTAAGCTCTGGGCAGAGGAATCTTCAGTTTGGCCGATTTATGTGAAGGTGAAATAGTGATGTCGTTTTACCAAATAATTTGTAAACAAGGTCAACTTTGCAAAGATGTTTACTGCTTTTTTCATTCAGAAATGGACCACGCTCTGGACAACTGCTGCGGATCTGTTATGGAGAAGGGGGAGCTTTATGCTGAAAGTGCTCCCTCTATTAGTACCCTTTATCAAGTGCTGTGGGACGATCCTTCAGAAGACGATGAGCAGTTTGAGAGGTTTGGGAGAGGGCATTGGAGGTTAGGCTTTCCATGGCAGCATGGGAACACATTTGCAAGAATGCTGAGGAAGATCTCAACTTGTAAGAGGACCCATGCCATTCAGCTAACAACTTCAGATTAGTTCCATTTGGCCCAAGACCACCTCTCAAATTTTAAGATGGGAGCATCCCCCTTTTGCCCTAAGCATAAAGTAAACATCGGCACTCTTACTCATTTTTTATGGTGTGCCACAGGCTCTGTGCATATTGGAGTTCTGTGGCAGGTTTCATAGAGAGGGTCTTGAGGGCTGAGGTTAAGATGGATCCCTATCTCCCTTCTCATTAGCCTCTCCAATATACTTTCTATGGATGCTCATTGGGAAAAAAAAAACTTTCCAATATTCTCACTTTCTACACTTGGAAAAATATTTTTACGTGTTCGTTTCTCAACCACCCACTCACACCTCCCCACGGGTTCATGGAGTTGGCATGGGCTTATTATGAAACATAGCCCTCTGGACGTTTTCAGATGCACTGGAAAACAAAATTTTTTATAGGATATCAGACCCCTTTCTAGACTGCTCGGATAGGGTTTTTGTATAGCCATGGCGTTCTGATTTAGTGTACTGGATGTCCTTGAAGTACGAATTCAGAATGTTTTATGTGCAGGTCGAGAGGTAATATTTTGTTTTGCTGAGCTGTTTTGCTTGCTTATTTGTCCATTAACTACTTTCACTGCTTTATCTTTTTGCACATAGGTATAGTTGTGTTTTGGTTGTATTGTTGTTGTTGTTGTGGGGCTTGTTTTCTTTTTAGTTGTCATATGTATATAGAATAAAGTTTGCTGGTGTTGGAATTTATGCTTCTTTTTATGGTTTTGTAGGAAAAGTAAAGTTTAATAAAAATATCTATTAAAATGTTTAATGGGAAGCACTGGCTTTCAGAGCATCACTCCTTTTACAACCGCCTGACGAAGGAGTAGCGCTCTGAACGCTAAAGCTTCCAATTAAACTTGTTGGACTATAACCTGGTGTTGTGTGATTTTTAACTTTGTACACCCCAGTCCAACACCAGCATCTCCAAATTACAAAAAAAAAAGACAAGACAGATCAAAATTCAATGTGTTGGCCTAACGAATGACAAACGTCTAATGATAATTCCTGTCATCTATTGATTTATTTATAATTATAAATAGCTTGACAAAACTGCTACAGTAGTATTGTCAATAATGACTGATTTTTTTTGAGTATTGTTGATTTTCTTTTTGCTCTCGCAGGTCCTAGGTGTTCAGGTAATTTTATTTCAATTCCACAGGTTCCCCGGTTTTAGTCTTCAAGCTGCCTAATTATAATGGGCTGCTACTCCAATGCAGTCTAATCAGAAATTTCCTGTCATAAAACAGTCAAACTAGTGCCATCAAACTCCCTTGTGCTGAGGTGCTCTGTTGGCCTCCCAGCACGACTGCACAGCAGGTGGTAGGAGAACCCACAAGGATTCAAAAAGGGAGAAAGGGAGAGAAGCAGCTGATAGAACCATCCAAACTGACAGCACCATTAACACAGAGCAACACACACGCACACAGAACTACACAATGCTGGTATGAAAAGGGTTGTAGTTGGATTAAGATCTCTCAGTGTAGAACAAAGTGGAGAAATGTCGTGCTCCCTCTACAACGGAGAAATTATTTGGCTTTGAACATTATTCCTAGAACAATAGACATTAAATATAATGTTTCGACTGCAATTGTATCCAGACACCTCCGAGTGAACCATTTCATAAGGAGACAGAGTAAATTTTATTGCACTTTCTGCAGCTTACAATGGCCTTTTTTCCAATTTAGAACTTCAATTTCTGGATCTGGTCTATCCTTTTCCATCACTATTTTAAAATTAGTAGAATTATGGTCCCTGGTCCCCAAGTGCTCCCCACAGATACCTCAGTCACCTGCCCTGCCGTACTTCCCAAGATTAGGTCAAGTTTTGCACTGTCTCTAGTAGGTACATCCACATATTGAATCAGAAAATTTTCTAATGCAACTTAACAAATTCCTCTCCATCTAAACCCTCAATAAGATGTCAGTTCCAATCTATGTTTGGAAAGTTAAAATCCGCTAACATAACCAACCTATTATTCTTACAGATAACTGAGATCTCCTTAAAGATTTGTTTCTCAATTTACCTCTGACTATTAGGGGGTCTATAATACATTCCCAGACAAGTCATCATCCCTTTCTTATTTCTCAGTTCCACCAAAATAACTTCCCTGGATATATTTCCAGGAATATCCTCCCTAACTACAGCTGTAATGCTCTCCCTTATCAAAAACACTTCAATTCCTCCTCTCTTGTCTCAATTTCTGTTCATGCTATTGCGTTTGTATCCTGGAACATTAAGCTGCCAGTCCTGTCCATCCCTGAGCCATGTTTATGTAATAGCTATGATATCCCAGTCCCATGTTCCTAACCATGCCCTGAGTTCATTTGCCTTGCCCATTAGGCCTCTTGCACTGGAATAAATGCAGGTTAATTTAACAGTCGTATCTTGTTCTTTGCTTGTCCCTGTCTGCCCTGACTCTTTGACTCACCAGTGTTCTCAAGTGCACCAGTCTCAGATTGATCTCTTTCCTCACTATCTCGCTTGGTCCCACCACCATCCCACCCCTACTTTACTGGTTTGAATTCTCTGAGAAGCTCTAGCAAATCTCCCAGCCAGTATATAAGTCGCCTTTTCAATTTATATATTTTAGAATCTGCTGATGACACTGTCTCCCAACTTTACAAATTGACAGGAAACATAGGAAATAGACACGGGATCTTTATTTTCATGCATAGTCAAGGACAGGTAGTCTTATCACTGAAGTGTAAAATCAATTCCAAAGGTTACAGACACCTTCAAGCCTTATACAGAATATTACAATATTACAGTTATGTATCTTCATACATGTGTCTTATGTAATCTCGTGTTTCCCCTCAGTTTAAACAGTCACTGGTTATATTTCCCCTAAGGTGCGTGCTATCCTGCTTTCAGTGCAGCTCGCACACACCGAACTTGCCTTTGTACCACTGTGCTTCCAATTCACTTTTACTATCCCTGACAATATGATGGAAAAGTCACCCTTAACTGGCTGCAACTTCTTCAGATGGAAAAACATCACAGAAGGCACAGATTCACGCATTGGCGATTTTGCATACAGACCGTGCTACCCATAAACAGGTTTACCATCACAGGCTTCCTGTCTGTATTAGAGCAACTGTGTTACTGCAGACAGTACCCCTCCAGGGACGCCATTATTACACAGTGAGATATGATGATGGATATGTTGAGCCCTATAAAAAGTGGCAAATTCCGAGTGCTGATTGGTGTTGACAAACACTATGGCAAATTTTACAGCAACTCAGTCAGATAGGCTGCAGGCCTCAGAACATTCATTAAGTTGTCACAGGGGATGGGTGTTTTTATTTTCTTTTCATTTCTGGGAAATGGGTGTCACTGACCGGGTCAGCTCTCTTGCAACATCAGCAGAAGCAAAGAGCTGATCATTGACTTCAGGACGAAAGGAGGAGAACACATGTTTGTCATCAGACCGGAGGTTGAGTGTGTCGAGACTGTCAACTTCCTCTGAGTGACGATAATCAGCAGCTTGTCTTGGACTTCCCAAGTAGATGCCAATTGTTCCTCAGTCAGGTCAGGAAATTTAGCATGTCCATAAGGAGCCTCAGCAACTTCTACAGATGCACAATTGAAGATATACTATCGAGTGCATAACAGTTTGATATGGCAAATGCTTTGCGCAGGACTGTAAGCAACTGCAGAAAGTGATGTGTACAGCCCAGAGCATCACCAAAGCCAACTTTCCATCCATGGACTTCACTTACGCAGCTCGTTGCCACGGAGAAGCTAGCAACATAGTAAAACACCCGTCCCACCTCAGTAATATTCTACAACAACCTCTTCCACCAGGGAGAAGGTTCAGGAGCCTGAACACATGCACCAGCAGTTTTAGGAACAACTTCCTGGTTGTTATTGGATTGGAGAATGAATTTTCTAAACTCAAATCATCCTGCTCTTGCTAATGTTGTTCTCATCCAGTGCACGCCCTGTGCAATGTAACCTGTATACCTCTGTCTAAGTCTTTATGATCCGTACGTCCTTGCTTGTTGTGATATGCCTGTATTACTGTAAACAAAGCCTTTCACTGTACTTGTGAAAATAAATAAATCAATCCATCAATTAATTTCTTGCCCGTACCTAGTTGGCCTTGAGATTTGGTGAGCTGCTGCCTTGGACTACTGCAGTCCATGTGCTACAGGTAAACCCATCATGCTGCTGGGGAGTGAGGTCCAGGACCTTGACTCAGTGGATCTGCAGGAACGGTGATATATTTCCAAGTCAGGATGGTGAGTGACGTGCAGGGGAACTTATAGGTAGTGGTATTCCAAAGTATCTGCTGTCCTCGTCTTTCTCGATGCAAGTTCTCATGGATTTGGAAGACACTGTCTTAGTTATCTTTGGGAAATGCCTGCAGTGCAGCTTGTCAATAATCATTGCTATTATATATTTTCAGGGAAGAGAGTGCATTGTTGTTGATGTGATGTTGTTCAAATGGGTGGTTTTATACTGGATTCTGTTTTGTTTGTTGGAGAAGTACGCATCCAGACTAGTGGTGAATGTTCCATCATACTCTTCATTTGCACCTTGTAGATGAGGAAAGGCTTTGAGAGTCAGGAGCTGAGTTGCTTGCGGTAGCATTCCTAGCCTATGACCTGTGTTATAAGCACTGTATTCATATGGTGATCCCTCTTGAAATTCTGGTCAATGGCAAACCCATGATGTTGATAAAGTGAGACACCATTGAATGTCAGGTGCAGTGGTCACGTACTCTGTTATTAGAGATGGACATCGCCTGGCATTTATCTGATGTGAATGTTTATTGCCTTTTATTAGCCCTATCCTGGATATTGTCCAGATCTTGCTGCATTTGGACAATAACTGCTTCAGTATTTTAGCATTTTAGTATTTTCGATTGGTGCTAAACATTGCTCAGTCATCGGGGAATGTCCCCAGTTCTGTCTTAAGATGGAAGGGAGGGAAATGATGAAGCAGCTTAAGATAATTGGGGTAAGGCTATTATCATGAGGAACTCTCGCAGTGCTGTCATGGAACTGAGATGATTGACCTCCAGCAACCACAACCATCTTCCTATCTGTCAAGGACGATCCCATCGAGCGGAGATTCGTACTGATTTAGTTCATGCTCCATGATGCCACATGTATTCAAATGCAGCCTTGATGATGAGGGCTTTCACCCTCGCCTCACCTCTGGAATTCATTTTTTAAAAATCACACAACACCAGGTAATAGTCCAACAGGTTTAATTGGACGGACTAACTTTCGGAGCGCCGCTCCTTCATTAGATGGTTGTATTCAACTGTTTTGTCCATGTTTGAACAAAGGCTAAAATGAGGTCAGGGTCGAAGGTGGCCCTGGTGGAACGCAAACTGGGTGTTAGTGTGCAGGCTATCGCTGAGCAAGTGCCAGTGCTAGTGATGTCATTTATCATACTATCACTATTGATAACACCTTCCATCATGTTACTGCTGATTCAGAGTAGGGTGATCAGGTCATAGTTCATTGGGTTGGATTGCTCCTGTTTTTTCAATCCACGACATGCCAGGGCAGTTTTCCACACGGTGGGGTGGATGTGAATGGTGTAACTGGACAGGAACAGCTTGGCTAGGAGTATGACACATTCTGGAGCACATGTCTTCAATCGTGTTGTTGGCATATTGTCAGGGCCTATAGCCTTTGCTGTGTATCGTTGACTGCGTGCATGTATCCGTCCTACTAAGCTTCCACAAATTATACAGCAGCCTCAATCAGCGGGAAGGGCTTCGCTCTCAAAGTACAACTGATCTGTGACCTGTATGACTGTGCAAGCCCCAATGATGTCTACACATTGTGGGTAATCCTGGGTGGTTGAGTATTTTAGGTTCTCTCTTTGCCATCAAAGCTTGGCACTGGATGCACAAGAGATCATATTTCAATAGAAATGTCCCTAGACTATTAGTCCAAAACATGTCCATCATTTACAAGGCTCAAGACTGGAAGATGATGGAATGCTGCTCACATGTCTGTATCAGTGTCGATCCAACAACACTTGCAGCTCAACATCATCCAGGGACCAAAGGAATCCACTCACTCCATCAGCAATGCACTGTGCGAGCTGTATGGATGAAGCACTGTTAGAACTCATGAACACTTCTTCTACTTGGGACATAGATTTTCAGTAAAGCCTTTACATCCTGGATAACCAAACACAACAAACACATAAATGCAGCACCACCTGTAAGTTCCCTCCAAGCTGTACACTATTCTGCCTCTGATGCATAGTCGAATACCTGCTAATTTCTGTCCCCATAATTCACTTCTCCCTCTAATGGTATGGTGGGGCTCCTTTTACTATCTGAAGGTGCTGCCCACTTGGCTCCTCATGGTTCGTTATGGATTTTCTTTACATAGCATATTGCCCACTCCCAGGACAATATTGCGCCCTCACTATGGTGGATGCCCTCAAGTGGCCAATACCTGAAGAGAAGCCGACCCAACAGCATTGGTTAACAATAACTCAACAGTACGTCACTAATTCAGTAGCAGTCAGCTTTTCATAAATCAATACTTCATTGCAAAGACACAGGCCTGACAGCGATGGCTTCACAAGGGCTTAGTCATATTGCTTGTTTTTACAGCGGGCGGGGCGGGGGCACATCCAGTTATTGCATTGCACTATTGACAGGGCATGTCGCCAGGGTACTCCCTCTTAGTGCGTAGTGAGCCTTTGTTTTATCGTCCAGTTGGATCATTCCACTTGCCCAGATGCCTTGGGGTGATGAGGGCAGTGGAGGGCCCGTTTAATGTTTAGCAACATGCAATCTTCTGGCAGACAGCGCCCTGTGAGGTTTGTCCCTTGGACAGAGTCTGTGCTGGTCCGGACTCCACATTGAGGAATCTAATTCTTACAGAAAACTTAAGTTGTATGATTAGCTGGGGCTCCTCAGGTAGGAGAGACTTCGACACATCTGAAGAATTTGTCAACAGCAACTGGGATTTCAGTATATCCTCAACTGCTGGGGAGGGATCTGTCATCGACTTGTAGGTGCTGGAGTTGTCCTGAAGGAGCCGGGTGGGGATGGTGTCGCTTTGGACATGGCTGCAATCAGTCTGGGCTTGTTCTCCTGGCCAGTCACGCAACATCTGCTCCCACTGGGGCAAGCTTTTTAAAACCATGACCCCATCAGCTCTTCTGAAATGGTGTCATCATTTGTTCTGTAGCCAAATGCCCCTATGATTGGCTCTGTTGTGACTCAAAGGGCATTGATGCCTACAGGGCTATGAGTGTGGCTGTCTCTTTGTCTCCAGGTAACATTCACAGTTTAATTCGTGCAACAACCCAGGTTCTTTTTTAATCTCTAGTGTATTGACTCTCCAAATCCTTTCGATCTTGTGCCAAAGTCCTGAACATTTTTAATTTACACATTAATGTGGGTTCCATCAGATGCTCTTCTTGATGGGTGGCCTCTCCGGCTGCTTGCCCACTCAGAAAGTTTCCTTGGCCTTCGGTGGTGTTTCCTTTGATGTTGGCCTTACATTTCAGGATTTGCCACTTTTTGGTATGAGTATCAGTTCATGTAAATTTCATTCCCATTTTCGATGGTGGTACCTGCAGCTGTAAGGAATTCCTGTTAACGTTAGACAGTCCGATAAAGCGTCTGAGTTCCTGGATAATAATGGGTTCTTGAGCCTTTCAGATTGCTGCAGTTCTATCCTGGGTAAATTCTCCTATTCCCTCTGAAATCCTTTGCCCCAGATATGCAGCCTTTTCCTTCAACATCTGTGCCTTGTTTTAACTGGCTTTTTGTCCTCGGAAGTGCAAGTGCTTCAGCAGAATTCGCAAATCCAGTTTGTTCCATTCCTCTGTATTGGAGGTGACTAGAATATCGTCCACATACTGAATAACCATAAAAGACATCGCGGGTAATTATCACAAGTGGTTTTGAAGGACCGTGTTAGAACAGTAGGACTGCTGTGGAAATGCTGTGCTAGCTGTGTCCAGGTCAGTGTTGATGTTGGACAGTGGAGGCAGGTCGCTGTTGGACAGCAGGTGCTAATGGTTCAGAGCGTATCTATCACCAAGAAGTAATTATGTCTCATTGTGAGGACATTAAAAATAGTGATGGCATCCGAGTCCAAAAGAGCTTTCTGATCAATGCATGAGTTGATCTTTTTATCATCGACAGTCAGGCACAAACTCAATCGAGGTTTTTGAAACGGCCTTACGGGACTGTTGGAGGAGCTGTGTGTTTTCACCAATGCATCTTGTTCTTCCAGTTGTTGGATGACTGGCAAGATTCCTGCGATTGAGGCTGGGTTAATGGGGGATTATTTGTTGCAAGGAGGGGAGACTCCAGTGAGTGATGCTGGTTCCATTTGGAGAAAGGCACCATCATTCTTATCCTTTGCCCCTGATGAGATGGTCTCTTAACTCTTCATTGTCCATGCCTCTAATGGACCAGGTCACTTTACCATCATCGAACTGCAAGGAGGAGTTTATCCGGGTCACAAAATCTCGCAGATATTCCTAGTGAGGCTGGAGATCTTAATCTCCTTTGAATACGATGCCAACATCTGCTCAGAAGGCTCCCACGCTTTCAGTATTCCCAAGACGTTAGGCAACTAAGGGAGAACCAGTCATTAAAATCTATGGAGGAAAGAGATAAGAACCTTGTCACCATTTCAGCTGACAGCACAGGGGTACAGCATAGGAGAACCTGCAAGCATTTTCTTTGAAACGTTCCCCTTTAAGCACTGAGATTTCACCATACAGCTCTTTGTTTTAGATGCTGTGTAGGCATTTTCAATTAATTCTGACTGAGTACATGACCATCAATTTTGCACACACTGGGTCTTTACGAGTTCACTTGTTCCTGCAAACATTGAGATGAGAAGGAAAGCGACAGATGATATCAAGCATTTTTAGTTACTGCGTTTCATTTAGTGAGGGGTCCAAGAGATAGTAAAGCACAGTACCAGACCTAACAAAGGTGGATAACGTATTACATGGAGTTAAAATTCACACAACACCAGGTTATAGTCGAACAGGTTTATTTGGAAGCACTATCTTTCGGATTGCTTCTCCTTCATCAGGTGATTGTGAGAATTAATCTCGTCCCATTTGTCAGCACTTGGCCCATATCCGTCTAAATCCTTCCCATTCATATACCCATCTAGATGCCTTTCAAATGCTGTGATCGTATCTATCAAGAATTCTGTGGATTTCTCATTTTACTCTCTCTGATCCCCAAGCTGGGTAATAAAGGTCTCACAGATCCCTGTGCCCAGGATCTTGCCTCTGCTCTCAGTACAAGCCAGTCATTGACACATTTGGATCACTCAGGAAACTCCTTCATAGACCAAACCATCCCCTTTCTCACCCGCCTGACACAAACCTGCAAGAGTCTACGAGAGATTCGGTGAGCATTTGCATTAACTTTTAATATCATGAAGTATGAATAGGATTCTTTAAACTTTAGTCTTAATATTTCCAAAGAAGTATTATTGAAATATAAACTCTAGTTTGCCTGTTGTTTACACAATTGTTGATATATTTTCCATTGATTTACTTTTAATATTTGCTTCAATTCAAATGGGAGAACTCAACTGATGTCGCTGTGGTCACTGAGAACCAACCTGACTGTGGACATGTGAGCATTTCAGTTCCTGTTCCCACTAATCTCTCCATCTGAGTAATTTTCACTGATTTCCTCTCTGCCCACTTTAAGTGGCCGTGCTCCAGGGTGAAATCCTATTTACTGTTGCTTAGTCTCCAGCTCGAGTTGAATGAAGGTCATCTCCCAATATGAGGTCAGAGGTCCAGCCACAAGGTCACGTGACTCAGGGCATGCCCTACAGCACAGATTATGTAGGATATCCAGGTATAAATGCTCCCCAATGGGAACTACACAATCAGGAAGGAACCACCGTGGGCTTCACTGTGGGCTGCACAGGTGGAACACTGACAATTGTACTCAGGGTTTGAAGGAAAAGCCCCAAGGGTTCCCATGGAACGTCGGTGCTCAGTGACTCTGCTCAGGCAGTGCATATGCATGTGTTTAGGACAGCAACTATTCAATTGGGATAGATCCTATTGTTAAAAAACAAAATCAATAAAATTTAGACAAGACCACCAAAACTGGAAACAAGACAATTTATTCTACGATCTTGCTAGAAAGGACACCAATTGCAAAGAGCAATTTAAGTGATGATTATTCAAACTACTACACAGTTATACTTTTGAGCTGTGTGACGTCACCTCTTCCGATCCCTACATTACCCAATCGTTGTTACTATTTCGCCTCTGCCAAACTATGCTCCACGCCCGTTGCCCTCTTCTTTCCAAGGTGGCAATTTTCCCCCTTGCACGTGCTGTCATAAGGATAAACTCTTATCTCGATGTTCCCCTTTGTAACTTCTTTCATTATCCATAGGTACATTCCATTTTTGTACATATATCTTCACAATGTATCTTTTCCGTGATTCACTTATATGGTTCAGTAATTTTAGCTTTTTGCTGAAACTGCTGTTTTAAACATTATGGTAAAAGGAATTATTTTCTTTAATAAATCTACATTAAAGTTAGTAATTAATTATCCATAATTATGCACTGAAAAGTAGAGATGCTCTTCCCTAAATACCTGCAGAATTTATAGTTCTCTTACGGTACCCCTTTTCTGTATGCTTTTTCTATATCTGCAAAAACAGCACTTTTCTCCATTTCTAACAACTTGCCCAATTTATTAACCTTTCGTTGTTTTTGCAATTTTATTTTCTGCCCTCTTTTTATCCTATGGTGCCGAGATTCACAATCTTGCCATTTCTGTCCTTCTAAAGTCTGTCTTTTTTTCACACTCTAAGTGTAATCTGCTATTCTCCCTTTCTTGCGCTTGTGCTATTGTCATGAGCATTATTGATTGTTGTCCTCCCAAAGACATTACCAGCTTAGTCATTATCCACTTTAACACTTTAAATCCTATGAATAGACCTACTATTATTAGTAATACATAAATGCCTAAATTAACTAACTAATTTTCCCAACCGGTCAGTCCCCAGTCACGCCATCCCCATCATTCACCTTTTCGGAGTTCACTCCCAATTTCTCTTATATGCTTATCTTTTTCTTTGCTAGTTCTGTCTCTTTTTCCACTATGAAAGAGACGTCTGGGATGAAGGTACAGCATTCCTTGCCAATCAGCGCACAGGTTCCCCCTTTTCCAGCCAACAAATAGTCTAAAGCCATTCCATTCTGTTAAGCTATTGGTCTTGTTGCGACCATTTCGGTGGTCATGGCCGATATCTGGGATTGAGTTTCTCCCATTGTGCCGGCAGTATCATTAATTAAATTTTCAAGGGCAGCCTCCAGTTTCTCTATTTCTACCCCTGCCCTTGCAGTTCCGTAGGTTGGGAGTAGTGTCCACAGCAGACGGTCTCCTTCAGGGACTTCTCGGGTCTTAAGCCTTATCCCCCCTCCTTTCTCAGGTTGGGCTCATGCTTTTTTTCAATTTGGAGGTGAGCGACTATATAAGCAAGGTTACAGCAACCACTTCAGCCTTTCTTTTTTTGAGGCAACGGTTCATTAATTTCATAACATGCATTTATTTCCACACACTCGGTAACATGAACGTATCTTTTTTTTTCCTCTGGGAATAAACGGATAGGTCTTCAGACCTCATGCCCATCATGTCCTGTTCAATACTTGGGGAGTGTTTGTGGCAGTGTCTTGGTTGGTGTTGACGCAATATTATTTTCCTAATTGGAAAGGTGTGATTACAGAAACATTTTGATTACAGAAACAGGTTGTATTCACTGTTCCTTTCAGTAAGGAAATTCTGAGGCTGTTGATAACACGTTGTTTTTTTGGGGCCGGTCTTGGGAACCATCCCACAAACTTATAGCTGCTCTTTTTTTTTTAAATTCCCACCTTGCATTGCTTGAGCCCGAATCAAATTATTGTACATTATACACTTCCACTTTAGTGAGCAGTATTACTGAGGTGGGGATTCCTCATTCACCATGGTGTGGAATTTCTGCACAGAATTTCAGTGGGCGGCACGGTGGCACAGTGGTTAGCACTGCTGCCTCACAGCACCTGAGACCCGGGTTCAATTCCCGACTCAGGTGACTGACTGTGTGGAGTTTGCACGTTCTCCCCGTGTCTGCGTGGGTTTCCTCCGGGTGCTCCGGTTTCCTCCCACAGTCCAAAGATGTGCGGGTCAGGTGAATTGGCCATGCTAAATTGCCCGTAGTGTTAGGTAAGGGGTAAATGTAGGGGTATGGGTGGGTTTCGCTTCGGCGGGTCGGTGTGGACTTGTTGGGCCGAAGGGCCTGTTTCCACACTGTAAGTCTAATCTAAAAGACGTAACATCGGCAATTCCCTCTTGGTTGGCATAATTTTGACATCGTGTAGTAAAGTGATTTTTCCCGTTTCCTTGAACAGTTAGTACTACTAACGTTATAATACTATACCAGTACCCATCCATCTCTGACCCTGCCTATCACCCTATCTTAATCTTATAGGCGCCAGGGAGAGGTGAGTCCATGCAACCCTTACAATCAATGCAATATATGTTATCAAACAATAAAAGAGTTTTTTTTAAATCTTCGTTCATTCCCTCGTTCTCAGCTTAACTTTCAGACGGTTTTCTGTAGAATGAGAGTTTTACTCCGTCAATGGGGCGTTCACAGGACATTTGACGCGAGTGTGATGACTCCACCCTTTCTCAGCAGTCCGGATAGCTGTCTCAGTACTCCGGAGGGTTAGGAATGGTCCCTCCCAGCTCGGGTGGAGTTTGGTATCTTTCCAGGTCTCGATCAGGACCCAATCACCCGGTTGTCGAACTCAAGTGGAAGTATATGGGTCAACAGACAAGGACAGACAAAGAAGAGCCGACCGCCACAATATGGTTCTTTAAAATCTTCTCATTGAACTCTACAGTTGGTAATTTCCCTCTTCCACCCAAGAACGGTAATTCAAACATCATATTATAAGAAGAGAGGCCTATATCATTTCGAGGTAAACATTTTTTCCATGGTAATCAAGTCTCTAGGACAAGCTTATATAATTGCTTCTTTTAGATTTGATTCATTCGTTCCACCCGCCCAGAGGAAGGTGGGTACCAAGGGGTGTGGAATTCCCAAGAGATCTCTAATCCAGGCATTACTCCTTGTAAGATCTTTGGAAGTAAAATGACTACCTTGGTCTGAATCTATACTTTCCACTTTTCCATATCATGGGATGTTATGTTCAAGGAGGTTTTTTACCACTCCTTTGAGGTGGCTAATGACATTGGGAAAGCTTCCACCCACCCGGTTAAGTGGTCTACTAGGACCAACAGGTACTTCTGTTTTCCCACTAGGGGCAGTTCGGTGTAATCCACATATATGCTGTGGAAGGGTCTCATCCCTGGGTTTCTTCCTCCTTTGAGCCTTCCCTTGTTATTTTATACATACTTAGAATCAGTGCAAATTGTCCCATCCCGATTCTCGAAGTGTTTTAAAGCTTGATTTAATGCGTACAATTCACAAGTCTTGACTGACCATGTGTAAGGCAGTCCGTCTGCCTCCACTGTTCGGTTTTTGTTACCGTCCCCTACTGCATATCCGTTGTATCCTTTTCCTTCCACTACTCTCGATGATCCATCAATAACAATCTATCCACGTTATGTAAAGGTAGATCTCTCAGGTCCTGCCTAATTTTGGTATGATACTCTATGATAGCTAAACAGTCATGTTCTAATTCTCGTTTGTCTAGGGGTTCTCCCTTCCATAAAAAGGTAGCTGGGTTTAGACAGGTGTCTGTTGCTAACACCAGGTCATCTTTTTCCATCAGGATGGCCTCGTCAACCATCTCCCTGCCTTTTGGTTTAACACAGTTCTGACTTGATGGGGGGTACTAACTGCTATAAGGCTGCTCCATCTGCTTTCCTTTCAGCTGCTAAATCTTTTAGTCCCTTTTCACCCTATATAGTAAACAATGGGGCAGCCTGAAGATCTGAAATTGCAGGTATTAGGGAGTATATTACTGGTCCTTGTGGATTCAGGTTCGCTTCTTTAACTACCTCTTTGACCAGTCTGTTTCCCCTTACTTCCAGGTGATTGACCTTCTGATGTCCATTTATATGAATCACCACTATTTCTCTCAGGAGTAATAGAGAATTCAGCACTTGTTTTATCAATTCCTCATGAGCGACATCTTTTCCTCTGCTATTTATCAGTCCTTTTTCTTGCCAATTTCTTTTTCGAAGGAATGTATCACTTCAAACGCATATTTGGAGTCTGTACATATCGTTCCTTTTTGTTTTTTCTAACGTTCTGAGAGCTCTTTCTAGGGCATAGTGTTCACAAGTTTAGGCTGACCAGCCGTTGGGCAGTCGTTCAGCCTCGATAATGCTTCCCTCTATGCCGTATTCAGTAATATCAAGGCAGTCATGTTCTGGATTACCAAGGGCCACGCTCCTCTCTCTCCGCCACAGGAATGCAGCTGGATTCAAGCAACTGTCTTACTAACACAAGGTCATCCTGTTCTATTAAGATCGTTTCATATTTCAAGATCCGAGAGTCTATGAGCTGTTGTCCTGCTTTCTGATTTAGTATGGTCCGTACCTGATGTGGAGTGCTGACTATTAAGGTTCGCCCAAAAGTAAGTTTACCACTCTCCTCTACCAAGACGACTGTTGCTGCCGCTGCCTGCACACTCTGGCCAGTAGTGTAGCTTTCAATTCTTTAATTAACAATGAATTAATACAGTCATGTTTTAAATAAACCATGAATCAATATAACAGGTCACTGAGAATGTGTGAAGGAATCCTGCCAATTAATATTGATTCAGACAAATACAATTGATTTGTTATAAATATTAATTATTAATTATATATACTATAATTCATGGCAGAAACGCAACAAGTGACTAAAACATTTTAAAAACTGCAATCGCACATTTCTGTTTGTTTACCAGTCACTTGTGACTTCTCACTCTGTTTATGTAATTGTTTGCCCGAGCACATTCATTTTTAAGAACCTCAACAGATTCCATAGCACAATTTGCAGAAACTGTCGCCATAATCTAATTAACCTTTTCGTTCTCACTCCCTTTGGCTTAAACTTTAAGGATGACCTTGCTTCCCCCATATCGACGAGGAAAACTATGTTCTCTTTGTAAGGTCCCACCTTTAAATTTATCAAGGGTTGCAGGTGGGTCTCCGGGGGCAGGAACTCCTGATACACCTATTTTTCATTAAGGTTCATAAACGGCACTGCTTTTACTTCCTTTTTCAGAATTCAGGACAGTCTCTCTTAAAGTGAACTGTTTTTCCACAATAACAATATCCCGCCTGTGGGGGTTACCACTTTGATCCTTGTTCCTGTCTACAAGACCCCTTAACATCTCCTCTCTTTATTTTCAACACGCTGCCCGCCACCATTCTGGTTTCCTTCTCTTTTTAGTTTTGTCCTTTTCTTTATTTCCCAATGTTTTGTTTAGATCTTGATTTTTACGGAAATATTGCAATATTTCTTGCTCACTGTAATCTCAAATATAATTTAGCAATTTATGCTTGGCTAACTTTAAAGCCTGTTCCTAAATATACAATTAGGAATCTTACTTGTGTGTGTGTGTGCATGATATAGTTCCCAACTTTGGAATGTACTATAATTACCCAGTGTTATTCCCTTGATACAAAATTATTTTTCTTAAGTAGTCCTGACCAGTCATTGCTCAATTACAATGCTATAGGTCGCTAAAATATTTCTAATGCATGAATAATGACCGAATCCAAGGTCACCGATTTTAACCATAGGACTTTCTTTTTTTTTGATTTATTAAAATCTAATGTTGAAGTGAGACTTCAACTGTCCTACACAAATTGCTTTTATGTAAGGATAAAAGAGGTTAGTTAGAAACTAATAGTAAGGTGGTCATGACCTGTAAAAAGAGCAGGAGTTAACATTTTATTTCATAATCTTGCAAAATCCTTAACCCTAAAAGTAATCATGTTAAAATGTCCACAATAGAAATCAGATTCAAAACAGTCCCGGCTCTCAAGCTCCAAGGAACAAAATTCAATCACCAACAAACAAATAAGCATTCAAACTGAATCACAAAGGGTTAAACTTTCTACTAGCAGTATAATTCTTTTTTCTCTCTCTCTCTCTCTCTCTCACACACACACACACACACACACACACACACATACGCACACACACACACACACACACACACACACATACACACACACACAGAGTCCATATCTCGCAGGCACTTTGAGTTTCCCGCAACGACTCCTCTAGTGTTTGAATATTTTTCCGGATGTCTGGCCAAAAGTTAGTTATGAAGTGTGCTCTCAGTCGCTCTTCAGCCACTAGCCCTTCTGACTGGAAGCATAATCTGATTCCTCCTGACTGTAAGGCTGTTTTCCATTGACATTTTATCATTTTTTAAAAATCCTTTCCTTGCGTCCGAGGATTGTACTTCCAGTCTTGTATCATTTTCCCTAAAGTGTTGTCTGTTGGAATGCGGTCCTCAGGCACCCCTTTAGTTTCTTCTACTACACTCAAATCACTCTTATTATTTCCCATTTCAATATTCGGCTGTTTCTTTATATAATTTAATTAACCTTACTGAGGTTTGGTGTCACCTTATTAAGCACCCACTTTAGGGTCCTGACCTTCGCATGGGGGATTTCCCCTCTTAACAACTGGTCGAAGGCTGGGTGGTCGAATCAGGTAGACACCTCACTCTTCAGATTAATTTAGCCAATTAAAAACCTTAATTCATATGTTGCCATTTGCCCGTACTTCTCCTACGTTCCCGACCACCTAAGTTCGTTCCGACAATCAAGGCAATATTTCCAGGTCCATTTTCATACCTTGGTTTGTGCACAAGAGTTACCTGGTCGAATGCGCTCCGTCCTGCGACAAAATATGGCAGAAACTACCCCGTTGCTTGCCCTAGACAACTATCACTGCCTTTACACAAGAGTTTATCTGACCAAGCCGCCGCGTGTCAGCGTGCCCTGTCCCACGGCAATCATGGCAGCAACAATGGTTGCTTGCCCCAGTCACCTGGAGACATACAGATATATCTTACCCGGGTCTTCCATAATCAAAAGTTACTCGACCAAACCCGCTGTACGTCAGACCACGGCAATGGCAGCAACAACAGTTGCTTGTCCCGGTCGCCCTTAGATATATATCTTACCCGGGTTTTGTGTATAAACGAGTTACCCGACCAAATCCGCCATGTGTCAGTGCGCGCTGCCCCACGGTGAAGGCAGCAAATACTGTTGCTTACACCGGTCGCACGGATAAGACTTATTCAAGACATTTTTCTTACCCAGGTTCTGTGCACAAGATTTACCCGACCGAACCCACTGCGTCTCAACCCATCTTGTTTCAAGGGTCGCTCAGTTCGGACCTCGCTCGCCCAACTGCTGCGACAAAGAGGGAATCTAAAGACCACCGAAATCAGCGGATTGCACCTTCTCCATATTCCCAAAATTTGCTGAGCGACCAGAGCTTGGGATCCCAGGACGAGCACCCAAATCTGTTAAAAACAAAATCAATAAAATTTAGACGAGACCACCAAAACTGGAAACAAGATAATTTATTCTACGATCTTGCAAGAAAGGACCCCAATTGCAAAGAGCAATTGAAGTGATGATTATTCAAACTGCTCCGCAGTTATACTTTTGAGCTGTGTGAGGTCACCTCTTCCGATCCCGACTTTACTCAATCTTTCTTACCTCTGCCCATCTATGCTCCATGCGCGTTGCCCCCTTCTTTCCAAGGTAGCAATTTTCCTCCTTGCACGTGGTGTAATAAGGCAAAACTCTTATCTCGATGTTCCCTTTGTAACTTCTTTCATTATCCATAGGTACATTCCATTTTTGTACATATATCTTCACAATATATCTTTTTCGTGCTTCACTTATATGTTTCAGTAATTTTAGCTTTTTGCTGAAACTGTTGATTTAAACATTATGGTAAAAGGAATTATTTTCTTTAATAAATCTACATCAAATTTAGGAATTAATTATCCATAATTTTAAACTGAAAAGTAGAGATGCTCTTCCCTAAATACCTGCAGGGTTAATAGTTCTCTTGCTGTACCCCTTTTCTGTATGCTTTTTCTATATCTGCAAAAACAACACCTTTCCTCATTTCTAACACTATCATTCAAAAAGTCAAACATCTACCTCACAGGATAATATCATATTGCAGCAGGCTCTAGTGGATTGTGCATTACACTGAAATGTATAAACACTTTTCTGCATTAACTCGGTCAGAAAGGAACAGTTCCAGAGGCCCGTAATTTGTTGCAGCTACAGTTACATGTCACGCCCCTGGAAACCTGGATATAACAGACACTGTGGAATTCACCTGAGGAACTGAAGACTCTGATGGGAGATTATTATCTGGAACCTTTCTAAAGAATCCACTAAAGTTGGAACATTCTGTAAAGTTAACAGTTGCCCAGGAAATGTTGGACAATGAAGGCCTTAACTCAATACCATTAGAATAGTTCTTTTGGCCATTGCAACATCTGATCTACTGTTCATTCTCTATAAAGTTGTAGTTTGTCGATTTGTGTACTATTATTATCCCCTGTTTGTAGTATTATGCATGTCCTGACCTGCATAACCATTGATTGTTCTGTCTGGTTCACGGCAGGTTTCTCTTTTGATCGATTTGTGATCATTTGTTTACATCAGATGAAAACGAAGAACTGGACAGAGAAAACTGCAATGAGCGTTCCAGCACCTATCTGTATTTTTTTTTCTTTCAAGAACATTCCCAACTCCTTCCGATTTAAACCTTGGAAGATCATCAACAATGTTCCAATATTTTGTGTTACTCGTTACAGTTATAAATATTACTGGCAGTGGACAAGTTTTAAATACTTTGAACAATTTTTTACACCATTTTTGCCATTACTTGTTATTCTCTTTATCAACTTTCTGAATGACAGACATATCTTTGAGTTAATTACGGAGCATAAGGGACTGAGGGGTCTGAGAAACACAGAGAATGACCCAGAGATAGAGAGCAGAAAGAAATCTATGATTTTACTCTTTGCCATATGTGCCAGCTTCATCTGTCTCTGGTTGGGGTATATTTTTCATTACTTTTGTGCGAGTTTTTCCTTGGATTCTGTTGCACATATTCTCTTTGAAAACTTCGCATGTATGTTGCGAGACTTACGTTGCTGCACGAGTGCTTTTATTTATGTGGTGACGCAGAAAAATTTCAGAGACCAATTAAAGTATGCCATGAACTATCCAATTACAAAGACATGTCAATTGATAAAATAATCCAAATAACTGAGAGTCAACATCAGCTGCAACAGATAATGGAACAGAAGTGCAAAATATGAGAAGTTTCCTATTCTAAAGATTAAATAATATCTTTCAAAAATGTGTATTTGATTACAATGTGTTCTAAGCTGTACTTAGTCTGTTGCCATTCAGTTCCCTTCGCCCTGATGCTGCTATCACTCTCTTTCTTTCTTCATTTTTTTCCAGCAATTAGCTGCAGTGTTGTTGGGAAATTCCACGACCCAATCAGAGTGCTCGGTGACAGACAGAATCTGAAGCTCGGGAATGCGGGTGGATGTGAGAGATGAGCTGACACCCTCAGTGCTTCCATGAAAATGGTTTATAGCTCTCACTGACTCCATGGAGCTCAGTGGGAACTGACTCTGGATGAATCCTGTTTGCTTGTGGCTTCATATTCGAGCCTGAGATCAATTCAAAAAGACATTCACATGGTCACCAAGAATGATTATTTCCATCTGTGAAACAGCTGTTAAAACCATCCCTGCCTCAGCTCAGGTGAAACAGTTGTTGGGAAAGGACTGCGGGCTAGAGAATGCAGGTACATAAATGTTGATGTTTTGAAAACGACTGCACTGTTACCTCTGGACCTTCAAATGCCAGAATCTTGTCGGCCTGACTCTAGATTGTAAACTCCATCCATTTACTTTGCCCAAATTCCTACACCCTCTTAGTGTGCTTTATCAACAATTCCCGTTTCGGATCATCCACTGACCACACTGATCGAAACAGACATGTTGTCCTCCAAATTTTCAATTACATATTCTCATTCTTTTATTCCAAATGTTTCAATATCATCAACTGATTTCTTTGCTTTCTTGGACAGGTATAAATCTTGTCTTGTAAGATCTTAATAAACGTGTTAGTTATTCTGCTGTGGTGTAAATGCTACCATCTGGTGTGATGGTGAAAGAAATTACAGAAGTAAGTGAAATTAAATGGCAGGTAAGAATGCCAGAAACAATAACAAGGTCGACAAGCGGGATGGGAGAACACAGCAAACCAGGCAGCGTCAGAAGGTAGAGAGGCAACATTTTGGGTGTAATCCTTGTTCAGGATGGGGACGGGTGATGGGTGGGGTGGGGTAGCTGCAGATAAAGGGGGTGAGGTGGCTAGGAAGGGAGCCGGAGGTTGGGGCGGGGGTGGCGGGGAGGTGGGAATGAAGTTGGGTGATGGCAATGGAGTATTTTTCAAATTGAAGAACTCAATGTTGAGTCCTCCACTGTAGGCTTCCCAGGCAGAAGTTGAGTTGTTCTTCGAGTTTGCGGCTTGATTCATTGTGGTAATAGAGGACGCCAAGGATGGTCATGGCAGAAAGGGAGTGGGAAGTGGAATTAAGTTGGGCACTGACTGCAGGATTGAGAATCCAGTGTTACAGAGCTGTGTCCACTTCTGGACCCCACCATCCCTCTCGGTTCATCTGATTACCCAGCTCATTCTCACCGATAAGATGCTCCTTATAATTTATCTCCATGTATGTGTTATTCTGACCTGACCAAATAGCATCTTGGGTAGGTCAACATTAACTCTAATTTGTTATGATAAAGGTCTTATTAAGCATGTCTCTAGAGACATAGAGCCTTAAAGCATGGAAACAGACCCCTTGGTCCAATTCCTGCTTGCCAAACACATATCCTGATGTCATCTAGTCTCATTTGTCAGCATTTGGTCCATAACCCTCTCAATAGAGTCATGGAGATGTACAGCATGGAAACAGACCCATCAGTCTAACCTGTCCATGCCGACCAAATATCCCAACACAATCTAGTCCCACCTGCCTGCAACCGACCCATATCCCTCCAAACCCTTCCTATTCACATACCCTTCGAAATGCCTCTTAAATGTTGCAATTGAACCAGCCTCCACCACATCCTGTGGAAGATTATTCCACACACGTACCATCCTCTGCGTGGAAAAGTTGCCCTTCAGGTCCCTTTTGTATCTTTCCCCTCTCACCCTTAAACTATGCCTTCTAGTTCTGGATTCCCCGACCAGTGAAAACATTTTGTCTCTTTGCCCTATCCATGCCCCTCATAATTTTGTAAACGTCTTTCAGGTCACCCCTCAGCCTCTGACACTATAAGGAAAACAGCCCCAGCCTGGTTAGCATCTCCCTATAGTTTAAAACCTCCAATCCTAGCAACATGCTTGCAAATCTTTTCTGAATACTTTCAAGTTTCACAACATCTTTCTGAAAGGAAGGAGACCAGAATTGCACGCAATATTCCAACAGTGGCCTAACCAATGTCCTGTACAGCCGCAACATGACCTCTCAACTCCTGTACTCAACACTCTGACCAACAAAGAAAAGCACACGAAACGCCTTCTTCACTGTTGTGATTCTGTTCGCCGAGCTGGGAGTTTTTGTTGAAAACGTTTCGTCCCCTTTCTAGTTGACATCCTCAGTGCTTAGGAGCCTGCTGTGAAGCCCCAGCAGATTGGATATTGTTTCTCTGGCTAGGGTTTTGTCGATAGAGGTGAACAGTGCCGTTACATCGAATGAGACCATGGGTTCTTCTTTGTCTATGTGTACATTTCTGATGATATCCAAGAATTCGTGTTTTGACTGCATAGAGTCTGGATCCGCTGATCAGGTGTTTCAGTTTTTGCTGTAGCTCTTTAGCCAGTTTGTGTGATAGTGTCCCTGGTAGTGATACTATGGGTCTGATTTCAATAATAAAATTGCTAGTTTATACTTTAAATAGTCACATCTAGGATAATTCTTTACCTCTCGAAATGCAACAGTTTATGGCACAAGGCCAGTTTCTGTGTGTCGGGTTTTCATTTGCAGAGGGGTTTTCCGCACGTCATAGCAACTGATCATTTTCAGCCTTGTCTCGTGATCGGTTGAACCATAGGCTTGATGTGACAGCGAATTTGATGACACCGGGATCACTCATTGGCAATCCAATTGTCTTCAACCACAGGCTCTCACGGAGTCAGAGAGTCATGGAGGTTGATAGCATGGAAACAGGTCATTCAGCCCAACTTCTTCATGCCCTCTAGTTTTGCACTGTCAACTTGGCTGTCAACTTTCTCCATGCCTCTCATGATTTTACTCTAATAATCCTTTGATTGAGTGACTTGTGATTTGGGGATAGGTGGACAGACTGTGCTTGTTCTTGCTGGAGTTCAGACGAGTTAAGAGTAACCTGATCAAAGTATATAATGTATCTAATGATCTGGACATGGTGGATGGGCAATGAATGTTTCTCCTTGTGGGTGACTTCAGACTGGGGGCGGGTTTAAAATTAGTGTGGGAGGGTCACCCTTTTTGGACAGAGATAAGAATTATATTTTTTAGGCTTTGAAACTTTGGAACTGGCTGTCCCAAAAGTGATAGAGGTGGGGACAATGAATATTTACAAGTTACACATAGATTTATTCCCTTGCATAACAAGAAAGTAAGTTTACTCTGGGTAGATGGGAATGTAGAGCTGTAAACATAAACTCACCAGCTATCATCTTCTGATTTGGTGCAGTCGGTTCCAGCGAGCAAGTGACCTACTTCAGTTCCAGCTTAATGTGTTTCTGTTCTGTTTTGATCTCTGAATCTTTATTATTATGATTATTAGCGGTAATGTTGAACCCTGTTGTTTTGTTGTTGTGTGTGTAAGAGAGAGTGTGTGTTTCGAATTGCGTTCCTGAGTAGGTTGATGTGAGACTGTGCCTATCTGCCTGCTCGTGTCCATCTGAGTGCACAGACATTAAATTTTCAATATTGTTTTGTCCTCAAATTGTCAGTCGGCTCATCTACTTTATAAAAACAAGTCTTTGGGAAATTCTGTGTAAAATCATCTCCGACTATGAGTCAAACAATTCCTGTGATATTTCTTTATGGAAGTCCCACTTCTAATCTCTTCTCTCTCCCTCTTAGAGCAAACCTACTGACCATCATTATTCTCTCTAGTGGAATTTGTGGACTTTATAAATGTATCCTGGCTTACATGATTGCCATGGCAACTGCAGATTTCTTGCTGATATTTTTCAATGTCTTTGTGTATCATATTTTTAGTTATCATTTTCCACATTCATTTCTATGCTACACTGCTGTTTGCAAGTTCATTCTCTGTGTTAATCATGCCACACTGGATATGTCTGTGTGGTTTACTGTCTTTTTTTACGATTGACCAGTTTGTAATGATTTATTGTCAGAAGTTTCAGACAAACTACTGTACAGTGAGAACTGTCACTGTGATTGTAACCACACTGTCTGCCCGGATTTCTTTGGAGAGCATACCCTTCTGGTTTGCCTATGATCCAAGCTGAATATTTTTCAGCGTTGCCTGGGGATGTCACTCCAATATAATCTTTTATACCTTGCCTGCAGGTGCTACTCTTGGGTGAAATATATTTTAATTGCATGGCTGCCTTTTTGTTTGATATTACTGTTTAACTCTTTGACAGTTCGGTGTATTTTATTGGCCAGCAAAGTCAGTAGGGCACTGCGGGGTCTCAGCAATGAGAATAGCACTGACCCAGAGATGAAAAGCAGAAGGAAATCCATCTTGTTACTGTTCAGTGTATCAGTCAGTTTTGTCCTTTGGGGCGAACAGCAGCCATTAACTTTTTAACCAGCAAGCTCACAACAGCAGCGTATTACTGATGGGATCACACAGCTCCAACACATATTGCCACTGAATCTGGGTACATTCTCATGTATTTGAGTTCCTGTAGAAACCAATGTATTTATGTATCTACACAAAACAAATTCAGGGAAGAGATGAAGAGGATGATGAAATCTCCTTTCCTTCTAATGTTGACTTTAGCTAAAAAAGAGTTAAATCAAAACTTTCTTCCCACTAAGTAAACATCAATCTGTGTTCTCACTCAGAATAGCCTATTCAGATGTGGCTGAGGATTGCACTTGTGAAAATTAAATGTTCTCCAAATGCATTTTTTCATGCTGTACTCCTGTTCATTTCTCAGGGTGAAATAGTCGTCATGGTGTTTAACCTGCGTCCAGTCAAATCATTGTCACTGTTTTATCTGCCAGAGCTGACATCACAACAACCTCTTTTCATTCAGCAGCATTGCTGTTTTAATCCTGAACAGTGGTTCAGCCTCTGACTTGCACAGCCTCACCTACATTTCCCAGACGGATGGCACTGCCAGCTTCTGATTCTGTTCTTACCTGAACCTTCTGAGAGATGGTTGGTTAGCTGGTCAGCTGGTTTATGATGCACATTGATGCCAACAGCATGGATTCAATCCCTCTCACTGACTGAGCTTTACAAGAAGGTCTCACCTCCTCAACCCAAGGTTGGAAAACAGAACCAGGAATTAATGTCTATATCTGTCTAACAGTTACCGTCGGGGAAAACATTGCTACACTGCCTTTTTAAGGAGGTTGTTGCAAGATGTTTCGAAATGAAGAAAAGCAAAACATGATCGCCAAATAGGCCAAAACCTATGAGGATACATCAGGCAGGACGGATAAAAGTTAGTCTGCAGATGTAGCATATTTGACTTTCTCAAGGATATTTTGTAATATTCCAGAAATAATATTACAGTCTATTCTCACAGTACATATTGGTGGGTTGAATGTACTAGTTTAGAGAGAAATTTGAATCATGATGAGAAACAGATTTAGGAAAAACGGGTCATTTGCATGTCGTTAAACTGTAATGAGATATCAGTGCTGGTACATTCATCATTACAAACTGTACTCACACTAATACAGAGGTAAGAAGAAAATTAATGAGTCGAAGATTAAGAATCTCCATCGGGGACATGTCGCTAAGGTGAGTAAACAAAAAAAAAGATGAAATATAATATTATGCATTGCCCATCACGTATTCAGCATGGACACGCAAAATATTCATTACCTGAAGAAGACTGGAGACTGTTGAGATACAGGGAAGTCTGGGTGGCTGTACAAATAATAAAAAGGATTATTGGACAAGTACATCAACAATTAGCAATAAGAAAGAAAAGCTTTTATTTGCTGAGTGTTGAAGAAAATCCCCGAAACCAACCTCAGTATTGACAATGTTTATTCGCCACATGTATATCATGGGAAGCAGTTCATGAACTGCTCTGAAATACAATCAACAACAAGTGTTTATGCAGTCTTTCAGGTGATACAATGCTAGAAAACCGCCACTAGATGTCAGACTTAACCTTCATTGGATAAAGAGGGGGCTTACCAAAAAATACATAAAAATGCATAGTTTTAGTTTAGTTTAAATAATGTGTAGTTATATTGCTGATTTAACGACATTCCGTCGATAAAACGTTTCATGAGTAATACAAAAAACGTAATTCTCCACAATTTTCGCTTTCTTCTGGGTAAAAACTTAATCTCTTTATTTCCGAAGTTGGGTCAGACAGTCACATATAATCATTTTCACATTGTTCGCTGTAAATTTCTCTGAGTAATGACTTTTTAGCCCAGCTACTGATTTGCCCTTTGAACTCATGTATCACTGGATATTCAGGGAAACTAAACAACAGTGAAATTCACAACTGATCTTGAGGAAACTGTTTGAGCAAGGTCACAGCACAGAAACAGATCAGCGAATAGTTTTAAGTATAGCCTTGCTGTACGTCTACAAGAGTGAGCAGAGTGCATAGTTTTTGATTTTATGTTTTATTGGTATCTGTCTCTTGATTAAACTTTAAAAATATATGCCATAAGTACGAAGATACCCTGGCACTGTGTTTTGTAGAGCAATAAGCCGGTGCTGTGTTTCAGGTCTGTAGATTTGAATGAGGAAAATCGCTTTCAGCAGAGTGATATGCTCTTCTTGTCGGATGTGGGAGTTTCGAGAGATTTCACATACTACAATAAATGCTATTGGTTGTGAATCCTATCAGATCAATTAGATCAGTTGAAGCGACAGTTAGACAATGAGCAATTTACAAAGTGAGGTGGTGTGATGAATGGCAGTTATCAGAAGGGAGAACAGCCGCAGAAGCAGTCACATAAAAGGGCTAACTCCAGGAAAGGTAAGTGAGGTAGGCAGGAGTCTTCTATGGTTAAACCCATATCAAACAAGGATGCTGTTTTGGAAAATGTAGGAGGTGATGGATTCTCAGGGGAGTGCAGCATGACTCAGATTCTGGTATCAATACTGGCTCTAATTTCATCAGAGAAACGCCTGGTTCCCTAACGCAAGTGATCGATTGTGTTCAGGGAGACTCTAGGAAGGGACACAGACACATGTTTCTGTGGCCATCAGCAAAAAAAAAACAGAACGGTGTGTTGCCTCCCTGGTGCCAGGATCAAAGATGTTTCAGAGAGGGCACAGAATGTTCTCAAAGGGTAGAGGACCAACAGGAGGTCATTGTGTACATTCGTACCAATGACATAGGAAGAGAAAAGAGTGAGATTCTGAAAGTGGAATATCGAAAGTTAGGTAGGAATTTAAACAGGTGGTCCTTGAGGGTAGTAATATCTGGATTACTCCTGGTGCTATAAACTGGTGAGTGCAGGAATACGAGGATAGAGCAGAAGAATGCATCGCTGAGCAGCCGGTGCATGGAAGAATGATTCACGTTTTTGTATCATTGAAAACGCGTCTGCGGTAGAAGTGACCTGTACAAGAAGAACGATTTGCACCTGAATTGGAAGGGGACTAACATGCGTGCAGGGAGATTTGCTAGAGCTGCTCGGGAGCATTTAAACAAGTAAGGTGAGGGTGTGGGACCAGAGAGATAAACAGGAAAGAGACAAATCCGAGACTGGTATAGTAGAGAAAAGAAGCGGGTCAGACAGTCAGTGCAGGCAGGAACAAGGTAGGACTGATAAATTAAACTGCATTTATTTTAATGCAAGTGGATTAATAGGGAATGAATGGGATAAAACAGCATTTACAGAAACATGGGTCAGGGAAGGACAGGATGGGCAGCTTACAGGATACAAATGCTACAAGGAAGGATAGAAATGGAGGCAAGAGAGGAGGGGGAGTGGCATTTTTGATAACGGATAGCAGCCCAGCTGTAGCCTGAGAGCATATTCCTAGAAATACATTCAGGGAAGTTATTTGGGTGGGACTGAGAAATTAAAAAAGGATGATCACCGTAATGGGCTTTTATTATAGACCCCCAACAGTCAGCAGGAAATTGGGAAACAAGCAAAAATAATAGGGTGGTTGTGGCAGTTAATTTTAAGTTTATAACGTAGACTGGGAAAGCCACAGTGTTAAGGGTTTAGATGGAGAGGAATTTATGCATGTACAAGAAGATCTTCTGAATCAGTATGTGGATGAACACACCTAAAAGGTGCAAAACTTGACGTACTCTTGGGAAAT